>NC_143550.1:10422500-10755000 GCF_054136105.1 Typopeltis vanoorti
CACAGACCCTATTTTGTGGATCGGGAATTATCCTGTGGATACAGGAAAAGGACTTTACCAAACTGTTCCGTAGAGTTAGAAGCACAGAATTGTTGAGAATGTCATCACAGATCGTGTAGTTAAGATTTCCCTGTCACGAGAAGAACCAGTATGAACCACGAAAAACATTCAAGATCGTGATTTTTCCTACACCATACTTCAAATTTGGCAGAATACATTTCGGCAATTAGTGTTCTCATAGCATCCGCCAAACCCAGACTCATCCGTCAGATGGCGAAACCTAATTCATCACTCCATAGGACGCGTTTTCAATGCTTCAGTGTCCAGTGGCAATGAACATTACACCACTCATACTCGATGTTTGACGTTTCCCTTGCTGATGTTAGGCTTGTGTGCGGCTGCGCGTCCATGGAAACCCGTGTTCTTCAGCTCCCAACGAAGAATTGTGGTGCTGGTGTTGCTATTTGAAGCGAGGATAGGCGTTCTTTCTCGCCACACATTTCAGCACTCGTCGATCCCGCTACGTGATTTTATGTGGCCTACCAGGTCATGAGTTTTATGCTGTTGCTACTAGACGTCTCCATCTCACAATAACAGCACTTATACTTGATCGGGGAAGCTAAAGCAGGAGAGAAATTCCCCAAGCACATTTTCGCAAAGGTGGTACCCTATGATAGTGCCGAATCCAAAGTTACTGAGATCTTCAGTACAACCCTTTTTGCTGTTAATGTTTATCTACAGAGATTGCAAGACCATGTGCTTCCAAGGTCGATGTAGATATTTCCACTACTACGATGGGGGTGTGCAGATATTTTTGATCAGATAATGTATAACTGTTTCAAGCGATATTCTTATTTGACAGGTTTCATTTATTTATGATATTTATTTCATTTTGGTTAATATCGCTCATTATCACATTTTTTTTTTATCAACCTTGTTTGTGAATGTCTTCAGGTAACATCTTGCGTAGACTACTATGGCTTGAAAAAGTACCATACAGGAACATTTTTCACCCCAACTCTTGAAAAGTAAAGAAAACAGGAACCCACTTATGTATGTTTCTTGAACTGAGTGTGGATTGCAATCTTTGAAGAAGACTGCTTGGGACTACTCAACAGAGATAAAATATGGAATGAAACAAGAAGATGAGAAGTTGCTTTGCTACGGTTGAATTATAAACAAACATAGCACACTCTCTCTTCACATCCTTAGTTGCTTCTACCCTAATTCAAAACAACATATTTTTGTTCTTATTCTCAATATTCAAATGCAACCATCGATATTTTTGATGCAATAATTTTATATCCGAATACATAATAAACGAGTGCTTTAACTTCTTGCTTTCCTCTGCGTTAGGACTTTAAGATGGATTAATATAAACCTGAATAATCCGAATTCTATCAATTGCTTGTGTTTTTAGTCGATTTGCATGTTTTACCGGATGAAAGATGTGAGTTTATGGAGAAGAACTCAAACTGCCACTCCCTCCCAGCGTCCGAGATGGAGCATCGAATCGAAGGAATTTCAACCCAAGGAAGCGCTTAAAAAAAAAGCTAAAACTGAATTTATTGGAAATCCCCAAAATATTACTAACATGGAACTGTTAAAGCACTTTTACTCAAATGCTTATTATTATATAAATAATCGCACACAGCATTTAGTCTAAGATTTCTAAAAATGCTGATTATTTGTTGAAATTATTGAACCTACTCAGTCTGCCGATTTGTTCTGCATGTTTGCCTGTTTAGAGGAATTAAAAATATAAGATAATGGAGAATGAATGTCTGCCGCTTTGGTATGAAATAGCTACTCAAATGTTTCAAACTTATGATGCATTAATATTAATACAGTACAGTGGGTGGATTAAGGATTAGATAATCAGTAAACTCTGCAATAAAGGAACTTTACAAGCCACTTCGGCCGTCCAATAAGCAGTGTAGTGGTGGTTTCACACCAGCAGATAAAAATCACCTTCCATCTAAATCACCTTTCATCTTGGCCATTCAGGTCGACGTAATTGAAAATAGTCAATACTCTTTAGATCAGATGCCAACCGAAATGTTTTCAACAGAAGGACTAATATGTCATGTCCACTCTGCTTTAGGTTTTTTTTTCTTAAAAAGCGTCAATTCGCATTTTTGAAGAAACTGGGATGGGAATTCATTCATAAATAACAGATATACTACACAAAGATTCATGCAGTGCCATGTAATTTGTATTGTCTCGCTCATTATATAAGCATTCTCTTGATTAAAATCTGATTGAAATTTAATCATAATTAAAATTAATATTTTAACTGTATTTCCAATTTTTTTTTAATATAAAACGAAATGCTAACCTCTAGTACATGGTAAACCTAAAGTATACCAAGGGCTGGGAGACTTTGAATTAGATTTTAAACTACTGCAGGCCTACCTTTTCTTGAAGGCCTGCAATTCAATATTGTTAATATTGAATAGCTTTTGAAATTCATTTGAAGAAGCTTCTTTCTTTTGTCTTACACTTTAGTATCATTTCATATATTTTTGTAAAATTCGGTTGCTAGAGTTGTCCGTTTTAAACTTCACAACAGAATTCTTCTAGAAGGACGTTAAACAGTTCTAATACCTGTATGCCATTTGCTGTGGAACACACATAACCAAATGATCTCAGAGAATCATGAATTTTTAGAACATTTTATGGTTTCAGAACAAAGGGAAATTCCTTATAAATTACCTACAGCTCTTAAAAGGAGGGTAGATTATGGTTTTTGGAAGAGCCAACCAAAGTGATTCGCACGCCTACACAGCCCAATTAGAACAACGGGTTAATACTCAGTCACACATGGATGGCTCTCGTGGAGTAGGCAGCGCAATGGAATATAAAAAAAAAGTAATAGTGTGCATCAACCATATCGGCAATGCCGCGCACATTTGATATCGATAAACTGTAGATTAGTTTTCGTCATACCAGAATCAGTTTGTAATTGATTTTAAAGTCGATTACAAATAATGTAAAAATCATTTGTCGTAAATCCGATTCTGAAAAGCCAGAGTCTGTAAATGTCTTTCATATTCACAAAACTATGCTAATTCAAAATTCCATCCTCTTCTATAATTCCGCCTTTTCACATACTTGTTTATTTATTTATTTATTTTATTATTATTTTTTTTAATCTCATGCACGAGAGATAGAAGAAACTGTGCCATGTCAACTCCATGTGTGTGTGAGTGTTGGGAAAAAATACGTCTATTAACATTTTATTTGAAGGGTTGTGTAGATCACTTTTGCAGTTGTGGATCACTTTATGGCGGAGGCTGATCCAGAGGATAGAAGTAGAGGAAGCAAATGAAGAAGGAGAGAAGCAGATTTGGTGTATTTGCAGTTGTACTGAAAATGGATGTTGATCATCTTCTGCTCATGTTTTAACTTGCACAAATGAAAGCAGAGGAGCAATAATTGCTAGATCAGTGCAGCGGTTACCATGGAAGAAAGGACAGAGGGTTGACACAGTGCTTCTTTGAGACAGTAGTTGAAGCGCTTTGGTGATGGCGGGACTGTCTAGCAGCCAAATTGTTGTTGTTCTCCTGTGGACACCAAAAAGAACTTTTAGGGATGTTTTTGGTGTACACTCCAACATGTGAACGCTATTCAAAAATGGGTCGATTAGGATTTGTAAAAAGTCGTTAGCTGGTATTTGAAAAGTAGCTTCTTGAACGGAAACACGCTTAGTGATTTATTTATTTATTTATTTTAGAATTTGAAAAAGCTACTGATGTGATGTGATGATTTATGCCAGAAAGAGAGAGAGAGAGAGAGAGAGAGAGAGAGAGACTGGAGATAAATGTCAGTCCAAGGAGGGAGATCTGATGCTGTCTGGTGATTTGTGTATTACTGATGATATAGTTTAGTGACCAAAGATATGAGGTCATATCCCTTTTCCAAGAAGAAAATATACAAGATTGAGTTTTAGTAGCATTTTTCTACTAAAATGTGTTTTTAGAGTTTTGGTGAAGGGAGCTAGATTATCCTTGCCCCATTAAAGATATGGAAATCTTTATGGAAGAATATGGAAATTTTGTAAATGCAGCATTCTTAAGATGCTTATACTATTCCTGTGTAAATTCCTCACTGCAATATGATATGACCTGTTGGGGTGGAGATTATTGTAACAATCTGCTCCTATTAATACGAATACAAAACTGAATAATTAGAGCTACCGACTTGGCACATTCAACCAACTATCTGTATGTCGTTCATAATATTCTCCCACTACAGAAACTATATCTCTCGGGTTGTCTGTCATAGGGAAAAAAGAAACGCTGATTCTTGGTATATAATGTAGACTATGGATTGCACTGCGGTCGAAACACGCTGAAAGTACCTAAGGCTAACAAAGAAATTTTTCATAAATCCTTCGAATACCTAGCGACAAGCAGCTACAATAAACTCTCAAATGAAACCAAATCTCTAACCTCAGAATATGCATTCAGAAATAGACTGAGAGACTACCTCATGGGACTAAACGCAATATTGACAGTTACTTTAAATGTATAGTATAAGAGATCATTGGAACTCACATATCATATCCAATTAAGGTACCAATATACTAACTAGTTCATTCACTTAGGAGCCTAATATATTAACATCAAATCAAACCATGTAAGGTGAGCCCTCATAGAAACGGTCACTGGACTCCCAGTGACTGTTTCCAGCTAATTATTTCTCTAGTAACCAGTATGGCTACGGCCCTTGGTTACACATAAATACATAAACTAACTTACTTTATCACTAAAATCAGTAACTTGTTATAAACTACGAAAACCATCCGAAATGTATTTTACTCTACTTGCGTATATGATAAAACTTTTTATTAACTATAACAAAATAAATAGCCAAAAATAAGTGTTATTACCAACAGAAAATTATAGTAATACTTCAGTTGTATTGTATAATACTGTATATTTAATTGTATTCTATAATATTGTATTGAATTGTACAACTTGAATTGTATTGTATAATATTGTACATTGAATTGTATAATATAAATATCTTGTATACGTGATGTGAATGATCACAACCTGCTAAAAAATCAGTGTTTAAGTAAATGGCTGCAGATAATTCTTGAGACATCTGAATATAGCATGATTTTTCGAATGACTAGGACGAATGAAGTATACTAACGTCAGTAAAGTTGTGGATAGGATTGGTGATTTAGAGTAGTCGTTTGTATATCGGAGAAAGAGGATAGGTTATAGAAAAGAGTCCCGAGGCAATCTTGTGCAGGTAGAAAAGCTGAGAGAGGAAACATTCACTATGACACGCAGCGCAGAGGATAAAGCTCGCTACCCAATTACAATGGATGGCAAATAGATCAAAGAATGACAATTTTTTGAGCAGGTCTCGATTCCAAGCACGATTAAATACTCTGGAAGTACCAAGAGCGACAGAAGATGCTTTTCCAATCCCTATATACAGTAGGTGTCTATTGAGTGATGTAGGTTAAGAGGTCAGAAGTAAATATAGGGTGGCAGAATCTATGCTGGTGGTCGCTGATTTAGTGATAGACTTCTCGGTAGTGGACCAGTCAACTACTCCACTACTCTACTCCTCTCGGTAGTGGATTAGTTGACTATTGATGAGATTCTCCATTATTTTGGAGAGGATTGAGGTAATGAAGATCGGTTGGTAATTTGACGGCAGATTCGGTTTCTCTTTTTGGAAAAGGTTGGTATATGTTTGTTTCCTCGCATTGGGATAAGTGCCAGCTGAGTAAAATATTGTAGAGATGATAGTACAGGTTGATATAGTACAGTTCTGGAGCACACAAAGTTTGTCATTTTTTTTTTGCCGAAAAACCACTGTTAGAATATGATGTTCTCGTTCGGATGTGGTGGAAGGCGATTTACTTTGGTCATCTATTCAGGAGGAGTTGGAGAAGATGATATCAAAATAGAAGGTCTGTGTTATATCTTTAGGTTCTGTAACATTGTGCTATCTTGATGAGAGAGAGAGAGAGAGAGAAAGGTGAAAAGTAAGGGGGGGTAGAAAAGGTTACATCTGAAGTCTTTCAAGGCCATCGGATTGGAAGACACTACTTCTATTTGGATAAGAGCTGAGTTTCTGCTAACAGTCCTTTCGATTCACTGATAGTTATTATAGTTTTAGTGCGCTCTTCAGCATACGCAGAAAATGAAACTGGGGTCTTGTTGCAACGAAGTGAATTTAGTGTATTATATTTCAGTGCATTTATTGCATATTAATTTATATTTATACTTATATTACCTTAGAAAAAATAAACAATTGACTGTATCCAATGAACTATATGGCACATTTGCTACACATCTGCTATTATTTTTTTATTCCAAAATACCATATAAGTCTTCTTTAAGCATTAATGACTATTTTAAAATTATGCAGAAACCGGAAATGTAAAAAGCGAATTAGTGTTACAAAATAGTTTTGTTTTACGTACCTTGTAAAACACTGAACGTGGCCTACGTTCAAATTACGTGTTTACAAATCATGAACATTTGTCTGATTCGATGGGATAAAAATTTGAAACTTTAAAGCATTTAATTTTTAAATATGCACTTGTAATCCTAATTTTGCGCAAAGATAAAAACGAGTAGAAGAGGTTTAATAGTTGAGGAACACTACTTATGTAAAGTAGACTTTAAAATATAAAGGCTTTATGAATGAGAATATATTCATGTTTTTGAGAGTTTCCGTTATAAACCTAAATGTTTTGTTGAAAAAAAAAAAAAAGGTTTGAGTTCTTCCATCAATCGAGATATATGCATTCAGAAAAAATGCATTATAACAAAACAAAAACACCGATTTTTGTTTTGTTGTAATCTTGGAATAAACATCAAAATCGTGAACTTTAATAAAGGCCTAGTTTGAAAATACCCGTTACAAACAAAGCTATGTTCACTAGGAAGGAGATAAATGGGCAATCACAAAAAAAAAAAAAAAAAAGAAGAAGTGTAGTTTCTAATCGCATTCTTCTTGCTATATATCACTACAATTCAAATTAAAGTTAGAATCGTTTTTGGCAATATGAACTGTAGACAATTTTGTTTTTCTTAATTTAACATTTCAGAATAAATTTAACCAATCGAAACCAAATTTGAAATTTTGATTAAATTCATCATTACAAAAAGGAATCATTAACTTTCCGATTCGTTTGTATAAAAATGGAATGGCAAAGAAAGAAAAAAAAAAAACTATTATTCGTGCCGTAAAATTCGTTTAACAACTGAAATTATGTCACTGAAGCGTACTGAATAATAATAATTTTGAATCTTTTGTGAATAAAAGCGATTTAATTATTAAGAGAAAAATGACCATTTCAAATTATTTTTCAATTAAAAATGGAAATAAGCGAGAATTATTATGATGTTTGCGATAAAGTGATGTTCTTCAATAAACCCTTCCTAGCAGGGATGCTTTTGTAAAACTTTGACTAGTGTGTCAGAGGGTATAATGCGTTTTATTAAATTAGAACTGTTTTTAGCTAATGCATATTGCACACATATAATTTTGTTGTGTCTAATTTTGTAGCTGTAGACGATATCCTATTGAAACCAAAATCGGTATGTAGTTATTGCTATCAATACAAATCTTAGCTAAAAAAATGTGCAAATAGATATCAAACCTGTAATATTTGTACATATTCTTGTATACTTGCAGCACTGCAGTCACAATATATTGTTGTTGCAATATATTTTCTGGCGGGTTTAGTCCCGTTGTGCTCCTGCACATCAAGACTGAAACAAAACTCGAACTCTCTTCATATTTCTGTAAGAATTCCGAATACAAAATTTGAGTAAAATCCATTAATTTCAGTGTCACAGAATGATTTACATTATGATAAAAAAAAAAAAAAGAAAGAAAGGAAAGTGAATTTGCAATACTTTGAAATTAAAATGTAATCCGAAGAATGCCTCAAAATGGTACGATTGTGGTTATCGATTGATTTTGTATAATTAAACATTAAAGAAATAAATTATATTTTCTTATTGTTTTGTTAAAATGTAAAGAACTACATTTTTTTTTGTTTGTTTCCCGACGCTTTTTGTATTGTGCATGTAATTTCTGCTGTACACGATAGCTGTGGTCTGAAGGAATTTCTCGGAATGACTTTTAGCCTTCTAAAAAGTTTCCCAACTCACACCCAAAAACGAAGAGGAGAAACGTTGCAGTCAATGAAGAGATTCTTCCGAAACAGATATCTTCTGAGAATATATTATTAGGAAATAATAAGGTCTTTATGATCATTTATCCAGTTATACAATCAGTAAATATTACCCGTGTATTCTTTATTCTGTCCACAATTAATATATCAGAAACCTAACAAGACAAAGTAACCTCGTGCAAGTTGATATTCCGAATTTCAAATGTCCGTTACATACCGTAAGTTTGATTTTAATTTGAAAATAAAATCGTAAACATTAATATATGCTCTTTTAACGTCTTGAAATCAAGTTAGCTTCCTGAGAACTGATTAACCGGTTTTTAATAGGCCATCGTTTCTTTGACAGTCCAGATGTTTTACTCTATTTCATGTTTTCCGATTTGCTGCTCCTATTTTCCCTTGTCCTTGACAACTGACTGCTCGCCTTTCAGAGTTCTATGAAGAAACGCATTCGCAAATATACTTTCCAGTTTATTAAATTATTTGAACTAAATTACACCACATGGTTTAAATTCTCTCCAACTCTCGCGGTGCTCAAAGGCCCACGCGGTCTAATTTCATCCCTGCTCCGACAGCAATAGCTATAATCAAGTGGGTGTATATTTTGTTGATGACGTGTGATGTAGGCGTGGACCGTTATTGATCGAGACAACTCGAGACTGTAATTCCAGGGCTTAAGAAAATTGAAAGCAGGGTTATTGACGCTGGCTTGTTATCAATCACTATGGAAACATTGTCAAGCGACACCTCAGAGGTAGTATTTGAATATATCTATATATATATATATATATATATATATATACATATAACGTTATGTATAAATTCAAAGGTTTGATTCTCATTCATCAGTTGAAACAACATGTTACGTCAATTTAGAAGTCACTGTGCTTGCTTATTTCTTTCTTTTCTTTCCTCATATCAATGTGGGGTAATATTGCTTTTGGCATTTGGAATTTGTAAATTCCTTACTTCTTTGCCGAATAAATGAATGCTATTGTTCACTGGTTAGTTAGAATTGAAAACGTGTTAATGCATTAGTTATAGTACGAAAAGGAAATCATGAAGTTGTACATTGGTGGCGCAACCTCTGAATTTACTTGCTAATACATTGCACATACGCATTATAACTTTATTATTATTATTTTTTTAATTTTTAATTACTCGCACGATATTTTGCCTCCATGGAATTTTTTATTAGTTTTCTATTAAACTGATTGCATTCAGTTTCGTATTAAGGGTTTTAAGTACAGGTGGTGGTTTGGGGATCAAAATTCTCTAAATTTATCCGATATTTTAATGGTGACAAACTCTATACGATTGATATGCATTCATTCTTTGTGTTCTAATACTCAAATTATTATAATCCTTTACAAGAAAAAGTCATTATAGCGACATTTCCAAATAGAGTAGTAAAATTTATTTAAAAAAAACTCGTTTCATTAAGAAAGAATCGGAAATCAATACACAGAGGAGAATAACTATCGAATATTAATTTGCAAGTGCATTAGTAACGAAGTCAAAGAATAAAACCGAAAGAACAAACGAACGTGACTGTTTCAAATCGCATTTGATTAAAAGCGCTATCCTGAATGAGAGTGATGCGAGCTAATACATCATCTTTGTCCTCATTCGCTTCAGGCATTATATATATTTTTTAAATAAGCTTTATAAACTCAAGGAGCTATACAAGCCCTTCCAGAGAAGGCTTTTACAACATCCACGCCCATGATGCGACTCGAACCCACAACCTGTTGGTTGGAGAGAGGATGTGCTATTAATTTGGCCATCCAAGCCGGTAATGCTTTGCTATGTCGTATCCTATTCAGCAAGTGTGAAGCTTGTCAATAAGACTCTTTGAAGGACTACTAAAGAGATTTACTGAACAGTCTTTAATGAATGTTCATGAATTGTTGCGTATTTCTTTGACTTTGCATATAAAAAACAAGTGTGAAAACGTACTATACATTATTTGTTGTACTCTTACTGTATATCCAAACAAATACAACATTTTAATAATAAATTTATTCTAAAAACTGCAAGCACTGTAATACCTAATTACATGATCATTTACTGCATGTTAGAAATGAAACATTTTATATCCATTAACGCTAAGAATATAACGAAAGGAGTTAATCTATTCATCGATATGAAACACCTTAATTGGTGTATTACAATCGTGACTTCTCGCTTGGGTGAGTAATCTTGTCAACCACACCAACTTTAGTAAATTTTGCCAGACTACAAATCAAACGGAATATTAAAAATTCATGCCAAAAACATAGAAGTGATGGGTGAGTTTGCAAGATATTAAGAACAAACTGAGCAGTTCCTTATTCGAGCCTGTTAAATCACCCGGCAGAGCACATTATGTCAGAAATGATTTCAGTAAATTGATTAACAGATAAACGACGTTCGATTTTGTCAGATCTGTTGACGAGCTGTTGTGCGTTGACAGTGATGATGGCCTAACATGCAAGTGTCATAAAGTATAGAAGAGAACTTAAAGTTTCCTAACTAGTGTAGATTACAGCTTTCTCCTCCCAGCTTGGTATCGAAGAAGGGCCACTTATATGATTACAGACTTATCTGTGGTCATGTTGGAGGACAGAAACATCTGTCTGGTGTTAAGGTATAAATAATCGAGCATACAAAATAAAGGTGTTTATGTGAGAGAAGTGACAGTGACATATCAAAACTGCTCTTGTTATAAATTTCCCCTCCCATAATTCTTAAAACATCTCATCAGGGCAGATAAACAGAGCATAGTCATTTTTCAAACATATCTGTTTAGAAAAATAACTTTGTTTTCAGTGTTTGGAATAAGAAATGAGGATTCTCAACAGATTTCACAATCTCAGTTGATCAGTTTAATTTTGCATAAGCAGATATTCAAATAATTTCATTTGAATTCATATTCTCTGTATTAATGTCAGCGGTTGCAACGTTAGTACCGTGTGCAGATAGGGGCTGAAAGAGAAAGAACCCACTCATTAATTTTATTTTGTTTAATTTATTTATTTATGCACAGCCAGAGGCTATAATCATTTAAGAAACCTACGCAAGAGAGACTTTTCTGGAAGGCCGAGACGGATGGAATAAAAGAGGAGGAGGAGGAAAATTTAGTTTCGTGGATTTCAGTTTTACTTCGAATGAATATTGAACAGCATGTGCTCCCTTGTTAGAGACTTCGGTCAGTATATATTTCTGAAATAAATTAATCGCAGAATCTCTCAATTTTATTCTCCAATTAATTTTATCATGCGATGAAATTAATCTACCGCATAAAGTAATTCACAAACATCCATACTCTTACGCTATTGAATCTATACTCATACGCATATGAATCCACACCCTATAAGGTCGAGAGCGGAGAATTAGCCACTCGGCCAAATATAAATTATCTGGTGTGAGATTAAGACCAGTAAGACAAAATATACAGCTGATTGTTGCTATAGGCCAGGGAATTCCATAGATGATCTGGAAGACGTGCCTCGTCAAATTAGCACGAGTACAGGTCGAGTAAATATTATGAGGGACTTCAACTATGGTTGAAGTCCCTCATAATATTTCAGATATAGACTGGAAGGAACAAAGATCACATGGCAGAAAGAAAACAGAATTTATACACTTGCTGAGAGATAATTACTTAAGGCAGCATATGATAGAAGGGACCAGGGTTGGAACAGTATTGGACCTGGTCATAGAATCAGAAGAGCTATCCATAACCAAGTTGACAACATTGCCTCCAATTGGTGAAAGTGACCATGCGGTCTTGACTTAGGAAATTATAAAATATGAGAGATAATTCTATCAAGAAGGGGTATCTGTAGAATTACAAGGCAGGTGATTATGACATGCTTAGGAAGAAGCTTAAATCTTTACCATGGCATAAAACCCTGCAGGGTGAGGATGTTAATAATGCATGGGATATAGTTAAGGATCATCTAGAGCATCGATTCCCATCCGGTGGAACGCGTACCCCCAGGCGTACGTGCTGGACCGTTCAGGAGTACAAGAAAAATAATCAGTAATCGCTGAAAAACAAGTAAAGTAAACAAAATGCAAAACGTTAGTTATATGGAATAATAAATGTCAGTATTTAAAAAGAGTTATTTTAAAAACAAGGAGTACAATTTATAGAAATGGGTTTAAAAGGGGTATACAAGTGGGGGAAAGGTTGGGAACCACTGATCTTGAGGAAACAGTATTAAATTGTACTGTTTAGGGGGGTTAATCGGGTAGGAATTAGATGGATGAGTAATATCATTAAGCACGAGCTGCTGAAGATGAAAATGCTGTGGAAAGTATATAAAGAGAAAGATGACAAGCAAACTCATGAACAATACAAGGCTCAGGCAAGAAAGGTGAACAGCATGGCAAGTAAGGCAAAATCAAATTATGAGAAGAATTTAACCGAACAGGCCAAAGGAAACCCACAGAGTTCTTTCGTTATGTGGCAAGTAAGAGGAAGAATGACTATGGAAAATAAACCTTAATGAGTGATGATGATGATGGTCACGAGGAGACGGAAACAGATAAAATAGCTGAGTTACTGAGTGACCACTTTGCAGGCATATATCTTCCTTACTGAACCTATGTGACAGACACTAATCTAGGAACAGAGATGGATGAATTGGAGGTCCTTTCGATATTGTCTAATCTCAATGTAAATACAACTGTGGAATTAGATGGGATATCAGTTAGGGTTTTGCGAGAATGTGCAAGAGAACTGGCAATGCTTTTGACTAGGTTGTTTAATTTAAGACTCAACTGTGGTAGAATTCAAAGAGAGTGGAAAGGGGGCAAAATTCCTTTGCATAAGGAAGGTTCTAAGACTACAGTAACAAATTATAGACCAATAAGTATCTCAGGTGTGGTGGTAAAAGTGTTAGAAAAATTGGTGAAAAAGAGAATTCAAGAATGGATAGATAAAAAATATGATACTGTATGAGGGTCAACATGGCTTTGTGAATTACTAAGGCATGACCGACTCAGTAATTTACTAAATTTTCATAATAGAGTAACAGCTTAGTTGGATAAAGAAATGGCTACACGATGATTTTTCTAGATTTTGCAAAGACATTTGACAGAATATCACATGAAACACTGTTAGGCAAATTAGAACAAATGAGGATGGATTTGACACTGATTAAGTGGATAAAAGAGTGGATGCTGGACAGATATCTAAAAGTGGTATGTGGAGAGGCAGAATCGAGGCGAAAGAAGGTGACTGGTGGTGTGCCACAAGGTTCAGTGCTGGGACCATTGCTGTTTAATTTATACATAAATGATATAGGAAATAATCTGAAAATAAATATTCAGTTGTTTGCTGATGACGCGAAATTAGGTAGTGTAATAGTTATTCAAGGCGATGTGGAGAGCTTTCAGGATGATTTAAATAGGCTGTCAGAATGGATAGAAGTTATGCACTTTGGAATAAACTGATTACAAGCAGTTTATCACATTGATGGCACTATACTCCAGGAAATAGATAAAGCTAGAGATTTAGGGGTGGTGATAAAG
The DNA here is from genome assembly GCF_054136105.1 of Typopeltis vanoorti. NCBI lineage: Eukaryota > Metazoa > Arthropoda > Arachnida > Uropygi > Thelyphonidae > Typopeltis > Typopeltis vanoorti. The sequence goes on from NC_143550.1 coordinate 10,436,203, forward strand.
TTTAGAGGACATATTGCTTAGGTTACTAAGGTAGCACTTAAGATTTCTAGGTTAGTGAAGAACACATTAACAAGTGCAGATAAGGAAGTTGTAATTCCTCTTTATAAGGCCTTGATACGCCCAAATCTGGATTACTGTGCCCAAGCATGGTCCCCTAGGTTTCTTGGGGATGTGGAAGCAATGGAGAGGATTCAGAGGCGAGTGACCAAGATGGTGAGTGGTTTGTGGAATGTGCCCTATGAGAATAGATTGAAGGTGTGTGTGGATTACAGAAGTTGTTTGATATGAGAAGAAGAGAATATGATCATCATTATCATCAACAACCATGGGTTTAGTGCTCGTAGGTGTCTGTTGCCATCTTGATATAATTCTTCCATTGCTTTCTATTTTGTTCAAGATGACTCAGTTTTTGTATAGAGTTTCCGCACCATTTGTCAATGTCATCGCCCCATTCTCTGTTTGGTCTTCCTTTTTTGTTCTTTCTTTCAATCATCCTAAACAGCAGCATTTATATTTTCGAAAATATATCTACATATCTACATATATGATATCTACATAAATGGCCAAAGAGATGTAGTTTCCTTATTCGTCTGTAGATTTCCTCATTATTCACTTTCTGGATCCAGCTTATTCTCAAGATCTTTCTATAGCACTTCCTCTCAAATGCCAATATCCTCCTTTCAGATTCTCTCAGGAGTACCCAGGCCTCGAATCCATAGAGCATGCTGCTGAAGATACAGGTTTCTACAATGCGCAGTTTAGTTTGCATCTTTATAGCTCGGCTCTTCCATATTTTCTCCATGGCTTTTAAAATAGTTGTTGCTCTTGCTATTCTAATTTTTATCTATTTTTGGGGTGCAAATCATGCGTCATGTGGCATCCAAGATATGTGAAGTGTTCCACATTTTCCAGTTGAAATCTGTCTATGGTAACTCTGTTCAGTAACGCCTGTTATCCAAATATCGTTGTTTAAGTTTTTTTCAAAATTGAAATTTAGTCCATATCTTTTTCCTTCTGTGTATGTGTTTTCAATGTCCGTTCCAGCCTTGCTGTGTCTTCTTCAATCAGGACGATGTCATCTGCAAAGCAGAGGTAGTTTATTCTCATGTCATTTATTGAAATGCCTCCACCTTCTTTTTTAATCTTATCTAGTGTTCTTCCGAGATCTGTGATGAAGATGATTGGTGATATTGGGTCCCCTTGTCTTGTGCCTTGACTAGTGGCAAACCAATCTCCAGTCACACCTGCTATCTTGATTTTTGCTTGTGCTTGGCTGTTTATATCTTTCAACAGGCGGATCAGTTTATTGTCCACACCATAGGATTCCAAGACAGCCCATGTTATATTTTGGTCAATATTATCAAATTCTTTTTGGTAATTCACGAAACAGCAGTATATCTTTTTTTTTCTTTCTTTCTTCGAACTTTCTCTGCTATTAGTCTTAGTGCGAGTATTTGTTGCACTGTACTTCGATCTTTTGGAAATCCGGCTTGCTCACCAGGAAGACATGCCTCCATATGTCTCTTCAGGTATTCTGTTAGCATTTTCATCAGCACTTTGCCAAGATGGCTCATTAATGCAATAGTTCTGTAATTGGTGCATTCTGAAGCACTGACTTTCTTATGAAGAACAACCAAGACTGATTTTTTCCACTCTTCGAAAGCATACTCTGATCTCCATATTTCATTACATAGCTTGGGGATATGAAAGAAACATTTAAGTTGCTTAAAGGTTATAGGGTAGATGAAGGGGAAATGTTTCAGCATTTGGCTAGAGGGACCAGAACAAGGGATCATCCCTGGAAGTTGAATAAAGATGTAGTCAGTAGGTGTGCGAGGACTAAATTTTTTGCTTGGAGAGTGGTGAGTGAGTGGAATTGCCAGAGTCAGTTGTGAGTGTTTTTTCCGGTAATGGGTTCAAGGAGAGGTATGATAGATTGTGTGGATAGAGTCTCCCGCAATGATCCTTCGGACTCCATGGAGGTGCCCATATAATTTTTTTTTTAAACATTTTATTGTTTCAGATAAATTATATACATGCATATAAGAATAATATTTTTTTTACATACAATAATTTATTTAGTTATATATATATATTTATAATATTTATAATTCATTAAATGAATACAATTGTGCATAACAGATACTTGCACGTACATAATGATTTTTTAAATAATAATAATAATAGTAATTGTTTACAACGTATATTATTATTATTATATTAACAGTGATGATTATTACAGTTTTTTTTGCATTTTTTGCACTCTGTATATACAATTACAATTGATATTATTTCTCTATATAATAATTTTTTTTTCCCATTATCATCATACAAAGTATTTACATATGTACATTTAAGACATGTTACATTTTCTGCTCTTTACAAAATTCTGTAAGCAGTTTAAAGTATCTTATTTCTTTTTAATATTTTTTTAAAAATATAAATACACATATTTTATTTTCATATCAGTATCATCATTTATTATTATACACGGTATTGAACATATACATTACAATAATTTGCAATCTATGATTATGAGGATAAGTTGAATGTGGCGGGCTAATTCCACCCCCACCCCCACTTCGAAACTAGGATTAGCCTTCACTATTTATTTTGATTTATCTGTGTAGACCGTTATACCGTACCTGAGTAGAGATTCACAGATACCGTGATATAGGAGTTTTTTTTTTAATGTTAGATGGAATCATGTCTTTAATTGGAAGAGTTTTGCTGCGATAATGCGGAGTTTAGTATGTAGGTAATCTATATGTTTTGTCCATTTAAGGAGGCAATCTATGTAAAGGCCAAGGTATTTTGCATGTGATACGGGTTTGATTTCGGGATATTGGGAGGTATTTTTATTGTTAATGCAGTGGTATGCGTGACAGTATAGCGATAGTGGTGAGGGGAACGTGATTCTCGGATTATGTATTATTAACATTTGTGTCTTGGAGCAGTTGATTACAATTGAGTTTTGGTAGAAGTATGTTGTGATTTCATTTAGCTCTTGCTGTGCTTTGGAGAGAGCCGTGTTGATGTCTGTGTGATCTGCCAGTAGTGAGGTGTCATCTGCATACTGAAATATCTGACTTCGTGTGGCCAAGTTATGAATATCGTTAATGTATATGTTGAATAGAGTGGGTGATAATATGGCACCTTGAGGAACACCGTGTTTTAATTGTATACCCCGGCTGTAACATGAGCCTATTTTTATTACTTATGTTCTGTTTGAGGGATAGTTCCTGAAACAGGTATGCAGTGTTCCTCTTATCCCGATTGAGTATAGTTTAGTCAGAAGTATGTCATGTTCAAGTGTATCAAAAACTTTGGTTAAGACAAGCAGTATAAGGACAGCGTACTTGTTTTTATCAAGGGATTTGTTTATGGCGTCAGCGATGTCTTCTAATAAAGTAATGGTGCTTTTTGTTTTCTGAAATCCATATTGGTGTTGGGAGATAATGTTGTACTTCTGTAAATAGTTCTGTAGTCTGGTGTTTGTTCTTTTCTCTAGAATTTTTGAAATGACAGGTAGGTTAGCTATTGGTCTGTAGTTTTCTGCGTATCATTTCTTTTACCATGTTTGTAAATTGTCGTTATTATCGCAGTTTTTAGTTGTTGTAGAATAATGCCTGTGTCGAATATTATGTTCACGAGTCTCAAACATACTGGATTTGTTTGTTCAAAGGGTGTTTAAAGGTCTATGAGTCTTATTTTTTCTATTCCTGGAGTCGTCTTTGGTTTTAGTTGTAAGAGTGCTTCCTTCAGTTTCTGTTTTGTTACAGTTGGAAAATACATAGTTTGCTGTTCACTTTGTGTTGGTATTTTTTGTTTATCGTTGGTAGATTATCTTTTTTGAGTTGTGTGATATTGTGTGTGAATGCGTGATTGAATGAGTCTGCTAGTTCCTCCTGGTTTATATCCTGACCGAAGCTTTTTGCAATAAAATCTTGTGGTGAAGTTTTCTTCTTTCGAGTCAGTAATTCGTTAAGTAATTCGCTCATGTTTGCTTCATATTGTGATTATATTCTGTCAATTTTTGGAAATACTAGTGTCTTTTTTGTCCTACGAATTTTTGCTGTTAGTTGATTTCTTGTGTTTTTATATAATCTTTGTAGTTGAGTGTTACTGGGTGACATTTTAATTCTTTTCAATAGATTTTACTTTACAGTAATACTATTTAGAATGTCACCATTTATCCATGGATTATTGTCTGTTCGTCGTCTCGTTTGTTTAGGCTTTTGCTTTTTTGTATATTTCTGTGAACATTAGTTGGAAGTTCTCATATAATGTTACAGGATCATTTATTTTAAGTAGGCAATTCCAGTCTGTATATTTTACAAGGTTGTCGATAATGCTGTTTAATATGATCGAGTTTTGTCGACTTTTCTGGTGGTGGGAGAGGTGGGGGGGGGGTACCGTAATGAAACGAAGTTGAGACAAAGTAGTGATCGGCAATTTTGACGTTAATTACTGATGATGTATATGTATGGATGGAAGCCCGTATGTTGATATGGTCAATGCATGATTGTGTTGGTGAATTGTTGAGTATTTCTTCTCTTGTTGGGGAGTTAATGGTAGGGTTTATGTTGTACTGATTTAGTATATCAAGGTTTGTGTTAGTGGTTAAAGAAGCGTGGTCAAGAGTATTTATGTTAATGTCTCCTATTAGGATGAGCCTATGTGTTGTGCGGGGTTCAATGCTGCTCAGCTATGATTCTAATTCATTCAAAAAGACTGTGATTGTATTTTTCACTTACCAGTTTTCATGTAGTCATAAGCATAAATAAATAAATTAAAAAAACTGAGTGGATTATTATCTGGGGGTCTCTATATTATGTTTATTGTGTATTTGATGCTCTGTTTGTCGCTATTTGTGATTTCCAAAATTAATGTTTCCGCATGTGCGAAATGAGTTGGTTTTTTTGGTCACACTGTATTTTCTTTGATAAATGCCACGATACCACCTCCTATTTTCTTTGGTCTGTATAAGTTATAGGATTGGTAATTATTAATATTGTATGCGTAAATTTCTGTGTCGTTTATTGCAACTTCTGTCAGTATTAGCGCATCTATGTTTGTCAAGGTGTAGTTGAGCAGTGTTATCAATGTAAGCCAGTATTTCTTTATACTTCTTATGTTTGTATGTATGATAGTGAAGTCGGTATTGGTGGAAATGTTCTCTGTCCATTTCTTCAAAGAGTCAAAGACCACGAAGTTTATAATGTCTGACTGCATATGCCTAGATTTGAGATCACCATTATATAATTGTTAAGGTGATTTTAAATCCTGTTCTTAAGGATGTAGGGAGTTAATGTTTTATATCGGTAGACGGTTTAGGGCGGATTCTCTTGCTATTATATAAACGCGAGTGTTTTCAATCGGTCAAATAAATATCTGTGAATCCTTAGTCCACAGGAACTTGTAGTTTTTCTTTTTTTTTTCTTTCCTTGCTTGGTATAAAAGATTTTTAAAGTATGGAGTCCAGTGTTCAGATATATAGATTGGTGTTGGGAATTTCTTGTCAGTTAGGATCGATGTCGTTGGCTTTGTTTTCTTGCTTGCTGCAAGAAATCCGGTCTCTCAGACTTCTGCTGGTAAAACGAGCGATGATTGGTGGTAGTCTCTTTTTATTTTTTGTAGGCCTCGGTTAATAGAGGCGATGTCTGTGGTTGTGACTGGAATTCCAATTTTGATGCTGATCATTTGCACTATGTTCCTGAGCTAGTTGCGTGTTGCTTGATATCCTTAGGTCTTATACCATCAATTCCTATGCCTTTGTTTGGTTTGAATAATAATAATAATAATCTTCTTCTTCTTCTACGCGTTATTCCCGCTTCCTATGCAGGGTCCGCGTGTTACTTAGATGCGACTTCTTGTTAGTACTACTCCCAACCGACCCGTCGCCTGGTCTGCCGCTGGGGGGGGAGGATATATTTTTGACTGTAGAGGCGTATGTTCACGGGACCGGTTTGCCTGTTTGCGGGATGAAAAACGCCAGATAAACTGGCGGGAAAAACCCTACTGACCGCGCCCAAGACCGGCTAACTTGGCTATGCCTGAGGAAGATCCTCAAATTCCTCACGTCTACGGCGGGAATCGAACCTGGGACACTCCTTCCCCAGGCATATGGTTGCGAAGCGCAAAGCCACTAGGCTAACCGCGCGGTCGATAATAATAATAATAATTACATTAAATCAGAAATTTAAATGAGTGTTTAAACAGATGACAGATTTAAAAGAGCTTATAAGTAGTTTGTTTCCTCTTGGTAAGCATCATTTTGAGTCACTTTTTAAAGATTCTAGCAACAGTCTTCTCTGTCACACTACAGTTCCATTTTCTCTGTTATCTTTGCTGCATTATGGGATGTGCAATTTCGAGAAAGTTCGTCGAAAGACAGTTCATCGAATGAAAGTTATTTGAGAGACAAATCATCAAGTAAACAATTCATCGAACAATAATCTGCTGAACGATAATACATCGAATAAAATTATCAAAAAGGAGTTCGCCGATAAATTTCGATGAATTCACTTTCATTATTTACTTACCTTCTTAAGAAATATTGTTTTACTCTTTCATTAAGATTATCTGTCATGATATGATATAGACAACATGAAGGGGTGGACCTTAAGGACTTTCATAAATATTTTGTTGTATCTTAAAATATTATCCTGTAATATTATGGACTGCATCATAGCGAGACTGATGATTCATCTTTTGGGACCGGAATATTTTAACTTCCATTAGCATCCACTTCGATTAAGGGAATATAAGAAATGCTACTAAAAATCGGGATATCATCGAATTTGCTGGAAGAATGCTTTTCGTCTATTATCGCATTTTTTTTTCTTTCGAAAATCTCAATCGTGAAAAAGCCTACTAAGCATAGTCAAAACCTACTAAACACATTCACGCCGAATTCACCGAAATCGGCTAAGAAGAAACCAAATTTTTAAATGCTGAAAAGTGAACAGAGAGGACCGTGGTCAACAAGCGAAGAACAAAGGGCATCGCCATCTTTATAATCAGACTTCAGTTGCTCAAGGGAAGAAAGGTGAGTCATGAAGTGCATCAAATGCCTGAAGGATTTATCGTCCGACGGAAATCATATATCCTGTAGGAAATGCAGTAGGATTCTACACTTTACCTGTGCCGGTCTTTCAGAAAGAACCTGGCAACGTAAATCTAATGCAATACGCGAGGAATGGAAGTACCTACTCTGCAGGGTGAACAAAGAGACGCACCTAAGTTACGCAGCCACCTACGACGCAGCCGATTATATGGGAGGCAAAATCAGACGACGAACTGAACAGACAAAAAAATACAGGTGAGTCCTGTAATTTGAACTTCTTAAACATACTAATAGAAAAAGGTCTAGAGACTATAAAAGCAGGCTTAGTAGATCTTATGCAAGAACTCTTTGACGAACAAACGAACAAATAACAAAAAAACTAGCGAATATGAAGATTTGGTCAAACATAATAATTTAGCAGTGATAGAAGTGTTGCAAACAGTAAAAGACATTAAAATCAGCATTAAAGCACTAACTGACCGGCAACACAATTTCATGAAAGAGACATCCTCACTCCGTCAAGAACTTGATTCCCTAAAACTACAATACGAACGTTTAATCAGCAACAACATAAAGATCTTGTCATAAACGGTCTTCCTGAAACTGCACCTACAGAAATGCTCAGAGACGTAGTTTTAAAATTAGGGGCCATGCAATTGATATCCCCCTACTTAACGACATTCAGACCGTAAATCGGATTCCTAGGAAAAGTAAAAAACAAGGCTCGCCACGACGTGCACCAGTCATAGTTCGTCTTACAAGCAAGTCCACAAAAGACAATATCATAAAAACCAGCAGACAGAAAAAAACCACTTGCCAAGGACTTGAACGCATTGCAAGACAATACACTAATCTTCCTATTAGAATATTTAATGCCATTCAACCAGAATCTGTTGTGCAATGCAAGAAAAGCAAAAACAGAAAAAAAATTACCAATTTTTGTGGATCAAACTTCAAAGCCAATACAAATCAAAAGCTCAGAAGATATAGAATGACTACCACAGTGAAAAAAAGTCTCCTAATTAGTTAAAAAAGAGACCACAACAAAAATGAATGTGAACCATCAAGGCAGATGTAATACACCAGAATATATCGGCAATTGCACTTTGATTAGACCTTTCAGATCATTCATTTGAGCTCTCAAACATCAGCCTACTTCCAACACAGCAATCAAATGAATAAAAAATATCTAACCCGTGTCATCCTCAGATAAGCTTATTAAAAAGTTTCGAGGATGCAAGCTGAGACATTACATCTCAAACGAAATCAACAGAAAGAAAAAAAAATATTACATTGAAGTGTTGTAGTTATATCACTAAAATATATTAAAAGGAAAAATTGTAATATATAGCATATTGTTATACTATAAATGCTGTTAAAATGTAATCTTATTCAATTGCACACTATAATCACAATCTATAGTAACTATTATTAACACATTATACAAAAACAGGAAAATTGGTATGAAATTCATTCTTAAAAAAAAAAGAACTAGAACAACATGTTTTGTAAATGCATAATATGCAATCATAATTTTAATAATAAAAATCATTGAATTAAAAAAAATTATTATTATTATTATTATATTTAATTAACATAAGTTCACTGTCAAAGAGTAGCAAGAAACCTGAAACAGAATAAAGAAATTTTTGAGTGTCAAATGAGTCCAAATTGGGCCTTATCCAAATGAATAGGAATCGAGTATATATCGTCGTAAAATGTGAGATATTCCTAAGGGTACCTAAGAGGTTTGAAAGTTGGGTAACCATTTTTATTATTATTATTATTATTATTATTATTATTATTATCATCATCATCATCATTATCACGTGACACCTCAATGGTGCCCTCCCTTGATGAGTCCTTTGGACTCCCTTCAGGTGTCGCGTGATAATGATGATATTATTAATAATAATAATAATAATAATAATGGTTACCCAACTTGCAAACCTCTTAGGTACTCTTAGGAATATCTATTAGGAAAGGCCCAATCCAACTCTAGAAAATCTAGGTGAAGTCAGTTGCAGAGTAGAGACGATATTATATCTGAGAGGCTAAGCTTTTCCAGATGTTTCATAAATGTTCTTGGTATTGCTCGTAGCGATCCGAAGACACTTGGAATTATTGTTGCCGTTCTCTACACTTGGTCAGTTTTTGATGCAATGTTTCTTCTATTCTGCTATCCGCTGGTACTTACACATCAATAAACTTCACATGTTGTGATGGTTCAGCTACAGTGATGTCTGGAGTATTATGTTCTAGATGACCACAAGCTCGAATTTTAAAGTTCCCATAATATCTTTGCATTTGCATTTTCAGTAACTTTTTAACTGTGTTCTTAAGGAGTTTTGCAAGTAGGCTAACCATATTTCCTGCACAAGTTTCCAGTGTACAGGTTTTTCTTATCCAATCATGCTTTTATGTAAAGTGTGTGGGAGCTGACTTGCTGCAAGAAGTGATTAGATGGTCCTGGGTCTATTATTTTATCTTTGCACAGTCGGAATTTGCTATCGTTACGGATCTTTTCAATCTTCGTCTTGATTGCATTCACTTGTAATGAATATTCTTGAGATTATTTCCTCCCCTATCTGCGTGATCAATACTCAGGAAGCTATATTTGTATTGGTCCTTGCCATACACTCACTTCAAAACTGTTTCTTATTAATTTACAAATTTCATATGTTTTCTTTTTTTTGTGTTGAAGTAACTATATTATTAAAGCTTATTGCAGTTTAGTCAGTAATGTTATATGTAAGCAAAATTATGAAAATGGAGATATAGATCCTATATCACATCAGATATTGACTTTTCATGGTCGATGCAGATTCCTGTTCGATGTTATCTAATGTATTGCTAATAATATATTCAATATTTTGGTTACAACTGCTCTGTCATCATCGAAAGTTGTGTACTTAAAGTAATGTTTTTCGACATTAGAAATGAGAATGCAGTTTATCATTTGCAATGTTCTTAAATTGGATGTTTTTCTGCCCAAGCACAAACTGCAATTCCTAGTCATTACTCTAAGAATGATGGATGTCCTCAAAGCACTATTTTCTGGTTGTCTTCTGTTATTATCGAGCGCTTATTGATTTATACATTATCAATAAAATTAACATCCCAGTGTTTCCTCGAACATTTGATAGAGTGCTTACTCGTGTTTTTAGTGAGAATCCTAATTCCAGATAAAATATTAGAATTTTCTTTCTATTGCTTTTTTCTGGCAGTACTTCAGTTAAACTTCTTCATCTGAATAAAACAGTATTATCATATTTTAAAGAAACGATATAAATAATAAACAACAAACAATAATTAAATAATAAGTTATGTGTCTGATGACGTTGCCATTCCCATACAATATAAACGAACTAATTTATTTGCTTCTTGCGTCCCAGGTTAAAAAAAAAATAATTTAAATCAATTTATGATAGTAACTTACATTAGTTTATTAAAACTGGTGTGATTATTTATTCAGTGATTTTACTGATTATTATTAAGAATTTTTAATTAATTACAATTATCAGTTTTAACAGTAAAATCAAAATTTCATGTTTGCATTTCATGTTTCAAGCTTCTCCCTAAGAAATAAAGAATAAATGGAACTGCACAGGAAGTATTAACTGCACTTGACGTCGCTGTTAATTCAAAAAATGAGCAAGGAACAAAACAAGAAAAATAAAAAAGACAGCAAAACTAATGTGCATAAATTTTCTTAATGGCGACTCACTATCGTTTATCAAAGAATTATCATATAAACCACAAAAGCGACTTTTTCATGCCTTCCGATCTAGGATCAATGAGCTCTTGGGTAACGGTTCGCAGGCATTTAATGCAGCATCCTGCTACTCCTATGCTAAGGTAAATGTCATATGCCGTTCACGAGGCCAGTTTGCCTTACTTTCAGAGGATAAGTCGAAATTACTGAGCGAAAAGTATTTTATGATGAGACCGATTAGTTCACCTTCAGTTGAAAATTTTACCATCAGCTACCAAGTAATATTCATTTAAGTATTTTAAGTCACAGATTCCTTCATTTACTACTCCATAAAACAAACAGCTCGCTCTACAACCACACTAAACACACTGCTCTCTCTCTCTCTCTCTCTCTTCTAACAACAAAACACAGCTTAACTTTATTACTCCATATCAATAGATTTCATAGTTCTGAGTGGAGGATTCTCAATACGCGCTTTTCCTTTTTTTTTTTTTTTTTCATTTATTCATTCTTCGGTTTGCACCTTCGTTGGATAAAAAATGCTGAGCTCATAGAAAACATCTTCCTACGTTATATTAAATTAATAAAATTACTTCTTAGACCTTTCAATACAATGCAGTCAAATTACCATACAGGTGAAATTTAATAGAAGTGTTAACCTGAGAATGTTGGCAAGTGAACTGGAAAATTAAAAAAAAAAAAAAAGCAAAACAAATTACATTTACTTTAATTGTTCCGTAGAAAGTACATTTTTCTTCATCTGTTAGTTATTTTACTGTACTTTTATTTCTTTATTTCATATAAGAAATTCTTTGTAGCCTATTATAACCTAAGTTATAATATTGTAGCCTATTATAACCTTTGAAGCCTAAAATAACACAGTGGTGGTTTTGTGAGTGAGGACATGTCACTGAAAAGTATAATCGGCGTGAAAATGTTTCTCGGTGCTTCCGAATTCAGCCTGATTTCAGTGGGACAATAGTGTACATTCATTTCTTGCTATTATTTTTAAATCATTATTATACTAGCTTTTCAGTACAGGTAAACTATTTAATAATATTATAGTTTCTTGATAAGGTGTCACTTCACAGGGATACAATTCTTTCAGGAACATTCTCCTTCTTTGCCATTTCTGAAAATTTTAATTGCGGGTGTTGACCTTACACAATCCCGTGCCATTTGTTGTCTGTGGTTTCATTTGTAATCTTTAAAATATTTGAATGACTTAAATTCTTTAGTACACCTAAATTTCACATCCCATTAAATAATGCATCTTATTTATCAGCTCAGTAATTCTGCACTGAACTTGTAAAGATATAAAGTATAAAAATAATGTAGCTGTACGTTGCTAAGTAGAACCTGCGTTCAATTAGAGAGAGAGAGAGAGAGAGAGAGAAAATGCATAAGTTTTTGCGTGTTTCTTAGAAGGTTGTCACAATATATATATATCGACCAGACAAGTGCTTCTTTTTGTTCCTGCAAAGTCACAGCTAACATTCAATTCTGTCCAGTCAAATTTTTTAAGAACCAATAATGATGGAATAAGGGCTTTACAGGTATATGAGCTAATAAAACATTTTGTACTTTTCATGCAAGACGACCTATTCTGAAAAAATTCAAATAGAAAAAAAAATATCTTGCTTACTGCTTACTCCATTTCCACGAAATACAAGTTACACGAATTCAATAATCTAGTTTCACTCTATCATCATTTCTTAAACTACAACTTAAGGTACTGGGTTACACGAATCCTTCAGTACTGGAATCATCAACGAAACAATTACTAACACAGAACAGAAATCCAATAAGGGTTAAGTGAATACTGTCCCTGATAAGTACACCTAATGTCTATCAGCTACGTGTTTATCTGATTGATAAACAATAACTGAACTGGAACATGGAGAGAGAGAGAGAGAGAGAACACGAAAGGGAGAGATCCTGCCATCAATACCAACAAAGTTTGTTGCACAACCGATTCGCGAATGCCCTTAATAGTAGCCTTGTCAGGAAAACGCTTTCCAGTTAAATATTGTGTCATATAAAGTTTACAGTAATATATTTGACTTGATCAGAATAGCTGCTACTTTTCCTGTATTAAAACAATATTATTTTAATGAAGAAGCAACTATTAAATAACGCGTTTTGCATATGATTCATTTTATTTATTTATCATGTTATTTTATTTTGATTCAATACATGTGCTGTACTTTGGCAAATTTTAAGGCGGCGGAATTTTTTTATATTTTTTTTTATACTCTACCAAACAATAACTTATTAGGTGCGTAGAGTGGTTTCCCTGAGTGAAGTGTTGGACTTCATTACAGTATCATCAATAATAATATAAATATACTTTTTAATTAATCAAAATTTTTGTTGTTCATACATACATACTATTTACAATGCATACATGTTCACATATGTGTGAAATTCACATACATGTTCACATATGTATACAAGTACATACAGAACATAGATTACAAGATAATACTACATAATATATATGTATATATATTATATATATATTTTTTTTTTGAAAATTACAAGGTTTATTTTTATACAGAGTATTTACTTTTTACTTATATATACCACGAGACATATTTTCTGTGCAGTACAAGGATTCAGTACACAATACAATAGATATAACGAAAGGAGTTACTAAAGAGATTTCTATTATTATGTGTGCCGTTTATACTAATCGTTCAGGTTTGTTTATTTGTTTATTTTAACTTCACCATCACTTACATATATCAGACAAAATTACAAAATAACAGTTGTTTAAATTGGAAGATCTCAATCTCGCGCCCCTCCTGTGAGAGAAGGGGGAGGATCAGATTTCGTCAACCGTTGATTATAATTCGAAATAAAATTCTGAAAGTAAAAAAAAAATTTTAAAAATATATATATATATATATATAGCTGACGAAACTGTATATTACTCTTACTCTTCTCCGTATTGAATAATTTTTTATATATATTTAAAATTATCGGAATTTTTAATATGCTTGCATTTGATTTGCAAAAAAAAAAAAAAAAAAAAGAAAAAAAGAATCAGCTTTCCTTATTTTAGGAGAGTAATGTTAATTTCGACAACTTATTAAATATTTATTCTAGCTATATTAATGAACTTTCAATATGAAGTAAACAAAGAGTAAAGAGGCTGCATTTTGGGGGCAGCTCTAGGTCTAAGGAAAAACTTTATGTTCATTGATGCAAGCCACTATGCTAAGGGTGCAACCAGTTAGCTAAGAAGCACAATTGTCCCAAGAGGTGTTCAACAAGGGACATCGAATGCTTCGTATGACAAGCCCACATCCCTTAACAAGTCCATTTCCCTTTCTGCTTCACGCTTCGATGACTTCCAGCATATACTTTATTACAAAACTTTCTTTTCATGACATATGAAAAGAGGAAGAAGAAGCTAAATGAAATAGTTTGCTGTTATATGAATTGCCTGGTACCTAATATCTAATGAAATCTTAATATCTGATGAAAATAAATGAGAAGCATGCTCTTAACTGTATTTCATTTCGTGTGCTCTGAAATGCAATTCGATATCCTAAAACTGAAGGTGATTAGACTGATTTCATTTCAATTGCAGGCCTTTCAATCTCAATACCCATGAAAGAAAATTTACTTGAAACGAAGCAATTAACAATCAATGAATGACTCCATGAAATTTCTATTTAAGAAACAAAGGTAACTGCATCAGCTGGTGCAGGGAATTGTATAATACGTTCAAAAATTTCAACATTCAATTAACTTTGGAAATCCCTTTATTGTGAAACATTCAGAAAGAACTTATTTTACTGAATACTGTTGAGAAACTGAAAGTTTTCTCTTTTTTTTCTATCTGCACTACACGTTTCTTGAATGCGATTTATAGCCTGCGATGCAAACGAAATAAACATCTACAAGACAAGACAACTAACTATAGAGAAAATAAGTAGAAGTAAAATCACAATGATCACAATAAAAAAAAAAAAGCGTTGAATCATTAAAGGAATTCTTTGTAGATTAGCCGGTTTCAACGAAATGCTTTGGCTGGAAAGACCTGAGATCACAGCCTCTCCACCAGGAAAAGAAGAATCTTTATCAGGGCTTTTCAGGTGAATGCGAGTTAGGCGGTCTGGTGGCAAGATCTTCACTAATGCAAACCTCTATTTTTAATCTTAAAGCTAGGAGAACACACTCAGTTTACTCACAAAAATAACATATTTATAATAGAATACGTACGTTATTCGAAAATTGGAGTTGTGAATATTTTGGGGCAAGGCTTAAGGTTCTGTAAGTGCGAAGGATTATTATTTTATTGAAGGGAGTAATGGCTGAGTAAGTGAGGTAAATAGCTGAATTTCATCTACTTGCTTATTTCTTTAACTATTTATCGTAAACATATTTACGAGATGCCAGCCAATTTGAACCTGCAAATGAAACTGTGTGTGTGTGTGTGTGTGTGTGTGTGTGTGTGTGTGTGTGTGTGTGTGTGTGTGTGTGTGTGTGTGTGTGTGTGTGTGTGTGTGTGTGTGTGTGTGTGTGTGTGTGTGTGTGTGTGTGTGTGTGTGTGTGTGTGTGTTGCTTGTGACATTCTAGCTGGTTCACCTCCTTTGCAGATAAAAAATGCTATTTTCTGAAGGAAAATCCTGCGTCATGGAATATTTACTGCGATCTCAAGAGAAATATTATATTATCTTTTCCCATCTATTAAAACAATCAAGAACAGATATTTCTGGTTAGCAAAGGATTTGTAAAAAAAAATACAAATAAAATAGAGAATTGTAATAATTTTCATTGGGCTTTATTTCGATTTCTGTACACATTAATGTCAAAGCACGCGCGCATGCATGTGTGTATAAATATGAAATACTGCAATGGAGCAATATTCAATGACTGATAAATGCAATTCGGATATAAATTTAGCACATGCTTTCAGGATGTTATACTTTATCTAGAACCAATATCAATAATATATACGAGGGTGTTCTGAAACGTTCTCTGCCTAACAATGAAAAAACGAATTTATAATTTCAAAACTATTTTTATTTTTCAACATAATCTCCCTTAAGACTAATACATTTATTCCAGCGATGCTCCAGTGCCATCACCCCATCCCTGTAGTGGTTCTCAGTAAGATCTGCAAAATACCCCTCTACAGCTGCAATCAGCTCTTGATTCGAAAAAAAAAAAAAAAAAAAAAAAAAACCGCTGACCAGCGAAGAAGAGTCTTAGTTCTAGGAAGAAATAGAAGTCAGAGGGAGCCAAATCTGGGGAATAGGGTGGATGTTCCAACAATTCATAGTGCAATCCCTTAATTTTATTGCCAAAACACCTTTGTGAGCAGGTGCATTGTCCTGATGAAAGATGATTTTTTTCTTCTGCAAACCGGGTCTTTTCTGACGACTTTTTTCGTCTAGTCCAGTTAAAATATCGGAAAAATATTCCCCTTGTTTTACCTTTTTCAAGATAATTAATAAACAAAATGCATTTATCATCCCAAAGCACCGATTCCATGACCTTTCCTGCTGGTGGAACTGAGTTTAAAATCTATTTGAACTTTAGGGAGCAAAACTGGGAGCTATAATCCAATATTGTCCTGACCAAAGAATTTGTATAACGACACCATTACTACTTTTCTCCTATTGATGAAACGTCTTTTAAGTGATCCTAAAATCTTCTGAGCTTTACGAATTGCGTTACCAATATGAATTCATAATTTAAAATTCCTATTCAACCAAAATACCAATCTTTTATTTCATCGAATTTTTCTAAAAATTTGCCTGTCCCTTCAACTTATATCTAATATTATCTTCTTACTAAATCAAATATACGCACACTTGTTTACATTAAATTTTAAACTTCACTGCCCCATGTTCACTCTTCTAATGTTTTAAGAATATCTGCAAAGAACTTATGTCATCTGAAAAACTGACTGCTTTGTGCAACTTTACATCATCAGTAAAGAGGGAAATTGTAGACTTAATATAATATTCGAACATAAGTCATTTATGAACCAGGGACGGTACGAAATTAATGCCCGCTATTCCCCCCCCCTCTTCGGTTCGATCTCTGCATAAAGTTTTATATAAGGTGTCCCAAAATTAACGCAAGATTTAAATTTAGCGCCATTTGTGCGGTAAAGTGTTGCCAACGAGAAAAAAAAGACAGCTTGACAGCTGACAGTTCAGGGTTATTAAAAATGGAGCGCTACACGAAAGAACAACGCATTTTCATTGTTGAGCAATATTTTAAAAATAATGAAGGTTTGGCAGCTACAGTTGGCAATTTTCGTACAAAATATGGTCGGAATAGTGATTTAAGTTCATCAACTGTGAAAACATTAATTAAAAAATTCAAGGAAACTGGATCAATTAGTGATCTTATACACTCTGGCCGTCCTTCAACAAGTCGTTCAACAGAAAACATCGAAGCAGTTCGTGAGAGTGTTGCTGAGAGTCCAGGAACATCAATTCGGCACCGTGGTCTTGAAATGGGCATTTCAAGAAGCTCTCTACAGCGTATCCTCACGAAAGATTTGCATCTTTATGCTTACAAAGTTCAATTGACTCAAGAACTGAAGCCTACTGACCACACACAGCGAAGAGTTGAATGGATTGTTTTTCGAACAAAATCATCTTCAGCGATGAGGCTCATTTTCATCTTGATGGCTTCGTTAATCGACAAAATTGTCGCATTTGGGGTTCAGAAAATCCACGAGTGATTGTTGAGAAACAAATGCATCCACAACGTGTCACTGTTTGGTGTGTGGATTTTGGGCTGGAGGCATAATCGGTCCATTCTTCTTCGAAAATGCGGCTGGTAAGGCAATAACAGTAAATGGTGCTCGCTATCGCGACATGATAATCCAGTTTTTGTGCCTAAATTTCAAGATATGGATGTGGACGACATGTGGTTTCAACAAGACGGTGCCACATGCCATACATCCCGAGAAACAATTCAATTACTGCATGAGTCATTTCCTGGTCGTGTAATTTCCAGTTTTTGGTGATCAGAATTGGCCGCCCAGATCATGTGACTTAACGCCGTTGGACTTTTTTATTTTGGGTTTTTTGAAGTCTAAGGTTTATGCCAACAAGCCCACGACCACCCACGCCTTGAAGGAGGAAATTGAGCGCTGTATCAACGAAATTCAGCCACATTTATGCCAGACGTCATGGAAAATTTCGACAAAAGAGTGCGTATGTGCCAGCAAAACCATGGAGGCCATTTACCCGATATGCTATTCCATGCATAACCCTATACTGTATACTTTATGAATCAATAAGAAATTACAATTTTTAATTAAAAACCTGTGTTTTCTATCAAAATTACTTCTTGCGTGAATTTTGGGACACACCCTGTACATAAGTAAGCGGAGAATACCAGTGGTCCCTATTTCCACCACAGCAACAAGACACAGTGAACAAGATATATCACAGTGACCAAGACGCATTCTTTCGGCAAAGTTACGGTTACCCGTGTTCTGAAAGTAAGGTGAACTTTTTGGAGAGACAGTCAGTCATGTATGAATTGATCACCACGATCAATTCATACATATGGAAAAGTTAAAGAAACGGAAAACGATCTGTAGAATTCGGCCCACCAGAAACATGAATGAAATCCTCCTTCTCTTGACTACGTCTGACCTCACATCAGTTTGTGCACAAGGGATGTACATGCAACATCATTTGGCTGAATCTTCGCCATCCGTCCATAGTCAGGCACCCACTGACTACCTGTCTGGCCCTCTAAACGATGCATTGCGAGGATGCCATTTTGTGGACGAATTAGGAAAAAATTACTTTGTAGAAAAATGACAGCATACTCGCTCAAGATGAAGGATTAATCCGTGTAGAAGTCATTATTAAACAAATTATATATTCTTAGAGATAAAAAGGAGGCATCACTTTCTTGCCGCCCTTCGTATATTAAACAACAAGAATCCTAATACCCTGTGGTACCCGCTCATAACAATCTGACTCTTAGAAGACTTCTAAACTCCACTTGCTGTCGCAGATCACTCAACCAATTTCCCACCTATCTCAATAGATAATCATCAATACCTATTTCATACATTTTAATCAGTAGGGTTTTATATGGAACTCTATCAAAGGTTTTGCTAAATTCCAAATAAATCACTTCAAAGTGATTTATTTGGATTCACTTGGATCTTTTTTTTCCTGGTAACTTCTTCATTAAAAAAAAAAAAAATACACAGATGTGCCATAACCGATCTGCTCTCAATAAAACCTTGTTTTGTCATATTTAGAACTTGATTCCCGTCAAGAACATCCTCGATACGATTTCTAAATATAACAAGAATTTTGTTTGTCTAAAAACTAAGTAGACTAGTCTATAATACTCCACTTTGTGAACCGAAATAACTCTTGCAAACTCTAATCAGAAGAAGCTACTCAACCCTCAGGACTATTGGCGAAGATCAAAAGTAGATTAATTAACCGTCGCATTCATCTTTGTATTACCTGACTAGATTCTTCCAATCTTATAAACTGCTTCATTATGATATGATATGATATGATATGATATAAATATCATATATTATCATTTTAAAACTTCATTATATACCAGGATAATGTATATTATATTTTATAATACATTATCCTGATATAATATATATATATATAGATATATATATATGTGTGTGTGTGTATATATATATATATATATATATATATATATATATATATATATATATATATATATATATATATATATATAGATATGTATATGTATATATATATGTATATGTATATATATACACATATATATATATATATATATTATTATATATGTGTGTGTGTGTGTGTGTGTGTGTGTGTGTGTGTGTGTGTGTGTGTAGAAAGTTTTTTATGCAATAATGCAATAATGAATAGAAAAATAATAATATTGACTTTCACATTTTTGCTGATTTTGCACTCTTTATCTGAAAAAAAAAAAGAAAACACAATTTCCTTCTAAATGAACAGAAAGAAAGAAAGAGAAAGATTTAACGTAAAAGTAAGAAAAGCACCACTTTCTTGATCATCTATCATAATTATTTCTTAACAGTCACGCCGAAAGTGATAAGGATCATCCTTAAGTATATTATTGATATTAATTTTAAGGTGATTAGTGCGTAATCAATAACGAAATCCGACTTGGCAGCCACCCTGAAGCATTTCATTACTTATCGTTACTCTTCATAGTACACAGGAATGACCCCTTAAATGTGCCTGCGAATTCCAGAGTGGTATCGCTCTTATATACGACTTTGATTAATGATTTCTGTACGCTATCATTTATCGTATGATAATAGGAGAGGAAACTTTATCAAAAAATGTTACTATTTTGTTACAGAAATTATTGATTATATTTGAAAAAAAAATGAATATATATATTTTTTTAAATATAGCCAGAAAATTATCAACTTTCTACATTCATTACTTCAGATAATGTTGTTCACTGATTTATCTTTAGCATAAAATTCACAAATGGACACAGGCATTATGTTTCACAAATTGTTCCACGACTTTGTCCGTAATTGGAAAAGTATTATATTACTATAAAGATGCCAGAGAAATTATATTCTTGGCTTCTTTAATTTATAATAGAACCAAGTTAAAAAAACCTTTCAACATATCTATATCTCATCCAGAGTATTTTATTAATAAGGGCTACTACCTTTTGACTACTTGTGTATGAGAAATATATTATTTATGCATTACTTCAAAATTATCTCTCCTGGGTCTGTTTCTCACTAATGAGACCTCAATAAAGGTTGAAACCGGGCTGGTAGTAGTCCTTCCCATAATGCATAGCACACATCCGAAAGGGGGGAGTGCTTTGCATTATGGGATACATACTAAGACAATTGATGTAAAGTCCTTAGCATCTATATACAAGTAGCTGAGTCGTGAAGATACTTCACGAGCAAAACATTGTTTTGCTTACATAAAGGATTAAAACCAAGAATATAATTTCTTGGCATCTTTAATTTATAATAGAACTAAGTTGATAAAATTTTCAACATATAATTATATTTATATATAAACTTACTTTTTTTCAGAAATATATAAAGTGTGACAACTTAGCCTTTAAGATGAAATAAATTTCATTATTTCCAAGATTATTCTCTTTTCTTTATAAATTTCACGATAGCCTGCATGAATGTTTTGCATGCTTGCATGAATATTTTGCATGCTTGCATGAAAATCTGCAGCAACTTTTGTAGCAGCTCGTAATCTGGATCATGTGACTCAAAATTATCAACTGCTTTTATTATGCGTTGAAGTGCTATGTTAAGTCCCTTAAGTGTATAGAAAGAATAGGGGGTTTTCAGCTGTTTCTTAAGCTTCTTCACATTTTGTCATATCAAGATCTATTCTGAGCTCTCCATTGTGTAGTTGAAGCAGATCAGTGATGCCAGTTGTAGAAACCTCAAGCTGCAATTGGTTAGCAGTATCATCGAGTGCTTCTGTATCATTTCCTTCCATCCTTCGTTCTCTGCTTGTTCTGAAAATCCATCAAAATAATCAATAAACTGAACGCAGTATACTGTATTGTATAGCTATATACGCGTGATTTGAAATGCGATATTTATAATTGCTTGTCATCTATTTGTTGCAATTAATGTTCATATTATTTCCTATTTTGTATATTTTACTTCATACTTCAAATATTATATATATATATATATATATATACCCGTTCATTCACTTAGGTATGTGTAAAGAGGGAACAGTCTGTATATATTCTCAAACACTGATTAGGAATTAGTGTGTGTGAGAGCAGATAAAATTCGTAATATGAACTTTTTTGTTTAATTGTTTGTTTTGAGGTATAACAGGCTGGGTTTGTACTATAAAACATTAGAAGTGTAAATCTGCATAAAAGAGAAATCTGATCTCTTCTGGATATTGGCTAATAGCCAATATCAACTACCCTCCTATAATAGGCCAATGGCTATTATTGGAGGGCAGTTGAGGTGAGATCTTTCTTTCGAGAAATAAGACACAACTTCGTTTTGGTAGCATTGAAGTTGACAAACTCATCCTTTTCCCATTGGAGAATGGAGAGAAAGAAGGCGAAAAGATGATTACCCAAGAAGCTTGGAAAGTTTGAACATCACTAAAATGTACATACTTTTGATGCAAAGACATACGTTATTCTCAGCATGTACCGTCTGGCAGACTTGAAAAGATAAGAACGTTTAAAAATAACCTCTATTAGATAATAATATTAGATAATAATAATAATAATTGTACTCTATTTATCTCAAACAGAGGGATAGTTTGCCGAAAGTACTCGGTCAATCAGACTGTCATTAATTAGAAAGATCCACATTAAGATCGGTAAAACAGTAAAGCTCTGCTCAGTTTAAATTACTTTAGTGTAATGCTTTATGAGCTTACTAAA
Organism: Typopeltis vanoorti; assembly: GCF_054136105.1. NCBI lineage: Eukaryota > Metazoa > Arthropoda > Arachnida > Uropygi > Thelyphonidae > Typopeltis > Typopeltis vanoorti. The sequence goes on from NC_143550.1 coordinate 10,458,396, forward strand.
TTAAATTTAAATTAAATATGAATTGACATTTCATTATGATATTTCAAATGTGAAAGTCAATATTATTATTTTTAATTCATTATTGCATTTAAGAGTATTTGAATATCTAAATTAAAATGCAACCAGTAGGATTTCTCTTGAGATAGATAGCGAAAAATAGTGTTAATCACAAATGTTCCTGAGAGGTGCAAGCAATAATTCAGTTTTCAAAAAAAAAAAAAAAAAAAATATATATATATATATATACTTTAAACGTTAATGGCAATATTGGGGGAAGTGCGTAGGTAATGTAATCATTGCGCCGGTCTCCCTCGTGTCCTTGACAAAATGACTGTCACTGCGAAAACTGAAAACCCTGCCCACTGTAAGTGTCTGCCAGCAGATCGCAATTATAATAGCGTTTGCAAACCTCTTTGTTATTACGTTATTCTTCTTCACTGAGGGCAGAGGGTCAGATTCCATGGGCGTGACCTGATGGGGATTTGCGTCAATTTTAGAAGGTGCGACGCTGCGTGGAGTTTCGTACGACTTTGATATTCGAGCGCGAGGTCGGAGGTGTTTCTTAAGACCTTCAAAAGTACAATGAACGGAGGCGAGAAAATTTCAGTAAATTACCACCAAATGATCCTAGCAGGCAGAACCAGCTATGGGATTTCATCCTGTAATTAAGCCACTAAAAAAAAAAAAAAAAAAAAACTTTAGTGATCAAAAAGAGAGCTGTGATATTTGAAACGATCAGTTTTATTTTAAAAACTGCCAAAGACTTAAACTACCGTATTTACTCGAATATAATTCGCACACTTTCCCCAAAAAAATTGAAGTTAAAAAATTGTGGCGCGAGATACATGCGGGGATTTTCGGAAACTAAAGTTTCCAGGAAAAAATTAAATTGACGTTTATAATTAAATTCTCAGTATTCATTATAATTTCTATTTGCTCACATTATTTATAAAATGAATGCATTTAAATTTTAATTATCAACGTTATTTACGCGATCGGTGGCTCACCTTCATCACGCTATATGTTTGAATCTTTAGCGACATTGCATCTGTAATTAAAACAAACATTTTCATTATTGCTTGTCCTTTTATCATTTCGGAATCATAAGATCACCATCTTTTAAAAATACTGAAAATTCTGAAAATGGCTATGACTTACCAAGAATCCACTATTCGCTATCGCTACTTCCGGTCTCGCATATGATTGGTGCAGTATTAAAAAAGATTGCGTGACTCAACAACAAAGGCAAGCCGATGATGTTGAGTTGAAATGCAGATTCTCTTCAACCGAATTCCAAAATATCTGAACCTGCCATAACAACATTCACTCTCTATATTTGAAAGTTTTAAACTCTTTCGTGTGCGAAATATACGAAACTTTTTAATCCTTTCCTTTTTCGTAAAGTAAAATCAGAGGTGCGAGATATACGCGAGGGCGAGTTATATTCGAGTAAATACGGTAAATATTATTTGGGCTGACCTTTTAAAGTGGCGGAATAAAAGCGTCATGGTATCGTTTTAATTCGAATTTCTAACTGTTTCAAACATTTTCACAGAACTTCCCCCCCTCCCCCCCCCCCACACACACACTTTTATTTCGGAAACATGAATTCTTTGTTAATTTTACTATACGCACCATATAGAAAAATCTTAAGACAGAACTGTATTTCAGAAAGACCTAAATCGCACCTCAACGACGGACAGATTCTCCCTTTGCTCAGTGCACATTTTGCATCCTTCTAAGCAAGCCATCCACCACTTTGTGATTTAGTCCATTATTCATTCAACTCGACTCGACTAGTGATTGGATGTACACTGGTTTGGCTCAAAATCAAAGTTCCATTCACTCTCACAGATGTTTTATTGAGTTGAAATTAGGAGTCAGTGCAGACTAAAGAATGTATTCCATATTACTTAAATCGAAACGATGTCGCAAAAGCATCCGCAATATTTGGCAGTCAGTTCAGGAAGTAATAATGTGGAGTTATTCCTAAAAATGGCTGCACTTTTAAGGAACAACTTGCAATCTTTGCTTGTGCCTGTTTATATCTGTGAAGGCAGCTTCAAATTGAACATTAACACACAGGCATCGACCAATCGAGACTTGTTCTTTTGATTGACTAGGTTGATTCTTCAATTACGGGAGTATTTCCAATTTTCTACAGACAGTGCAACAGTCCTTCCGTAAAAAATGAAACTGGACAACTGTTTACACATTGATCATCTTCTACCCTGGTTTTCGTAGAATTTTTGAACTCCTGGTAGATTACTTCCTCGTCGATCCGCCGAACTTTCTCTACTGCAGCCCTATTGGACAGGAATACATCTCATCATAGTTTATAGAAAATCAGAGAAGCATGTCCAGTGCCTATTTTAGTAGTGCATTTTGCAATAGGCATTGAACTGTATCATTAATAGAAGCAAATATCCATTTATATTCCGCTGTTCTTTAAGATTTCATTTTGTCTACGGTATCCATTACTAATTGATTCTGCATATTAAGACGGCAGAGGATTTATGATATTAAATACAAGCAAACACAAATTTACATGAAATAGCGAATAAAATTTATTTTTCAGTGTTTATGTTCGGCTGCTCTAGAAATTAGAAATCAGCGCTCACGTGTGTTAACGTCCAAAAAGTGGTCCTGCACTGTTTATTAATTGCACCTTCAAATTGCACCTATAAAGGGACCTATTTATATTAATATTTATATTAGATTATGTTAAATCATTCAGAGAAATAGCAAGGCCGTAGTGGAAAACGTCTTTTTTCAGTAAGTAGTATTATATAAAATATATTTTTACTAAATTGTTGTTGCATTTTATAACCGTTTACTACACGAAAACGACAAAAGCACTTTGACATCTTTTAAATTTTCATTGTTTCATTTAATGAGTACTAACGATCTCCGTTTGAATTATTCCGAGTCCTGCGTTTAATTTTCCTATTCAAAGTCTTTACAATTAGTTACTTGAAATATTACACATTTTATGTCATTCACGCATAATTCAACCCTTAATTAAATCACAACTTATTCATATAAAAATGACCGCTATTTAAAAATTATTTTGTCGCGTATTTTAACATTAATTTATCTCCCTTCTCAAGCAATCCATGCTGCTGTACGTCATGAAAATACCACCTTTTCCTCTTATTCTCCTGGTGGTTAGAAAAAGATATCTCTGAGAGGAACAGCCTTATGGTTGTCTCTTCTATGACTTTAAAGAACTTAAATAAATAGCGAATGGTCTGCGGATCTCTTTTAAATTTTCCTCTCGAGACCACCGTGGGCTGAACTAAAAGACTATTCTTAAGTTTCCTTTTCGTGGTATCCTTAGGATATAAGCTGTTATAATTTTTTTCTCACAAGTTAGAAATTATTTTATTTTCTATTCTAACGTATGGATACCTATCAGCTAGATTACATCCCACGTTTCATTTTGATTCCCATTTCATTAGCATGAACTGTGTAGAGTGAAACTAATTAGTGAAACCCATTTTTTTTTTTATTTCTGTTTTCCATTAGCTATATTAACTTGAAGAACTGAATTTCTTTAACACTGAATTAAACACTCACTCCTTACCATTACTGGTAGCGTTCAGAAGAGTTCAAAATAATACTATTCTCTGGAATTATAAGGAAATTAATTGCTAATAATAAAATTAAATTCCTTAATAAAGTTTAAGATTTTTTTTTAAATTTTACGCAGAATTTCATTATATATTTTTTTTACGATTTCAATTTGCAGAGGAATTACAAAGGAAACGACACTACAAATAACAATTCACCACAACCGTCCTTGGCCTTTTGGCCACATGTGGCTAGTGGCGATGGAGCTTAACAACAGGGTTATAAAGCATCTCAGGATCATTAGACAGATTTTGGCTTCATGGGGCTTCATTTCGGCGATGCAAAATTATATAAATCAAGTGGACGTCAAATCCAGCATTATTTCAAAGCCGAATACAGAAACTATAAAACTTTCGTACGAAAAGAGAGCTTGCAGGAATACACTCTCCGGAATTTACGAGTTGTCCTAGTAGGACCTTATAGGAGACATGATCGCTTTGCCCAAGCGTTCATATATTCGTACGGAACTTTTTATAGTTTCTGTATTTGGCTTTGAAATAATGCTGGATTTAATATCCACTTGATTTATATAATGAGACAGATTTATATTCTTGAGAAATACCCATCTCATGATCAGAATGAGGGATATATTTGTTTTTCAATTTCATTAAATATTAATTCAATTAAAAGAGATTTACAAGTGAAATGAATCTATATAGATTTAAGCCATATTTTTAATACCATATTTTTAATTTTTAATACTGTTAAAACTGTTTAAATCTGTTAAAACTGGTAAAGTCCATTTATTGGAACAAAATGTCTTATTTGATTGCGATGAGTCCATTTACCTTCGAGAACTGCTTATACTCTGAACTTGGGTAGAAGTTTTAATGTCTAATGTTATTGAAATTCAATTCAGATTCAAAATAAAGTACTGTTGTCCGTGTCTGTTGATACAGATATTATCGGTGATTCAATTGCTGTATTTGAGTGTTTGTTTCCGCTAAAACAAAGGCATATCATAAGATTATCTTATTTTCTCGTTGTCATTGTTAATGTTGTTTCTACTTCACAAACGATCATTCTTCTAAAGTAATATAGCTATCCAATTATTAGCGATATTCGCTAGAACTGTATCCAATTGTCTCACTATGCCATTGTTTTACTTCCAGATTCGTCTCGTGATCATCTGAACCTGTTCAACAATCGACAGCAGCCGAAAAAGAAAAGGAAGTCCAGAACGGCTTTCACGAATCATCAGATATTCGAATTAGAGAAGAGGTTTTTGTATCAGAAATATCTCTCTCCAGCAGACCGAGATGAAATTGCACAATCACTAGGACTAACGAATGCCCAGGTAATCACCTGGTTTCAAAATAGGCGAGCCAAACTGAAACGTGATATGGAAGAGCTGAAAAAAGATGTTGAGTCTAGCAAAGTACCCCGAAATTCAACAATAATGGATAGTATGCAAGAAATCAGTCTCTTAAAAAAGGATTTAAATAACATAAAAGACAGCTAAAAGTGTTATGCATTGAAGAAAAGAAAGGGTATGGTGGAAAGGATATCCGAAACGTCGGCGAGCGAATGTATATAGAGCCAGACCAATTAAATGGTTTAATTACAGAACTGAGAAAAGTGGTGGACATTTTGGAACTGGTCTGTTTTTGTTAATATGAACAAAAAGGACATAACATATCAATCATTTATTTGTGTGTTAGGATATATATATATCGTAAGATATCCACGATGAACGAAATATTCTAATGTAAAGCATAAATATTAGGCTTCATTTTAATTTCTTATGAAATATTTTCCTCTGTTGTACAGTATTTTAATTTTTCAAAAAAATAACAGAATTACACAAAGACACCATATTTAAATTATTATGATATATATTACTATATAATCTTCTAAACGCATAAACTCACCGACATACATTCGTATTATGTTTTCTTGCCATGCTTCGCAAAATGCTTAGAGGTCATAAAATCTTGGGAAGAAACAAAAATGCGTTTTGAAGATTTAACTTGATGTAATTCCGATGATCATGTTTATAACAATGGTTACTCACAACGCAGGAAGTAGGTCCAAAAGACGAGTAGACATCTCTATCAAGCGAAATGTTCGCATATCATCGTGGTTTTTCCATTACTCTGGCAGGTGATGGAAAAACTGAATTAAGGGTAACTTTAAGAATCATCCCTCTTATGTTACCACGTGCAATATTTGACAAAATATTATTATAATTATTATTTTTTTTAACATCACTAGAATCCTATTAGTCTTTCTGCTTAATTCTTCTTCTTTCGCGTTTCATGATAAGCGAATAACACCGTAACAAGTACGAATACTTCGCCTTGTAAAGTATGAACATATTTTACTTGTCGACTGCATCAGATTTTCTGAAAACAAATATGAATTATTGTCCTGAAACTCAATTATAATGTTGTAAAAAAAAGATTACATTTATACCTAATTTTAAATAATAAATTTGATCATTTTACTCCTGATCTAGAAATATCATATTTCTCTCACACAGGAAGCAATAGAAACATGGATTGTGGTTCAAGAATTAAATAAGTTGAAAAAGTCTGATAGACACCTGTTGCAGAGAGAGATTCGAAAGGCTTTATCCATTCGACGGCAAAGCGATAAAATGTTCTTTAAAGTAATTTTGATTTTTTTTATCATGTGATATTTAAATGAGACAAACGTAAGCGAGATTATTAGTAAAAGTATACTTGAGCAAACAATTATCACATATGTAAACAACGTTTACAAGTGCATGCGCGCTCGCACCTCCCCTCCCCCTCCACACACACACACCCAAACATGCTAGATACTGTTAATATGCACTTCGCTTTTGATTATCGAAAGAAACTGCAAACAGCTGGAAATAATGCTAATGAGTTAAGTAAGTTAAATGTTTACAAACTTGGGACAATAGTCCTGTTTTCTGCAACTGTTTTTTTGCACGGATCGGCATGGACACCTTACAGCGAACTTATCTCCAGAGTAAGAAATTTGGTTGTCAGTTTGTTTAGTGTTGCGTTTAGTGAAATGGTTTTTGGTTGTGGACATTCCCATTAGTCCGCAATGGTATATGAAACCATCTTTTTTGATTGAGTTTCTACACCACGGCTACTATCACTAAATTTAGAACATTCATGAGCGTGGCATATAAAAATATCAATTCAAATCATTCGCTATAAAAGGCAATCAATCTGCCTGTCAATCGATAAACCGTTCTTGGCAATCGGAATAGCGGAACTAATTCACAAAACCCTTTCAAAATATCCAACTCTTATGATTGGCTGTAAGTAAGGAGATAAAGTCTGAAGTAATGGTTATAAATATATCACTAAATTAGCTCTCTTCTACATTTTCCCGTAGCGATCAGAGACCGTCCCAATATCAATCATTTCAAAAATTAAATATCTCGTGGCTAAGAACGCCTTCTCGAAGATTTGCACTTTTAATTAAAGGGATATTTTAAAAATATTAAAACATGTAAATAATTATTCATTTCGCTTTGTCGAGAATAAAACAGTTGTCATTAGCAAAAGTGGGTGAATTAATATTTTTTTTACAAAATTTTCTTTTTTAGGAAATCATCTGATCAGACTGTATGTCAACAACAGAAAATATTTAAACTTAAAAAAAAAAGTTAGCATACAAGCAAAGATGGATAATTCAGAAACGGGCCGAATGTAAACGAGCGCGTGCGCTCACACAACACACACACAGAATCTGTTGTAAGTGGGGCTTTCCATAATGAAAAGGCAAATTCCTTATAATCGGATACGTGAAATTATAATGAGATTAATCTAGCGTAGACAAATCGTAATAGAATTTTTTTTTTTTTTACTTTGAAGTGTGAGAGAAATACTTTTAACTAACTATTACTCTCGATTTAAAACAGAAAAATCACTTCCATTTTTAGCTCACTGCCATTTTAATGAATTGGAATAAAAGTCGTAGAATGATACTTATGGGTTAGAGAGATGGATAGTGTGAGATAAAAGGGAGTAATATTTAAGTTCAGAAATTAAAAAAAGTATAATGATTTCGTAAGCTCATTTGTTTTGTACAAAACGAAGTAATGCACAATATCTTTTTAAAATATATAATCAAGTAAGGCCTTTTACAATTTGCATAAATATACCAAACATATTGCTCGAATGTTTCAGTTCCTTGCCATATTTAAATTTAAATCTCGTCTCTCTCTCTTTGTTCCTTTATAGAAAAAAATCGATATGTAAATATATATACATATAGAGTATACATGTCTATATATTTGTCAAAGTTTCTGTAATTAAAATTTCAACTGTTCTGATTTAATAAGTCGTTCATCTCTCCCTTTTTTCCCTTTAAGTTTTCATTGATTATTAATAAAGCTCTAAATGAATAATTTTACTTATAACTCATTACCTTAGCACGGAATTTCAATAAATTGCTAATGACTAAAAAAAAATCTTCAAACAAAAGATTAACACATAAATAAGTATTTATTGTATTAAATTAGTTTTATTCAAAGAAATACTGAATAGATATTTTGTTATACATCAAAAAACACAGAAAGAAACTGATTTAAGGATAAAATAAAATAAAAGTAAAAATATTCCTAGATTTCTTTCTAAGAAATCTAGGAATATTTTTCTTAGAAAGCATTTTCTCTTTACTAAAGGCAGTTATGAGAAAACATTTATCCCGAAAATATTTTAGTATGTTATTTACAAATCATTCATTTGATTTTCTTTTTTATTAAAAAATAAAAGAGATTATATATGCTTTTCCTTTTTAGTACAAAATTCACATCCAGATTATTGCCTTGTGCTAAGAAAGTTGATTTCTTTTTTTCTGTCGTCCGTCAAATGTTGTTGAAACATGAACGAGAAAAAAGTAGATATCCTGCTTTTTAATGAAACCCATTACTTTATACTCTCGCATATTATTAATCAGAATTATACTTGTCTTAATATTTTCATTCTTCTAATTAACTATATGCTTTTCATACTCATTCAATGAAAATGTTGAACTGTTTTCAGTGAAATTTATCTGATAATATCATAAATAAAACAATGTTCCTGATTTACGTGTACGTGTATTTCTCAGCAATATATTCTCCTTTAAAATCACATTAAAAAACGCACACATCCTTTTACTTAGCAGGTGATCTGTTCAATACAAAACAAATATATTTTATTTTAGATATATCTATTTTTTGCTGGGGGGTTAGGGGAGTTTTCCTTGTTTTTTTCCTCCTCAAAAGATATATTTACTTTATTATCTAGCAAAGTTTTTTTTAATTCATTATCTATTTCTTTATTATTATTTTGTAAATTCCTTTCTCGCAATCTGAGAAACAGTATCTTGTCACGGAGATGATGTTTGGCAGCTTGCGCAACTTTTACTTAAACATTACAAATTGTTCAAGTGATTGGATACATTTGTGAATTTTGTTCGATGACATTTTATGCATATTGCAGAAAATGTTATCACTCTCCGCAGGGCTCCAAATTATAGGATCTATGATTTGGATCCCTTATATCTCTTTGATATAAGAGAGTAGCTATTGTTACACATCACAAAATATTTGAATCACAGAATAACAATAATGCAAAACACACTGAAGAAATGTGCGCGATACAACTCTTTTTCATGTGTGTGGACTTAGAATTACCTAAACAAATTCACATAACGAACAAATGCATTAGATGTTGTAATATGCATATATCCAAATATGAGAAATATACAGTTAAGAAGAGTATTTTTGTGACTCTCTCTCTCTCTCTCTATATATATATATGTGTATATATATATATATATATATTGCGTGTATGTTTTATAAATGATGTCTCGATAAGTCAACAAAAGTTCCATAAAGTGATAAGTAGGGCTGCACGTGATTTATTTAAATCAGATTTATTTAAATTTATTTATTTTAAAATTCTGAAATGTTTTTTTTAAACAAATACTTCAGAATTTTAAAAAAGTTAAAGAATTTTGTTGAAAGTTATTCTTTATTAAATAAAAAAAAAAATATATATATCAAGTTTTGTCCACTCTGCAGTTACTCGCCAGTTATAAAAATTTACTCTCCACGGGCGAGTGGGAAAACATATTTGTCGAGCGCTGTTTTCCCTCATTTTTGCTTTAATTTTGCAATCTCTGAATAGACGAATCTCTCCATAAACAACAACCAGCACAATGCATAAACTTATTATTATTTTTTTTCTGTGTGTACTCATTTTTAAGAAGTTAATAAAAATTTAGTTACTTGAACACAGTTTGGGTTTAGCAGATGATTTCACATAACTCTCATCTACTTTTTATCATTAAATTCGAAGATCAAAGAAGTGACTCACAGAATTACTACCAGAACTGGAGAGAAAGAGACGAAGAACCAAAAAAAAAAAAAAAAAGTAGTATGAAGATAAGAAAATGAAATTCATTATTTTTAATGCTATAATATTATCAATCTGCTAAATTCGAAGCATGTGATTACAATTTAACTGAATGCATGCATACATGAAATGATATTTATAAAACTTTAAATAACAGGGGCCTTACACAATATTGCTTATAAAATATAAAATCTGTGTGTGTGTGTGTGTGTGTGTGTGTGTGTGTGTGTGTGTGTGTGTGTGTGTGTGTGTGTGTGTGTGTGTGTGTGTGTGTGTGATGAGTATGTGCTGGGTTCTGCGCTACAGTGTCGGTTGTTCGATGGGAAAGATAGCAACAGTGCATGGGAAACATTTAAAAATACTTAAATGATGCGATGTCGAAATGTGCCCCTAGAGTTAAGAATAAATAGGATAGGAACGGAACGGATGTGTGATCGTATTAACCAATAGACTCGTAACAAAAAGATGATGCGGAAGGAATACGGTTTGCATAAGGATGATGTTGGTTATGATAATTATATGCAGCAGGCCAGAATAGTCACAAGTGTTATAAGGAAAGCTAAGTCTGAGTATGAAAAGAAACTGCATGTGCAAGTTAAAGAAACCAAAAGATTTCTATCGTTATGCTGCGAATAAAGAAAGAATGAATGTAAAATAATAACTCTATTGGATGCAGATGATGTACAGGTAACAGATGCAGAAGAGATTGTTGAACTATTGAGTACTCATTTTGCTAACAGCTATTGACCTGATGTATATTAGATAGACCTCAATGCTATCTCTTTCTTGGATGAAGAAAACTCAGGTATATGAGAACGAAGTGCTAGAATTATTGCATAAACTGAATAAGAATTCGGCAATAAGGATTGCTGAGATATCAGCTCGGATGAAAAAAAAAAAAAAAAAAAAACTACAGTGTTTTGCTGACCTTCCGCTCCTTTGACCAGCCTACTTGATTTGAGTCTCAGAACAGGGAAGATTCCACAGGAGTGGAAAGAATATATGGTAATCCTATTGCACAAGGATGGTGCAAAGACTGACGTATCCAATTGTCGACTTATCATTATCTCTGGAATAGTGGTAAAAATATGAAAAAGGTGGTTAGGGCTCGCATTCAGATATGGTTTGACAGACAATGCAATGAACTGCATGAGTTTACTAAGGGAAGGTTTCAGTAACTTGCTCACATACTGTAATAATGTTGCCGTTGTAGTAGACAAGGCGAAGAGATATACCACGATACTTTTGGATTATGCTGTATTTTGATAGACTACTGCATAAATTGAACGATTTGGGATTGGACTACAAAATATTGAGGTAGATAAGAGGATCGTTGGCTGTCAGATTCAAAAAGTGGTATACGGGGAATGTGAGCCTGCAGGATTTGAGGAAACCACTGCTATACCACAAGGATCAGTCTTTCCTTGGTGCATTGTTATTCAACCAATCTGTACATTAATGACATCGGGAAGAATGCGGTAAACAACAATATCGCTATTCGCTGATGATGCAAAGATAATCATGTAATCATGCATGCTGCTGATATGCAGTACTTGTAGAATGATTTGAATAGACTGGAATTGTGGATATGCAAAAATGGTTACATGTCGTATTGTCGGATTATGCTAGAGGAAACTGATCAATTTAGGAATCTTCGAGTTTTAGTAGACAGGAAGTTGAAGTTGAAGGGCCGTATATAAAGACTGCAAATTTAACTCAAAGGATAATTGCAATGCTGGACATATGAAGATCAGAAAGCCATTTTGCCTCTTTATGCCTCACTTGCATTATTGCGCTTAGGTCTGGTCTCTTGGTTTTCATGGTGATTTAGATGCAGTGAAGAGAGTGCAAGGTAGAGTGTTAAAATGTTATCTGAATTGTGTAATATTGATTATGAAGAAAGACTAAGAATTTGTGGACTAAAGAAACTAGCAAACAGGACAAAGAGGGGAGGGGGGGATATGATTGAGACTTACAAACTTTTGAGAGGGTCATACAAAATATTAATAGATGGAATTTTTCATTTTACAGAAGATGGGGAAAGGACGATAGGCTATCCTTGGAAGGAGATAATGAATGAATGTCGCAAGAAGCAAGTGAAAGATTTTTCTCTGATAGAGTGGTGGTGATTGGAATGGATTTCCACTGGATATTGCGCGTACAAACAGTGTGAATGAATTCAAGAATAAGTATGACAGCTGGTGAGGGATAGTATGTGGCCTTTCTCGATGAGACCTTAATCCCCTGGAGGCCTCTTTTAATACTATTACTATTCTACTGCTACTACTGCTACTAATGACATATCTATGAACGTAGGTTTTGTAAATATTAATATGTTGAATATATATATATATATCTTCAATATATTATTTACAAAACTACCGTCTTAGTGTTTTTCATTTGGTTAACAACAAAAATCATCAATATAATAAACGTTAAAAGCAATTGCAGATTCTCGACAAAAAATGATATGATTATTGTTCTGTAACTTAGTTTTCCTCTCAACGTATCCAAGAAACACTTCTGATGATTGCTCAATGAACGTGGAACATATGCTGAGAATCAATCATTAATGATAAAATACGGAGTTCTCTTAAGATATGATTTTTCTAAGCTCTTTTCCTGCACACTGCACATACTGTGTGTGTGTGTGTGTGTGTGTGTGTGTGTGTGTGTGTGTGTGTGTGTGTGTGTGTGTGTGTGTGTGTGTGTGTGTGTGTGTGTGTGTGTGTGTGTGTGTGTGTGTGTGTGTGTGTGTGTGTGTGCGTGCGTGCGTGCGTGCGTTCGAGAGCGCGTTTCTTAAACACATCAGCATCTTGCTTTAGGAAAATAAGCAGACAGATCATCTTCAAGGAACAGAAGAAGACTGTAAAAGGAGTTCTTCGTTAGTTTTATTTATATAAAACAATTGTGTTGACTCTCTGTAACCTGTATTCTCGCTGTCTTGGAAGAAGGTATAAAAAAATAGTAGCTAGTTCAGCGAAACTTTGCCCGTGAAACAGATGAGGAATAAGACCGAGAGAGAACATCAGTAAGAACTCGAGTGAAGAGAATCTCTGAAAGGTGAGTCAGTTAGCTCGACTGTCGTCTTATGGATAACTCCAATAATTTTTAATAAGGTATTTGGGACATCCCGAAATAAGGGAATAATATTCTAAGCTTAGGAGGATTTGTGATTTATATAATACTAGCACCTGCACAGATTGGAAATAGCGTGTCGAAAGGAAAATGCTCCTATGTTTTAGGAGGCTGAAGAGGATATGTATGTGACATATTCAAACAAGAATAGGCGAAAGTCTGCCTTAAAAGAGAGAAATCAAATTGGCTAAATACTTTGATGTTACCAAAGATATGGGAGAATGAACGTGAGATCTTTCTTAATAAATAAATAAATTAATTAATAATTAATTAATTAATAAAGCATGACTGTGTTTGGGTCGCATTGAATTTCACGAGGTTACCCTCACCCATTGAAGAATAGCAAGGAAATTAGTGTTTAAGATTAAAAAGTTTGGTTCATGCACATGCTGCATTACAAGGTTTTTCAAATAAACAAGCAGGAAGCTCATCATTAAAACCACGAATAGAATTGGAGTTAAGTAAGAGAATCCAATCCTATTCATGCATAGGAAGTGGGGGCAGTTAAATCGATCTCGGATGCCCAACAATATAAAGAAAAGATATCACCTACTACAACAAGCAATGAAAAACCAAAAAAAAAAAAAAACTCGCAGCTCAAATGCAAAGGGAGACGCAGCGCATACGATGGTAGTTTGGTGAGCAAGCCTCTGAGTTAATTTCAATACAAAGTCTTGGAACGCTGAAGCGCGACCACATGAATTTTTTCCATTTCCATGGCGAGCCCAAATGTGAGTGATGATTACTGAGACATATGCTGAGGAACGAATGCTTTTCCCTAGAATATGGGAAAGGGTAGATCATGCCTCAGTAACTTGCTCAAGTTTTATAACACCGTGACGGCTGAACTGGATAAGGGTAATGGGTTTACAGTGATACTGTTGGACCTGGCTAAGGCCTTTGACAGGATACCACATGGAATTCTAATCCGTAAACTGCAATATATGGGGTTGGATATAGGGTTGGTGAGATGGATAGGTGGGTGGTTGATGGAGAGATATCAGAGAGTAGTTTATTCAGGAGTAGAGTCCAAAAGACGGCCTGTGACTAGTGGTGTGCCACAAAGTTCTGTGACTAGTGGTGTGAAAAGTTCTGTACTTGGACCGCTACTATTTAATTTGTTCATTAACGCTGTAGGATAGGATCTGAGAGGAACGGTTCATTTGTTTGCTGATGATGCAAAGTTGGGTAAGGCAATAGTGAATATAGATGATGTCAAAATTTTGCAGGATGATTTGGATAGATTGGAGGACTGGGCTAAGGAGAATGGCAAAATGTAAGGTTATGCATTTTGGGGTGAAAAGATTAGCAGCAGTTTACTACATTGGTGGAACTGTACTCCAGGAAATTGATGAGCTGAGAGATTTAGGAGTGTTGGTGGATAAGGAGTTGAAGTTTAGGGGGAACATTGCAAAACTGGCCAAATCAGCTCATCAAATCACTTGGTTGCTGAAGAATACATTGACGAGCAGAGACAAGCAAGTTATAAGTTATTGTTCCTCTGTATTGAGCCTTGATAAGACCCCATCTCGACTACTGTGCCCAGATTTGGTCGCCTGGGTTTCTTCTAGATGGGGAGGAGGTGGAGAGGATCCAGAGGCGAGTGACCAAAATGATAACAGGTCTATGGAATGAAGGTTATGAAAACAGGTTGAAGATTTGTGGGTTGCAGAAATTGGTTGATAGGCGGAAAAGGGGGGGATATGATTGAGACATTCAAATTACTGAAGGGTTTCTAAAAGATTAATTCAGAGGATATTTTTGAGAACAGGATTGGTGGTGGGAGGACTAGGGGGCCATCCATGGAAGCTGGGAAAGAGTGTGGTTAGTAAGGGTTTAAAGCTTGGTCTTTTTACTTTTAGAGTGGTAAATGAGTGGAATAAACTGCCAGAGTCTGTTGTAGGTGCTATGACTGTGAATGAGTTCAAGGCAAAGTATGATTGATGCTGTGTAAATGTCGAATAGTTGTGATGGGCATAATGTTCAGGGCCTCCCTCGATCAGTCTAAGGAACTCTTTGGAGTTGCCCGTAATAATAATAATAATAATAATAATAATAATAATAATAATAATAATATGAGCGGTTCTGCTTAGTGGTAGGGTAAGCCTGTCATTGAGTAGAACCACCGCTCCTATTGAGTTGGACTGAGTTGGACGATCCTTTGGTCACTCGTATAGAGTGATCTGGGGGATCGCCTAATTTTTAGAAAGGCACTTTAGTCACACAGTGCCTAGTCTGAAGAGAACCAACTAGTTCGAAACAGCTGTCAGGCCAGTGAAACCTTTATGAAATGCAGTGAAAAAGGTGAATATATGGACGCTTGGGAAGCGTCCATGTCGTTTAAGTAGTGCAAGCTAAGGCAACTCGGGAATGCCGAGGATTATATTCACGTTAGCTTTCTGGTCAACTTATGAATCTTGAATCTTTCATAGTTTCCACAAACATTGGGCTTTGAAATAATGTTGGTTTCTAGTAGCCACTTTGCTTATATATAAAGAATTTTTTGCAAGTGTAGAGAAGTATTTTTGTACACTTTATTTGCGCTTCCGAAATAAATATTATTTGCTATTCACAATTTTTCTGATGAATGCCTTTATTTCACTGAAAGATTTGCTACAACAGTAATAAATGTTTCTTTTTTTTTTTGTCATTTTGACTATAAACGCGTATTTGGTCGAACTAGTGTTATGTTACATGCATTCTATGCTGTTATACAATAATGAAACTTTCACAAAGTATTATTTCACATATTGTTATTACTATTATCATGTGTTGGTTAAAATTAATTATATTTTAATGGATGATTCAAACAAATAAAAACTACCTATAGCTTCCTTTGACTCAGTGCAATATGCTAAAAAACCTTGAGAGGTAATGTTGAATATCTCTTTGTCTTTATTAATATTATTATGAGATCAATTTATTACACAATTTATTAAAGATATTACACAATATCTTTAGAAGAAACACGGCATTGTCCAGTTCAAATGAATGGACCGATTTAGTGTTATTAATATAGCATGGAATATAATCATTATCTTTATTATAGACTCTTTAAATTTTTTTAATATATGATAAAGTGCTCTATTTTATTATAAAAACAACTAATAGTTTAACAGAAACTTGGCACAATTACATTGAACTGATTTACGATTTTTTCAGGGAAAAGGCCTCTAAAATGCTTCTAATTGACAGTTTTACTGTTTTAGTATATTTTATTCACTAAGGTTAAAATATCTATTTTTTTTTTTATTAGCGTGTCTTTTTTTTTTTCAGTACTTTTTATCAACTATTGCTAATTCAAAAATAGCACACACACAGAGATAGATAGAGAGAGAAAGCGAAAACAATACTACCAGTAAAAGCTGAAAATACGATGCGCGATACGAAAATGAAATACTAAAATAAAATAAAATAAGACGATACGAATAGCCCTCTATTTATTTCCGAGAAACTTTTGCCAAAGGCAGCGAAATCTTCTTAAGTCATCGTAATGTTATCACTTTTAGAAACATCGTATTCTTCACTAGAACAGGAGTCCTAATTTCTTGGTTAGGAAATATCGATATTTTGTTTTTCTTCTCTAATTGCTATTATTGTTATTATTATTTAAAATGGAAAGTGATATTCTTGCTGCGCTCCATGCAATAAAACTAAATTGTGGATTTATACTTATGAAGGAAAAAATTACTAAAATAATAACCCTCCAACAACAGCGAGATTTCGACAGATCCCTGCTTTCGCATTATCAATACACACTGTTCCAGATTTCACAATCGGTTACAATGCAGTTGCACGCTTCTGCTGTCACGTTCTCTTGGGCCTATGTCTTTGTCTGAAAACATCTGCTATTTTCTAACAGACAGACAGTAGGTTCTTTGGCGGATGCAGCAATGATCCGGTTATGGTGGAAAGGTAGCCTGTTATTATGGTAAATTAATTTGATGATTTTGCCAGGAGTTGGACATCGTCTTCAATTTTTCTTAGTTACTTTCCCTCTCATTGTAGTTCATATAATATAACCTAGTTGCCATATATGGTAAGAAAGAAAAAATAACCTGAGCAAACCTTGTAACACCGGACACCTACAAAGCACCAGAATTCTACTCAAGTACCAGGCAAGTCAAGAAATATGGATATATTTTCGTTACGCTTTCTTTCAGTTTCAAGGGAATCTGGCTTATTCAAGCTTTCTTTCGAAAAACGACGGGTAATTATTTATAGGTATGAAATGAAGGATAATTATGTGCAGGCAGGGAATGTGTATTAGATTACTGGCATTTGTCATGCACTTCAGTGAATCTACGATTGTTTATATATCCGGAAAAGCTACTTCGAATAACGATATCAATATGAGATAAAGATCGAAACTTTATCAGCGAAGAATAAAATGGACAGCACACACACACACACACACACACACTGAAGGAGCTAAACGTACCACTACTAGTTTAAGCTGTAAAAAAATAAATAAAATAAACGGAAATCGATAGACAAACTGTGAATGAAGTGTGTTATATCAATCATTCTGTATTAAATTGAATGTTTGAGAACAATATATAATATTATTACAGTAGCGTTGCAATTTGCTGATCACTCAAACTACCAGTTTTCGGCTCCTTCGAAATTCCATCTACTCCACAAGGAGTGTTTTTCACCATGCTTAGAGTGACAAACGAATCTGCGCATTCTCTATACTCGATTCCAACACTATCGCATTGCCATAAATAGCGTGGAGGAAAACTTCTGTAATATGACTTATTGTTCAATAATTTCAATAGAAGTAAGGATCATGAAATCCCTCAGCTCTCGATTACCAAGTGGTCTTCTAAGATTAAAATAATCTAGTCCGCAAGGCAATGATTGCTCATCGTACTTTTATAACCAGCAACATTTGATTTTGAACATTTTGTGTCTCTTCCTTAATTGCTGGACCTCACCTTTCTACTTCAATGTACTGAATTATCTGGAGTAGCGCCTGAACGGGTAGCAAATTTCATGAAATTGACGATGGTTTTTGGACCTCATTAGGGGAAAATGGTACTAGTATAGTAGGAGGGGAAAGCGATAACATCTAGATAAAAGATGTTGTACGCTAAAATTTTATCGAAGAGGATTCTTTTATTTATAGATAATAACAGTTCTCCTTTGATGATAAATATCGAGTTCAAGATACACGTGCAGGGTATTTATTTCTATGAACATTGAGTTTACCTTACGAAACAGATTTAACAGGCTCGATTTTTTCTTACTTTTTGAGTTATTATTAATCGGTTCTTATCATTAATTTTTTATTACAAAAGTGAACAAAATATTTACCATGCACTGCTTGAGTCCAATTATTTATTTTATGCAATTTTGCAAATTGAAAAGGAGAAGGAATATTTAAATGCTCTTAATTTCCATATTTCAGGAAAAGAAAAATCCAAGATTAGCTCGGCATTATTAATCGCTAATATTTCCTGATTTTTGTCTTTTAGCATAACATAATATTCATAATTATATATTTTCCATTCAAGTTGCATGTAGTCTCTAGTTTACGGTATTCTATTTTTGAACGAACTCCGCAAGTCGAAGGAATGACTCTACGCTTTGTTTATTGGATTGCAAAGCGAATAATACATTTGCTTTTGAAATTTGAAAGAAATAACAAATCTGCTACAGTTTTGTAGGAATCGTGAATTACGATTAAATAACACATTATTTGATCATAAAATCAAAAATACAACATAAAATAACAAGATAATCAATAATCTGTAATTGATTACTTTATAACTAATACGGCAACCATGCCAGTAATAGTATTGATGCAAAGACTTCCAACATCAGCTAATATAGGAAGTGATAATAAGTTAGTTCTTCGGAAAAAAAAAAATAAAACTAGCAAAGTCGTCAGAGAATAGGACAAAATCACAATATACTAAGAACAAGGGGTAGGATAAAATTACTATAAGAAGAAAATATTTTATAATTTCTTCTTTTTAGAAAGTATTTTATCTTCCAGAAAATAGTACAAAAATAAACAAACAGGTATAAAATGGACAGCCTTTAAGTATATTGTACACGACGCAGTAAAATAAACATTAAAAAAAAAACAGTTCTTCATACCATGGTGTGTCAAAGATGGACACAATTGGATAAAGAAGGGGAAGAGGTAAAAGGCTTAGTGAAAGAAAAGGAAATCGCATTGAACTGATATGTGCAGAAGAAATCAAATACTTCAATTGTGAAGAATATAAAATTATACAAAATAAAGTAAATAGTGAGATAACGAAATGTAAACAGGAATATAGGAATAGCTATTTCAGAGAATTAGAATGTGTTTTATACGTGTATATATATTCAATGAAGAATCTAGAAAATAACACTAACTCGAAAGAAAGAAAGAACTAAATGAAAGTGTAAAACTAACAAATACTGGACTGGATAAACTGAAAAATTACTTTCAAAATCTATACACAGAGAAAAGAATAAAAACAAAATTATCAATGACGTTTATGAAGAGAGAGGATAACTTAAATTTTTGAAATAACAGAAAAGATACTGAACAAACTCTTTAAATAAATAATTTAAAAAAATCAACCGAAATACACAAGATACAGAATCAACTATTAAAATATATGGAGGAAAAAGCAGCAAAAGAATTATGTGGTATTCTAAATGCAGAATTTAAAGAAAGCAAATACTAAATGACGAAAGAGTTAAAGAACATTATTTTTCAGAAAAGGCGATAGAAAACTCAGAGAACTGCAGAGGAATAAATATACTTTGAACAATATTGAAATTATGAACAAAAATATTTGCGAGTATAATGCATAATTTGATTAAATTATTTTATGAGCAACATGTTTTAGTAAAATAAATCAACAATAGGTGCAATATTTATATTAAAGTAAGTAACTGAGAAATTAATGATCTTTTTAGATGTGTTTAATTGATTATATATATATATATTAATATATATATATATACAGGGTGTTCGGGATAAATTTGACAGTTTCGTAAGGAAAAAGAAAATCTTCTTTGTATCTATTAAATTTAATGAATTGACAAAAAAACATTACAGGCAGAGTTAATTACAATACTATCAACAAGATTTACTCAAAATAACCACCATTAGCATCGATCACAGCTTCAATTCTGCTTCGGAACCTCGAACAAGCTGATGCTACAGTCTCCCTGGGAAGGGCCGCAAAAACTGTTTTAATTTTATCCATTAACTGGGCTTTTGTATTACTGGAAGTGCGATTGGTGTCTTTTTCAACTGCGCCCCATACAAAATAATCCATGGGGTTAAGGTCTGGGGAGTTTGGAGGCCAAACATTTGGACTGGTGAAGTCGTAGAAATTTTCAGACAACCATTTTTGACTTTTCCCAGAGGTGAAGTAACGTCTTAAGCGAAAGGGAAATCCTAGTTTTTTTTTGAAGCTGAGGATGCAATGGTTGCTATGTGTTTATTCCAGGAGAGGCTTGATGTCAGGGTAATTCCAAGAAGAGAAATCTCAGATTGTCTGGAAATTTCTGTGTTGGCAAAAATAATACTTGGAGAAAATGGTTCCTTTTTTATGAGAAATGAGACAGTACTGTGTTTTATTTGCATTGAAATTGATTAGGTTATCTGAACTCCATTGGAGGATGGTTTGGAGGTCTGAATTGTTTATCAAAAGAAAGGGAGGAGTGCAATGTGCTGTCATCTGCAAAACTGAGTATTGGGTTGGAGGGAAGCTGAAGTAGATAATTGATATATGGTAGGAAGAGGGTTGGTGAAAAGACAGAACCTTGAGGAACCCCAGCATTAGTTGAATGGTGAGAGGATAAGGAACCATCCGCCACCACCCATAGTGTGCGTCCAGCCAGAAAGCTGGCAACCCAACTGCAGAGGTCTTGAGATAGACCAAACGATGGCAGCTTGCTTAGTAAGCCCTTGTGCCAGACCCGGCCAAACGTCTTGGCGATATCAAGTGCAACCGGTTGAGATTCGCCAAACTTCTCCATGGCATTTGTCCAAAGATGGGTGACATATGTGAGCAGATTTCCTGTTGATCGGCAGTGACGGAATCCATACTGGCGGTTAGACGGGTAGCTTCGGGGTAGTGTAGAAGTTAGGAATTGATGATTTTTTCCATTACTCTAGACAGGACTGAGGTGAGCGAGATGGGACGGTAATTGGACAGCAGCGACTTGTCGCTCTTTTTGGGAATGGGTTGAATATAGACCAATTTCCAGGCTGTGGAATAGGTACAAGTGGAGTAAGACGACACATAAGCGACATAGGACAGGAGACAGTTCTGGTGCGCAAACCTTCAGGACAATTGGAAGAATGCCATCAGAGCCAGGAGACGTTTTGTGTATAATTTGGAAAGTATTTTGCTGATCACTTTCTGGAAAAATGATATAGTGGGCATTGTATGTTGGGCATCTAGAATGGTAGTGGGGCATTTCATATTGTCAATTGTGCGTGCATTGGAAGCAAAGTGTGAGGCCAGGAGATTGTCATTTTCTGTAGGTGATGATGCAATGGTGTCATTTGGGTAGGATAGAGGTGGGACAGGCTGCTAATTTCCTGCATTTTACTCTTTCGAACTCTGTTTTGGAAGCATTGATTTTTTATTTTATTTTTTTGCATTTATTTCGGGCTTGGGTATAAGCTCTAAAAGAGGATGGGGTTCTTGATTTGAGCCAGTAATGGTATGTTTGGTTGATTTAATTAAAGCATTTGATAGAGTTAGTTACATCCAATTAAAAGGAATAATAAACACATTAAAAATCAGAAAATACCAAAATCGAAGAGCAGATTAACAGTTGTTAATCTGTTAATCTGCTGTTTAACAGATTGAAAACAGCATCAGAACTATGAGCAATTAGGCTTTATAGCGAAAGACGAGGCTTTTCCGATCCAATAATCTGCAGAACGATATACAAGTCCAAATGGAGAAAGTGTTCATATTATCATACATGTGGTAATTTTTTAATGTCCATTTGTAGGTGAAAGCAAACCAGACAACCAGGCTGGCTTGTTTTTCATTTTAGTAAGAACATCAATATACTCAATTACTTGATCAGTTTCCAGTTGTATTTATTACTCTATTCGAGAAATTCTTATAAATCTAATATGCAGACAATTTTATACTCTGTAGACAGTTTTATCCAGTATGTTCAACATATATGCAAAGTTATTGTTCTGACATATACTTAAGGTGTCGCTTTAGGCTATTAATCGGGAAAATCCTCTGGCGATGCTGAAAAGTATAGAATGTTGTTGATTTTCGAAAATATTGGCTTAAAGCATTCCCTTTGAGTATTTTACAAAAGGCTTAGTGGATTTATATATTTATTTATTTTTATATATTTTTTAAAGATTAGGTACTCTTCTTTCTCCAGCCAGTATTTACGAAGACATCAGTGGTTAAATTCCAAACGAATAAATTCCGGGGTCCTTAAAGTAAGGATCATAAGTGTGAGGCTATTGCTAGTTTGTCGCAACATTTTAAAAAATGTTATTTATTTATTTATTCTGGTGGAATTAAAGCAATCAGGCCTCCTCTTCAACACCACCCGAAACATTAAATACAAATACAACGTATTAATATTATCGCATTGCAACTGATGGGAATCCTGCGTTTCTTTGAATTCGTTACAGACTTCTTTCTCTTCAGAAACTACATACAAACTGTCATTACAAACTCGTTTTGTATTAGCACTGTCATAGGAGCTATTTCTTCGTTTATAGAGGATACCAATGTACTTATCCATAGTTGAAATAGTATGCCTACAAAAATACACAAATATTACACGATTTTCGTTTTGCTTCTCACAATCACGAGCTCTGATAAACAACTGTTAATCTGCTGTTCTATTGTTGGTTACACATGACTCAACACTGGTATTCAGCAGAAAAACCAAGAACTACTATCGACTCCAAGTGTAATCGCTGTGCCACTACCATGATCTGTCACCTCAAGACCGGCCGCACAAGACCAATCAAGTTTAGCAATGGCATAAATATCTTCTCCATCTGCAAAATCTGTAACATCGAGGAAGCATCACCAATGCATTTACTAACTTGTATGAATATTTCTAAATGTGAACTTTATAACAACCCAAGCTTATCTGAGGAAGATAATACATGATAGATGGTGGTGATTTCTTGGTTATGTTCCTATACTGGTCACAAGCCAGGTGTTGATTTTATTGTTCGTTGGTACGTGCTTGGAAGACTTCAACTGCTATTACAGTTTAACTTTTTTTTTGTGCAGATAGGGTTGGATTTAGACATGGCATGTTTGTTTCTTTGTGTTCTTTTAGTGATGGTTTTTTGAGAGGGGCTTTGTCATAGGTTTGTGTGTGTGTGCGTGTGTGTGTTGGGGGGGGGAAGAGAAACAGGAATTGCTCTAATTTTCATTCTCGCTATAATATTTACATAGCGCCTGTTTCAGCTCTCTGTATGTTCCTAGGTTTCTGTTGCCGAACGGCAGTTTGTTTATCATGTCAGGTACGTAGAAGTTTCGGGTGGCTTTGCCGTGGTGATTGTTGTACTTCTATGTTATGTAGTTTGTTGACTGTGGTCTTGTTATTTGATATGTTGTTCTGGTTACTCTATATGTTGGGCTGTAGTAATGTTTTAACATGACTGTGTAGTGGCGTAAGTGTTTCACCTTAAATATTTTGTGTTTTGTCCATGCTTCCTGCATAAGAATGGGTTGTTCCCAGAATATCAGTTTTATCATTTTGTCTTGCAACCATTGTAGCCTGTTAAGTCTGTAGTCTGCGCAGAATGCGTATGATGTGATTGCATATCTAAAAATGTTTTCACATAATGCTTTATAGATTAGTATTTTTATGTGGGTTGGGGCAATGTCTTTTAATCTGTACAGTTTGCTTGCTATTATCCTAAGCTTGGTATGTAGGTAGTTTGTATGGCTATTCCAACTTTGATCAGCATCGAAGTGAAGTCCGAGATAGCGTGTTGTTTTCACCTATGTGATGGTTGTGATTTTAGGTTCTGCACTTTGTGTATAGGAGGATGAATGTCGGATAGTGAGATATTTAGTTTCTATGGGAAG
The DNA here is from genome assembly GCF_054136105.1 of Typopeltis vanoorti. NCBI lineage: Eukaryota > Metazoa > Arthropoda > Arachnida > Uropygi > Thelyphonidae > Typopeltis > Typopeltis vanoorti. Next base: position 10,482,580 of record NC_143550.1, read on the forward strand.
GGTTTGGGGGTTTTTGAATACCATTAGCTTTGTTTTTCCAGGGTTTATATATATGCCGTTTTCGGTTAACCAGTTAGTGATTTGATTGATGTCGTGTTGCATATTTGTGTAAGCGATATTTGCATTGTTGTGAATGGAGACTATGCCCGTGACGTTTGCGTACTGGAAGATTTCACTTTTTAGTGGGAGTTGGCTTATGTCGTGTGTGTATATGTTAAATAGAATGGGAGATAAAACAACTCCTTGCGGCACTCCACAGGTTACATGTGCTTCTTTGCTGTAAGCTGATCCTATACGTGTGATGTGCTTTCTGTTTTTCGTGTATGCTTTAAACCACTGGAGTAGACGTCCTCCAATTCCGATATGGGTAAGTTTCGTTAACAAGGTTTTGTGTGTTAGTTTGTCAAATGCTTTTGTTAGGTCAATGAATACCACTAATGTTATTCTATTTTTATCCAATGCAGCATTTATTAGTCTGTGAAATCTTCCAGGAATGTTGCTGTTCCTTTATTTTTTTGAAAGCCATATTGTGTTTTGGGTATGATTTGAAATTTTTCAACGTATGTGGAGAGTTTCTGATGTACAATGCGCTCCATGATTTGGTTGATTACAGACAGCGTGGCGATGGGTCTGTAATTACTTATAATGTTTCTTTTTCCCTGTTTGTGTATGGGTGTAATTAATGCAGTCTTCAGTGTTTCAGGTATGTGTCCCGTTTCGAAGATTTTATTTAACAGTTTTTGTATAACTGGAAGTAGGTTGGTTGAGTGTTTCTTGGTGTCTTTTGGTCTGATTCCGTCTATCCCCGGTCCTTTGTTAGGATTAATTTGTTGAATTGCCAGTGTTAGTTCTTCTTTTGTTACTGTGGGGAACTGCATCGACTGGGTTGCTCATGGACCTAGTGGAGAATGTTCGTTTGTGTGAGGAATGATTGTTTCTTGTAGCTTTTAGACAGAGTTCACGAAATGCTGATTAAAGTTGTTTGCCAACTGTTTGAGGGATTTGGGGTCGCAGGCAAAGCTGTGTTTTATTGTTTCTGAGGCAGTGGTTCTGTGTATAATGTCCAGCATTTCATTAATCAGGTGCCAGGTTTCCTTTATGTCATTCTGAGCTGTTGTTAATTTGTTGCTGTAATAGTTTCTTTTTGCCATTCTAAACTGTGTTGTTAGGAGATTCCGTTTTCTTTTGTATTCAGCTTTTAAAGCGATATTGTTCGGCGATTTCGTAAGTTGTTTCCATAGGGCATCTTTTCTTTGTATGTCTGTTAGTATAATAATAATAATAATAATAATAATAATAATAATAATAATAATAATAATAAAATGCTGTTTATTGACTGTTGCTGACTGTGTTGCCAACCAGAAAAGACAAAATATCTGTGTGCATCTGTCAAAATTCCGCTACGCTACGCTGCAATAATGTTTGCTTATCAATCGTTTGCAATAATGTTTATGTCAATCGCTGCAAGATAACACATTACAGGAAACTCAAACCTCCCGGTCCCTTTCATCACGCGTTCGTAATCAAGCGACTGTTGATATTGACTTTATATAAACATTCAAATCTGTAAACAATTGTTGAATAATAACACAATAATGTAGGCATAATTACCGTAAACGGAGAAAAGTCACAAAACAGAAAAATGTTCCGGTTCCGGGTTAACATGCATAAAAAAAGTTCCGGAATCGGGCCCTGGAGGGGCCCGGCGGAATTTAACCACCGGTAGACATTTTGTTCTTCCTTTCTTGCTTTCACATTATTTGTGTTCTAAACCGTTACCACTGGATTACTATTGTAAATTGTGCAAGGTTCACTTATATGAATCCAAGTTACAAAGTGCATTCTTATTTGACTTCTGGCTTGCTGATAAATCGCTTATCCACTAATTACACATAACCAGCGTTTCCTGTTCTTCAAAATTCGTTTTCGATGATTCTTGCTTCTTCGTAAATATATCCCAAAATGCTATGCGTCCCGAACGTGACCAGTATAGAACTAGGATCCGAGTAGTAATTAATCAAGTTGGTATCTTCTGTAATTAGCATTTCTGACAGATCTGCTTCCTGACCAGGTCTTGCAGGGTGGTCTTATCAAGACATTAAGACGAATTATTTTCGAGATAAGACACGCCTTAGGCAATTCTTTGAGGAAAGAAAGCCGACAATAACAAGAAGAGAATGCTCCCATGGATAATTTGCTAGGGGAATTTCTTGTGAGAGATGAAGCACCTCGATGAAATAGCCGGGTGTGAGATAACATGTTCAGAGCTTCTTTGTACAATCCTGAGTATCAGATGAGAGTTATAAAGTGTTAAAAGTGCAATTTATCTTCCTGCATTTAAGATTCTGATACAGCCTTAAAATGTATGGATAATTAGAATTATGCATAGTTCAATGAAGAAGGCGAATGAATATTTATGCTCATATTACTTAATAAACAAAAGTAAAATCAAAGTTATGAACAGGTTGAAATCTCTGCTATTCTTCTAGATATTCGTGGCTAAACGAGAAACGGAGGTCTTTAAATAGTAAAATTTAGATGAGTGCTATTTGAGTGGGAATAAATATCAGAAAAGGTGGATTATTAGAAATTTAGTACATTATATTCAATCACTAAAATATGCATATTTACCTTCTCTCTCTCTCTCTCTCTCTCTCTCTCTCTCTTCTATTTTGGGGGCGGAATGCAGCTCATAATTCAAAGAAATTTATGTTCTTTTCGGATATAAGTTTCTTGGGATTAGATGATGTCAAGTATTCCCTTTGTTCCTTTTCTTTTCTTCTTTTCGAGATGTAAGTACCACGACAACTTTTGTTATTATTTTAACTGTATATTTCATTATGATTTGCTCTCTTTATTATAACTTGTATCAACTAGACGGCGAAAATTAACATTAGAAACATCTCCGTGAATTGACAACGCCGTTATTAATTATGTTTAAATTTAAGACATGATCAGCTAAAATAGACGAAATATTTCTTCAAATCATTGATAAATTCAAAACAGTGTTTTAATAACTCAGGGAGGTAGATAAAAGCCGCCGTACTTGTTTCAGTAAGTGGAAGAGACGTGGAAAATATCACCACATCCTCATACGTCTTAGTAAACGTTTATGCAGCATATCTGTTAGTTTAATAAATTAGCCATCAGTAACAGTCAACCCATTCAGCATACACCAGTAACTTTATCTCCGTCTAGTAGTTTGTCGGTTGTCATCGTTAGTGGCACTCAAGCTACATAAGAAAGATGTCCGCTGCCACAGGAGAAGCAAAACCCTCTTTGTTTTAGCGATCCTTGTCTAGATTTCCATCTTACCTCATTCGTCGTCATCAGAGGTATTTCCTGCGTCTGCTATCGTCGCGAGCCAGCTGGCAGCTGAGTGTACAAACAGTGAAAATTCATCGTATAGGCGAAGATAGTTATCGGTCTAGTCTACAAATATACCGACAAACGGAGCGTTTGTGTGCACCACAATCCAAATGACCCTGCACAGGGTAGAGAGAGAGAGAGAGAGAGAGCGGGCCGCTACGACCAGTCGGTATTTGAAGCCTTGCAATGGTGGTATTTTATCTCTGTTTAGTTTTAAACTCACTACAGAGACACTATTTCTCTTCCGTCCTCAGTAAGCAACGCACTTTGCTTTTTTTTTTTTTCGTTATGTAAGAGTTGCCATTTAAACTCGTGAAAGGAGAAAACTCGTCACGAGTCATTTCCCAAAATGATGGCGTCTTCGGCTCAAATATCAACGCACAAACACACACACATCGCTAACTCATATTACTTATCCCATAGCGGAGTAACGATCTGTGATGGTGTGTGTGTGATGGTGTGTGTGTGTGTTTAAATTTTTATAGTTTGCAATGAAAGAATTCACATCAACATTTTACACCATTGCAATAACAAATTTGAAATGTTTGAATAATTTAGAGAACATTTTTCTCTTCTGTTTTGATTTAATAAGTCCGGAACAAATTTATTTATTTGTTCCGGACTTATTAAAGTCAGCAGAAAAATTCTATTATGTTGTCCGCATTGACATGCGGTGCTTAAATTGGTACTTTTGGAAATTAAAAGAATACAAAGAATTAAAAAAATCAGACATAGCAGATCACAAAAAGTGAACTTCGAACAGTATTAAAGTAAATTTAATACTTCTTTGATTCTCAGAGAGAGTGTGAGTGAACAAAATGGCAGCGTATTGATGATGTTATTATAATCAACATCAACAAAGTGAATAAGTCTTCATGGGCGTGGGAAGTTAAAAATACATGTTGGAAAGGGTATTACTGTTTCCCCACCGCCTCTTTCTTTTCACTCAGATTATTTCATCTGTTAAATTGAAATTGAATTTTAACATCAGTCCGTTATAGAAATGTTACACAGTTCCTTTCTACAATGGCAACTATTTAAATTTCTTATTTTTCTTTGAGTTTCTGTTTCTGGCACTCGGCGATTTACTTAGAGTCATTATCATACAATATCGCTGAAATGTCATTCAGTAGCCAAGTGAATTACCAATGAAATATACGGTCGGTGCGGTTAAAATGTACCAAATGACAACAATCGCTCCCTCACTTTGCTAACCGTCTTTGTCTTGAACCTTTCGGTTGAAGACAAAGGTTTTAAATATTGCAGTTTTTTTTTTTTTCTGTCTGTGATAGACTATTTGCAGGCGCATGTAACTTACAGAAGAAAAGCAAGCTTTTGAACTGATGCTGTTACTAAAGCAAAATAATAAATTAAGTGCGAAATTATTTTACTGAAGGTGATTGCAATCGGCTCAGTTATTTCGACATATTATACGGTTCCAATCCTAATGCTATCTACTTGTATATTAATACTATTTGCCGTCATCTACAAATAGAGTTGCTTAATTAAAAATTAACTGCAACTGCGAATATGTAAAAATATAAAATTATATAAACAAAGTGGATATTAGATCCAGCATTATTTCAAAGCCGAATGTAGAAACTATGAAAGTTTCCTAAATTAACCATAAAGCTTGCGGGAATACATTCCTCAAGGTTCTATTCAGTGGTAGGGTGAGTCTGTCACCGAGCAGAGCCACCGGTGAGTTAAATGATCCTTCAAGTTGCTCGCTGTGCTTCGAGTGAAGTGATCTGAGGGATCGCATGAGTTTTTGGAGAGGGAGCCCTACACTTAAATAAGCTGCTTTGGTACAGCTATTGAGCATCCGGGGATTGGCGTCCTCTATCGCGGCCATGTTGGTGAATGTTTTTCCCTGGAATATGAGCGGTTCTGCTCCGTGGTAAGGTGAGCCTGTCACTAAATAGAACCACTGCTGATTTAAATGATCCTTCGGGTCACTCGTTCAGTTTAGAGTGATCTGGGGGGTCCAATCAGTTGGAAACAGCTGTCAGGCCAGTGAAACCTTATCAAAAATGGACTAATAAAAGACGAATATATAGACGCTGGGCAGCACCTATGTCTTTTAAGTAGTCCACACTAAGGCAACTCGGAGATGTAGAGGAATGTATTCCCGCAAGCTCTCTGGTTAACTTACGAAACTTTCATAGTTTTTGCATTCGCCTTTGAAATAATGCTGGATATAATATCTACTTTGCTAATGTAATTTTACATCGCCGAATAAAGAGCCTTTTGGCTCTTTCATTTAGTAAAAAATAAAATTATTCATCATTTAGAATAAAGCCTTTATATTAAAAGGAAACGTTTGAAATAACTGGAGATGAGTCTAGCCCATAATCGATACTGATAACGTTAAAATGATAAGATGCAAGATTTGTTACAGAATTTAGTTTTTACTGATCAGCAAAAAAAAAAGATGGAAAAACTTTGAGTAAATGCATTCTCAGATATTGAATATTTGCGAAATGAAGAAATAAAACCGGCTAATGAACGAAAACAAAACAACATAATAATGATGAGAAAATAACATTTTTTTGTTTAAATAAGTAGAAATAAAGGTGAAAAGAACGGACTTCAGGAAACGTTCAAAATCGATATTTCCAACTCAATATCAAGATGGTGGACACTAAGATGAAACGACTGAATTTGAACACAGTTATGCATTCAGCGTTGCTATACGCTTTATGAACTGTATTATTGCATTGAGATACTAAGAATTAGAAGTTTCAATTTCGCAGTTCTGATCACGCAACGCAACGAATTTTACTAGTAGAGCAAATCATGCATAGGTGTCTCTACTATAAGAGCATCTTCAAGTAGTTTTGACGAGAAAAAAAAACACAAATCAGAAAAGCTCTGAAGATTTCGCAAGAAGAAAAATTCAATGATAACACTACACTTAAACACATGAGATTTCTTGCATATTTTATGTTTCCAAGTCGTTGTTACTTTCAGATAAATTTTAGCCTAGTACAGGTCTAATATTCTACATAAATAGAGAAGAGACTTCCAGACATACGAAGAAGCTTATCTTACAATAGGACTCGTATTGTAAGATGAACTTCCTCTTTAGATTGCACTGCGAGAGTATAAAATCAAAATCCAGATAGGAAGACTGTCGAGAAAAAGCGCTGCAGTTAATGACATATCATGGTATACTGTACAGATATGGAAGATAAGGATGAATTATCCTTGCACTTGTCCATATCGCTAAGGCGTCAGTTCTTCCGAATTTCAAAACATCTTCTGATTTGTCTTTCAGAGACCATAAATTAAATAAATAAAAAAACACTCTTTTATGGTATATGCTATATGCGGGGTGTTTATTTATATTTGATATCTATGACAGCACGTGCAAATTTCTTTGTAAATAGCAATCTCTTAAGAACAATTTCTGGATAATCATTCGACATATTTTTATAGTTGCCAATGAAGGCGTTTCAAAAATAAGGTAGCAGCACATGGCATGTGAAAAAGCATCGTTCATGAGAATGTTGAAGTTTATTGTTCTACGTAATAAATGCATGTGGTAGAACAAATACAAATGCATTGGTTTTCATATATGCCTAATATTATTATGGATATTATTACTGGGAATATGATATTGGAGACCACATGGAAATGTGAAATGAAAGAAATGTGTTTTTTATGTTATACATATATTTTTATCAGAATAAAGCCTACACATAAAATCCCTGTTACCCTATTTTATGAAACGATCTAATATATTGAGTATATTAAATACATATCTGTGAAATTTTCATACTTTTCTAACAAGATAATTGATGAAACGTTGTATGGAAATTTCCAATGAATGTTGAATGTTCATTAGTTACGTCACTGGTGCATCAAAATTCAAATACTGACTTGATTCGCCATGTGAATAGTGCATGAGTTCTTCAAACTAGAGGTTTACGGTTCGAATCCTAATGTGAGAATGGATGTTTGTTATATTTGTCAGTTTTTAGGTAGTAGACACATTTTGTCATCGGAGTAAGACCATCACCTGCTTTATTGATATAAATATCCTTCATTGTCTTCGACTATCTACTTTGCCAGTAAACAGATATTGAATAATAATTCAATATCTGTTTACTGGCAAAGTAGATAGTCGAAGTACCTGACGAACCACTGAAAACATGTATCGATCACATCTAAGCGCTCCTATCGGCCCATCAAACGCTTGATTGCTAATGAGGCAGTGGTTCACTACGATTCATGGTCTTCTCCCATTCAGCACACCCAAGCGGACTCATTCTAAAACATTTCAAAAATGACTGCTAATCTTACACACACACACACACACACACACACACACACACACACACACACACACACACACACACACACACACACACACACACACACACACACACACACACACACACACACACACACACACACACACACAATGAACAAAAAATCTCTTAAAAAGCTATATTAAATGTTTATTTTATTAATTCTTTCCATTATACTGATTAAAACAGAGCTGTGATGCTAATATTGTAATTTATTCAAAAACACTAAAATGATTTCAAACAATTTATTGGAATAAAAAAAAAGTTTAATAAGGTTTTTGTTGTAGTTGTTGTTCTTGCTGTAATAGCTTCCTTTTTACCAGATATATATACTACTTCATATCAGATGCTTTACTATTTTAAGAAAGCACGTGCTTTATTATTACAAGGGTGGGTAGAAATTCCATTCGTTTCTCCTTGTTTCTTCTAGAATATCCTTTCCAGGTTCCTGGAAAGAACAAAGGATATTAGGATCACTGAGAAAAGTTTTATTTAAAGCATTTTTATCATTCTTACACTCACGAGAGAGAGAGAGAGAGAGAGAGAGAGAGAGAGAGAGAGAGAGAGAGAAAATCTATAAATATTCTGTTCTTGAAATGCTGGATGTTGTAATCTTTGATAATATTTCATGGGGAAATTTCTTCCAAAGAACAGAGGTAGATGGAATGAAAGATGAATTGGAATGGAAGTTGATCTGTATATGCTATGTGCAGCTATTTCTTGTGTTATTGTAGGCATAGCAAAAATGAAGAGGATTATGAATGTCACCTGAGATGAATCGTTCCCTTGGAAGTATTTGTAGAAAGCACAATGTGCCAACTGTTTGTGAGGTAGTGGCAGAAGTGAGAAATCAAGTAGAGATGCTATGGGTCTTAAGTGGCGGAATCCGTACTTACTAGCGGTCATTGATTAGAGGCGTTCTGCAGGGTATGAAGAATTCACTGTTGATGGCCTTAACTACTTCTTTAGGTGTTGTCGTAGTAATTCAATCAGAGCGAGAGCGAGAGAAAGGATTTTATCCACTTGTGCCCTTCCATTTGTACGAGAAGCACCTTTTTGGCATTTAGCTTAATTGAGGTCAGATTGGTTAATGGTTGTTTTATAGTTGTGCGGACTTTATCGTATGCTGGGTGTAGAATTTTCGCTCAAGCCTCTTGCGATATGCAGGTAGGGTTCACAATACTGGTTAACATATTAATACTAGTATTTTGGTATTTTTAATTTAGCAGACCTTGAAATCGGTATTCTTAAAACAAACCTTTTTTTCACAAGAAATTTTGATGAAAATTAGGTGCAATACAATAACCAAAAAACATGGATGTTACTTGTATTTATGTTTTTTTTTTAAATCAAATCTTTATTGTACCAATAAGTATTCACACAAAAAATATTAAAAACACATTCATTATAAAAAAAAAAATTACATATCGATACTGCAAATGTTAGTTATGTTTCAGCATCCCCACTACATGTCCAAATAGAGCGAGTTCTTAAGAAACACAAGAATCAATGGCATTATTGTTTAAACTGGAGGGTGTCATTGTAAAGAGATAGTCGAAGATGAATTGTAGGTTTATTCTCCATTTTTTCCAATCTTTAGAAAGTCTTATTATCTTATTAACCATATTTTCTGGGTTTGATTTTTTTGGGGAGGGGGGAGCAGCAGTTAAGTCCTTCTTAACAGCCGACTCAAGTTTATCATTTAATGAGAGTATATGTAATCAGGCAATTTCTTATTTTGGAAAGAATTTGCGGATCACTAATGTTTTGGTCCATTTTAATCTTCTAAAGGTGAATTCGTTTCTTCATTTTATGAAGTAGAAAGAAGCTTTATTAAGTAGAATTATAATTTTTCACCAAAGTATCTTTACTGAGTCTGGAAATAATTCGGAAATAATACTGAAGCACCCGAGATAAATTTGTACGCCTCTGAGAAATACTGAGTATCAATGCCATGTACAATTTTCTAACTCTTGTAGAATTTTGATGCAAAGAGCTTCCATCGTAAATTTTATGGCATCACCTAAATCTAACCGATTTACGTCTTTGCGGTGTAATATATCCACTGCTGACTATATATGCTCTTGTATATATACATAACCGCAGATAATAAATCAAATTCTTCCCCGCAGAAATTAATATTTGAATCAAAATATATTAAAGTTTCTGCACAGAGTATTTCAACTTAAAAATCTTTCAAGCATTTACAGTAAATTGCTCCAACGAGTCTTAGAATCTAATTAGAAGACAATTTCTTAGCGAAATTCTGCTGCAATGTAATTTGATAAATATAGTTACCTTTGGTTGGTGAGCTTATAAAAATTCTAACCACTTTTCTTATTTTTGTTACAAGAGGAAATAAACACTTCTGATTCAGATCATCAGGAACAGTACCTGTAAGCTTATTTTCTATCATTACACCATCCTCATTATCACCGTAATGTTGTCGCCATTCTCATGCTATATAAAATTCAGAAATGGTTTAATTCAGATTTTCGTCATTTATTATGGACTTATAAAGTACATCTGATTCTGCTGTGTGCAGCGTGAGCCAAACAACGCTGCTGTACGGCATGGATTGGTTTATCAAATTTGGTCATAACTGATGAAAGATCACTTTCTAAGCGAATTACGTCTTTAGAAAGACAGACACCGTATTCACCATTTTTTTCTTTACAAGTTCTAAGTATAAAAACCAATTATCAAAAGTGAGAATAGAAATTTTTATCTTCAGATCTAAGTTGAGCTATTTCATTTGCTTTAAGAAGAAAAGCCAAACGGCTATTTTTCTGGCGAAGTTGATAAATTAAGGGGATTTTTATCCCTTTAATTTATCAAACTATCAACAAATCCCTTTTTGTTTTTCAGCCAGTATGCGAAACTCTAAGATCGAAAACTACCATCTAAGCAATTCATGCCGACGAACTATCGGCGAATCCAAGCGTAAGTGACCACTTGGTAGTACCACACCAAGTGGTCACTTACGTTGTATTTCATTTGCTATTTTTTTTATCTCACCATCTTGATAAGTGTGGTATGACTCGTCTTCACATGTGGCTGTTATAAAACGACCTAGCTAATAAAAAAAGTTTCGCTTCTCATAATACAAATCTCTGAATTTATTCATTATATATTCAATATTATATGAAATCGTTCAATACATGCAATATTTACTTTTTTGCAACAAATCGTCTAGTAAACCAGATCTGAGATACAGAATGTTTTTTCAGGTTCCCATTACATTTGTATACTGTATAACAATCCCACCCCAGTTGCAACTGAGTAATATTAATAATTTACTATTGTCGATTTTATAACCTTTATGTGAATAAATCACTAACAATTATTTTTTTTAATTAGTAACGAAAAAATAAAAACGAGTTATCTTGTATCAATGCCGCTATTTGAATACCCGAATAAATAACTGGAATACAGGAATCTTGGCACTACGAGCCCTATATGTTTCTTTCAGGGAGGGGGACTGTCTCAAATTGTGGGAAAATCATAGCTCGGATGAGGGGCATTGGCCTCGATTCCAACATGAATAATTTTTGTAACTTGATCTAAAAAGTATTTGGATATGGATGATTGAAGGAGTAGTTTTACTATGGAAGGAAGAAGTCTGAGAGATCATCCTCCTGGTGCTGTTAATGGCAAAGAACACGAGGTTGAGCGAATCGCTGAGGGAGGGCAATTGCACTGGAGATAAACCGTGTTTCAATTTTGTGTTTTGCGTTCCCGAGGGAAGAGATAATGACGAAGAGATAAATTCTAATTCCAGATATACTCAGCAGTATATCTGGAATTAGAATTAGTTAGGAAAACTTTAGTATAATATGACTGGAGAGGATGGGCTGATATCCTTGCTATCAGATGGCTGATTTCCTTTAGATTGTTGCTAATGGTAGATAGATACTGCGGTTTCATTTCCTGCTTTTTAAGAAGAATTAGAAAGAATTAGTGAAGGCGACCGGTGTCATGAAAAAAAAATCACTCTTTGGGAAGATCGGCTGCGGGAAATCATGTTTCAAGGATAAGAAGTCCAATAGGTGCAAGTGATTTGTGGGATTAAGGAACAGGTTAGAGACAGTAGATAATTCACACGCTATGATGAACCTATATATATATATATATATATATATATATATATATATATATATATAGGTTCTGTTTCCTGTAGTATATGGTGAATGGCCAATGGAATCGCTTTACTGGATCATCGAATGGAAAGACGTCTGAATCTCTACAGTGTGTTTGGCATGCACTTAAATGATATTACTAGGACCTTATGTTGGAAGAGAATGAAGATATAATGTGGAACCTCTTCCCACTAGAAGAAGCAATGCTTCAGACATTTCCAGCATCCTATAAGCAAGATATTGACGATTAATTGGAAAATGAAGAGAATGTGGAATTAATAGGTTTTCTTATTAGTAGGAAGGTATTTCTTACAGCATGCGTTGCTTAAAATTCTAGCGACTAAAATGTATTAATAATAATAAGCATATTTTTATTTACTTTCTTATTTACGTTTGATATTTCAAAAATCTTTTACAGATTTTTGACATACTATTTCAAAATTCTTTTATTTTTATAGTACGCTGAAATAATGACATTAATTGCTATTAAGAATTAATAAATTAACTATAAGTAATCAAATTTTATTAGTCCGTGAGTGTTTAATAAATAATAAAATCAAAGCAAACGAAATCTATAAATACGGATATTTTAAAATTTACAATGCATTTTATTACTTACGAAGGGATCGCTGAAATACAGTGATTGAGAAAATCCACTTAAATGTGCTTCTTGGTCTACACAACTGCTTGTTTTTCTGTGAAATAAAACGAAAACTAATTAAATTTCAAAGGTAATTGACATATAGAAGAAACTAGAAATAGCACTTCTATGAATAAAATAACGAGGAATTAACCGAACAATAGATTTTGTGCCAAACATATGGAAATGCCTTTGAGAGCAACCACCTGATCACCCCCTTCCCATCACGAACGTTTCCAGGGTATTTATGGAAATGTGACTGAGATACAAAATAAGATTACTGCTTTATCAACAGTGGCGGAATCTATACTAGTGACATTATTAGTCGATAGAACTGAAAGACTGAAGGTAGAAATTGAGTGTTAACGACTTTCCCAACTACTTTAAAATTTTGGTGAGAGACAAGAGAAAATTTGATGGTAAAGATTTGTTGCACTTCTTAGGAATGAGTGAAATATGAGGTAGATATCATTCTGCTGGGGGAACCAATACAACATGAGAGAAGGAAAAAGTCACATATGACAGAAGTCATCTCTGGAGCACGATCAATCTGGTAAGTCGAGAAATGCCGTCAGGACTATGATAGCTTTTTTCTGTTTCGTAACATATTTGGAGAAGATTATACTGTTCTCTATCAAAAAATCAAAGAAGGCATCATTGAATATCGTATGTGGAATGGAATAAAGCCATTTACTGAGATAATTAATGTAGGAAGTGAAAAAGCGCAAAAATCGTGGAGAATAGTTTTTTTTTTTTTTTCTGGTAACGATGCAATAGGACTATTTGAGCGAAAAAGAGGCGAAAGTACAGTTGGACAAGTTAAGTATTACGATCGTAACTTTGCCTGGAGACCAGAAAGCATGATAATGACTAATTCTCATCTTGAACCACCTTCGCACACTTCTGTGTGGACAAAGATTTAGCTAAGGGATACGAATTTAAAGTGGAATATGGAAAAAACGTTTCCCTACAATAGGAATTATTTCCGTGATGCCTTTGGTGCAAGTGTTTTTTTTTTTTTTTTTTCTCTGAAAATGTTTAAAATAGTAATATAACCAAGGAAATGAAGCGCAGAAATCACGAAGGTCATCTCATTTGGAATTCTTATATTGTTAACTATCACTTGGTTTAGTGATAATATGTGCTAATAGTGATATAATGTGAGAAGAAATTTACATCACATAATGTCTGAACTGCAAAAGCGAAATTTTATATAATAATGATAGTCTTATTTTTTTTAGCCAAATATCAGAACAAGATTGTGATCTGGACATTCTCTGTCCAGATCACAATCTTATACCAGAAAGAAATTATCCAAATGCCATCTTTGAGATGGAAAGAGTCAAAGAGAAAAGTGGGACGAACAGTGATTAAAGAAGCCTGAAATATTTGCATTTTTCCGTAGCAGAAACAAGTAATTTTTGTAGAATGCAAATCGGAATTAAGCAATCGAGATTGGAACTTAAGGTTAATGTAATAGCGTTTAAGAGGAGTTTGCCTTTTTTCCTCGTATAATCAAGTCTCTTCGTTCGACATTTTGTGGTGGTTGTTATAATAGATAATGAGAAAACTTTGAATTTACAGCAGAGGATTCTTTACTAATACATACCAGTGAATCGTTTCACTCACCTCCCCTGCAGATAGATGTCTCGGCAGCACTCTCCACATGCAGACACCTGGACTTCCTCTAGGCACACCTTAGCAGAATAACGGCAGGAAAATTTCATTACGTGATTTAGAATCCTCTATGACTTATATTAAGATTCGATCCGGTGTATTATCTACCGGAATTACTGTTTTGAAGATGTACGCTTGAAAATAAGAAATGTTGGGTAGCTTTATTGCGTAAGAAATTCTGAATATATTACTCATATTCTAAGCTGGGAGAAATGGTGAAAATTTAAACCAGATATTTTTTGTAGTTGAAAATTGGTTTTTCTCCACTTCAGACCTTTAAAAAAAAAAAACAGGTCGTGGTATTACTCTGGAAATGGAAGACATCTACCTAGTAGTGTTTAACACCACAGAAGGACGGCCTTTGTTCAGAGGGCCGCAGATATCATTCCTGGTTTCTTGTATGACCGTCAGACTTGCGAGATAATTTATGCCAGTCCGATGATTTAATGAATATGAATGCTTTGGAGGTGGGAGAGCCGACGAGCCGAACTTCACCGAAATTAATCATTCTTTACGTCAGTTTCAACGGCATTATAGGGTTCCAATATTTAGCCCTTTTACGATCATCCTAACAGATAATATACTTCAAAAGAGTTTGACGCACAGACGCATATAAGAGATTTCGTCTCTCCCAGAACGCGGGTTTTTCATCACGCGAAACAAGCAAACAGCCAGAAGAACTGAGGCTCTTCACAACATCGTACATTGGTCTGTAATCCTCGGCCCCTAATTACAAACAAAAACTGACTAAATAAACAGTAATTGTGATATCTTTACCTACAACCATCTTGCAAAAATCATCGCCACTATTCCTACAAACAACAACAAAAAAAAAAGTGCCTTACAGACATCAACGCCACTCTTCGCTTACTGTAGCACAAGCGTTAAGATTGTGCTATTTTCAACAGATATTTATTTACACTTAATTTGTAGATCGAATTTTTTTTCATTCGTCATTTCTCAATCGATTTTTTAAAATAATTTTCACTGACATGAATTTCCTAAATACGGCGACTGCAACTTGCAGTTATACAAACCTGTGAGTTTCTTTTTTATCCTATCTAAAGAGAAGTTAATAACAAAATGGGAAAAAATTGCACAAGTTCACATCATTGTTTTGCCACCAAAGGTTTCAGGGTTTGAATTCCACCGAGTCACGAATGTTTATGAAAGTGTAAACGGGATAATTTTCATCACCAGGAATGAGATCACCATCATATTTATTAAAAGATAAACTTATTTTTATTATTTATTGATTATTTTATTATTTATAATTTCATTATATTTATTTAATTATTAAAATTATTAAACTATATTATTTATTTATTTATTTATTATTTATAATTTCATTATATTTATTTTATTATTAAAATTATTAAACTATATTATTTATTTTATTATTAAAATTATTAAACTATATTATTTATTTATTTATTTATTTATTATTTATAATTTTAGCAAGTTTACTGTGTTGAGTCTTTTTAGATAGCAGATAATTTTTCGAATTTAAGACGACTTTTTGCCACAATACGTGATGGCAATTACTTCCTCGACTTATGCATTAATTACACACTCCAAATTGAAAGTGTTTTCAATTTCGAGTGTTTTCTCTGGTTTCCATATTTTAAAACTGCTATGTTCGAAAATTTTCTTCTGTTTGAATTGTGTTCTGATTTTAAATTCACTCGCATTCGCACCGTTCCTTATGTGCGTGTGCAGCTCACGCTAACTACAAGAAGTCATTTTTTAACGTTCACTTATTTCGTCTACCTGTTAAAATCTTGATAAACAAACCAGAAGATCCGGATGTTTGGGGGATACGCCTATGCATTTAGCGTGATCTCAGTGTATTAATCACCATAGTAACGAGCGTTTATATATATCGATTTAGATAATTAGGCGCAGAGGCCGCCTTGATTTCTCTTAAGCGCATTTCAGAAGTTTCTCAAGTTTCACGGAGCAGGTGCACTTTAGGCTCATTAAAGTGACATCCTCATTTCATTATTTTATTTCATTAGAGACCCGGAATACATTTATTTTACTTTTACGCTAAGAAGAATAAAATCTGAACTTCATTTAGCCTTTATTAGTAAGATCGAATATTTCTTTTTCTTTCTTTCTTTTTTAGTTTGTTAAACCTCTTTTTAATTCAATGCATTCAGCAAGCTATGTAAATATTTACCATTAATTCATTATCTTTTAAAACGGCGGAATTGCTTTTTTTAACAAGTATTCGAAATGGATGACCGATTTTGTTTCAGTTCTATCAACTTTTTTAAAAAAATCTTGGTTATTAAAGGATTTGTATTATAATTCCCAAATTTAGTTTTGTGTAAGATTGGAAGACTCAAAAACTAAGTTCCTCAGTTCAAATTTAAAAGCCATATTGAAAACAAATAAATAAAAACCAAAAAACATCTTGAAACCAACATTTTATTCCGTCTCACTTTATGAATTAAACATAATGGCCTATTGCGACCAAGTGAGCTGGTGTTTCGTAAACCTTAGTTTGGAAATGACAAGCTGTGTGTTCTCGAAAAGATTTGATCTTCGATCTCAGCAAACAAAGAGTATCATTGGTTGTTCCGATTGCTCAGAGGGTGCAGAGATTAAATTACTTAAAAACAATATAATCAACTACACTACTGAGACCTTATTAAGGTGAGCGCCATTGCTCCTCACATTACGGTGTCCGTTGACTTCTTCCCAAGCAGTATACAACTGGGGGTTTGAACAACATTTGTATTGGCACCTTGGCATATGCCTTTTACATTATGTTTTACCTGTTTGCTTTGCTTTACTGGTTTAAAAGCTTTCAAAGTGAGGCCACTATAAATACTCATGTCATATAAATATAAGTAAAAATATAAATAAGTAATAATATAAATAAAAACTGAATAACTAAAATCTATTGTTCAAAATCAGGGGTCTGTGCCCGCGGAGCTCTTTGCCGTGGCCAAGCGGCCATTTCGAAAAAATAACTAGGTACTTCACATTAAAATGCGATTAAATAAAAAATAATTTCAATGAAGCCCGCGGGCCACTAAGCTACACTGCGGTATTTAGAATTGTAAGATGCTTTCCAGATTCACAAGGAACGCTGTGCATTTGATTACATAAAATCCTGTAAAAATAAATATTAAATAGACCTGCTTCTTCAGCCATCTACCAGCGCCAAGCGCTACTTAAGTACTAGTACTAACGTCGCAGGTAGAAGGCTGAAGCAGTAGTTCGTTTGAGTGCGCTGTCTAGTGTCTTCCAGATATATCTGGATGGTTCTCGATACTTCGTTATTTTCATATAAATACAAGAGGATCTCATCCACAGTCAGTCAGTCGCGAACAGTGTGATATTCGTGTATAAACGCACGCAGGTTCGTCGTGTCTGTCATAGCCTATTGTGGTTTTATATTGCCAGACACTGTTTTCATTAGGGTGAGACATATTCAGTGGATAATAACCGTTACACGGCGGCCATTTTGGATCATGTTTTTAATGACGAGTGGACCAATTTGTACTCTTTTGTGCTGATATGCTTGAAGCCAGTGTGTTTAATTTGTCGTGAGTGAGTGTCGGTATCAAAATAATACAATATAAATCGACACAATCAGACAAAGCATGCATCCAATTTCGATCCTTCAAGGGCAGCTTCATGTGGATAACCGTCTCTAAATTGATTTAAAATGCCAGCAGGGTACGTTTAAAAGGTAGAGGGAAGAGAGCGAAGCGTGCGTCAAAGTAAGTTATGTAATAGCTGAAAAATTGCTAAAAAATCAAAAGCCTTCTTGGACGGCGAGTTTGTGAAAGAGTATCTCATCGCTGCTGGAGAAATTCTGTGCCCAAATAATAATAAAGTGTTTAAAAAACTGAGTTTGTCTGGGGTAACTGTAGCACGACGTGTCGAAGAACTTGCCAATGACATTGAAGGAACTTTAAAAAAACGATCCTCCGAATTTACATCATATTCACTTGCTTTAGATGAGACCACAGATGTGAAGGATACAGCACAACTGACTATCTTTGTCCGTGGCATTGATCAACAATTCAATGTGACAGAAGAACTGCTAGCTCTCGTACCTATGAAGGGAACGACTAAAGGCACTGATATTCTTGAAGCCGCCAAGAAAATGCTCCAGCATTTCGACCTCAGCTTAACCAACCTCGAGGTTGTGGTAACTGATGGTGTCTCTGATATAGTGATAAAGAACGAAAGGGTTTGTTGAGCTGCTACTGAAAGAACCGGAACTAGGAGGAAAAGATTTCGTCCATTACCACTGTTTAATCCACCAGGAGAATTTGTACACGAAAATTATTGGATTTGAGAATGTCATGAAAGGTATTGTGATCGTCAACATTATTAGGGCAAGAGGATTGAATCATCGTCAATTCTAAGAGTTTTTGACCCAAGAGTGCGAAGCGGATCACGGCGATGTGGTTTATTATAGTGATATCCGTTGGTTGAGCAGAGGGAAGGTGCTTAAAAGAGTCCTTGACTTAAGGAGCGAAATACAGCAGTTCATGCAAATCAAGGGGAAGCCGATTGCGGAATTCAATGATCCGAAGTCGATGACAGACTTTGCCTTTGTGACCGACATATCGTTGCATACCTAAATACGCGGCTACAGTCCAAAAATCAACTGGCGCATTATGTTTGACCACATAAAAGCTTTTGTGGCGAAGCTCAAACTTTGGGAGGCACAACTCGCAAAAAAAGACTTAAATCATTTTCAGCTTTTCACTGAGTCCAACTGTTAGTCTCTTGATGAATACGCTACAAAATTAGCAGTGTTGCGAAGTGAGTTCGAAGAGAGAGAGAGAGAGAGAGAGAGATTTAGTGATTTTCTTAACCAACAGTCTTCTTTAGATTTATTTTCAATGCCATTCAGTGTCACTGCTGCCGAAATGCCAGGCTCAGTACAAATGGAGCTGCTTGAACTCCAAAACAACTCTTCTTTGAGAGAAAAATTATTCAATGTGCCCTTGCTTATATTTTATAAAGACTACATTTCTGAGGAAGCATTCCCTAATCTTCGCCAGCATGCTTTGAAGATGTGCGTTTTGTTAGGAATCACATACTTATGTGAGCAGTTCTTCTCCAGAATGAAGCATGTGAAGTCCAAGACAAGAACTCAGATTACGGACCAACATCTCGAGAATACTCTGCGCATAGCGACTTCCAACATTGATGTCAACATCGACAAGCTGGTCAAGGAAAAGCATTGCCAAGTTTCCCATTGACATGTAAAAAATTAATGTTTTCTGCATTAAATTATCTTTTTTCAAGTATTGATTATATTTACTTATCATGAAACCCGACCCGTACCTACGCTCTTAAAGGTGGGTTTGTTTATTTTTATGGGATTTTAGGTAAAGTATTAAATGCACAACGTTCCTTGTGAATCTGGAAAGTATCTTACAATTCTAAATACCGCAGTATAGCTTAGTGGCCCGCAAACTTCATTGAAATTTTTAATGCGCCCCGCACTGTCTAAAAGTTTGAAGATCCCTTCGGTAAATGGTGTATTTCGCTGAGGAATAATTGTCTCATCGTCATTCACTTTATTCATAATCTCTTTCTCTCATCCAAAACAATGCAGATCTCTACCAGAATAAGAACAACGAAGAATTTGAATACTTTCTAACATAGTACATATTAATTTAGTTGAACACTAATTATAACTGAAAAGCTTAAGCTATTAATCAAATAGTGATGCGTTTCAGTAATTTTTTCTTAAATATTAATGATTTTGAGAAATGTTTTAAACATATTTCCCCAGCAGCAGTTTTCGACATAAGCTGAAGAAAGGATCTAGTATAATAATTCTCCGTTGTTTTTTCTCATGAAAGAGACAGAAAGGGAGTAAGAGATATATATATATTTTTTTAATTTTTTTTTTTTATTTAACTTGTTAAAATAAACATTACACAATAGGTAACAAGGACTATTTACATATTATATATTATAAGTTTTTAAGTATATATATTTCAGAGAAAGAAACATTTTCCTTTCGGGTGTACAATACAGAATGCAACAAATGAATTAAAAATTTACAGTTCAGTTTCAGTCTGAGTTATCTTTCAGATGAAGTACATTGTCCTCGTCAATCCAGAAGAGGGTACCAGTCGGATTCCACGCCTCTATGAATTTCGCGACAGTTCTTGTTTCTTTGAAGTGCTCAAGTTCCAATATCAGCCTGCTTTTTAGTTTCCGACGGAGGATATACATGAGGGTTTGTGCAGTTTCAGTGATGGATGGGTGCTGGTTACTTCTTGTCTGTTTTAGGTAGAAGCTGTAGATGACGGCCTTAGCGCAGATGAAGAGGAAATTGCATGTTCTGTGTCTGTTTTCTTCTGTGTGGACTAAATTCCAGTAGTCTTCTTGGCTGTGTGCGTAGTTACAGGTGCTCGAGGCAGTATTCAGGGCATAGGTGATTATCATTTTGTTTGCGGGACAGGTCAGATATGTGTGTTCCAAGGTACCTGAAACGTCACAGAATACACACAGATCCGTTTCTCTTAGCTGAAATTTGTAGAGCTTAGAAGGAGTTGGCAAGATGTTATGCCATAGTCTCCACTGTATGTCGGAATCTAGTTTGGCACATTTTGATTTATATGGCAGATCCCACTGAAAACTGAGTGGCATATGCAGCCTTGTAGATGAGAGGGTTAAGGATAAATATAAGAAGGGCGAGGATGGAGACTCTGACATGAGGAAGTGGTATATTTTATTGTAGTTGGAGGGAAGAATTGGAAGTGAGGCTTCAGATTGTACAAGATGAAATATCGACCCCGAGCAGTTTCTAGAAGGAATACGGATTTCCTGAGGTGTAGCGATATCTGGATAGGCTTTTATAATGGAGGCTTGCAGCTGTTGATATTGTTTTTCAGTTTTTGGGTTCTTCATTGGTAGGCTTGTGAATGCTTTCCACTTTAGGGTCTGGGTTAGGAGGTCCCCTATGACTCTTATTCCTGCCCAGTTCCATGTAGGGAAAAGAAAAGGCTGGCCAGTTGTGGGACTTGTTATGTTTCTGTTCGAGAATAGTGGTTCTATAAGTGCTGCTGACTCTGTTGATCCTATAAGTGTGTGATGAAGGCCTGTGTTTTTCCACCGCTGTAGAGCATCTTTGTAAAAAGGAGATAGTTTAGGAGGAGATGGTGCAGGACTGGCCATTCGGAGGATTGTGGAAAGTGTAAGTCCTCTTGTGGATGATTTCGTGATGTAATCGAAGGTGGTCACATAAGTGTGATTGCATTGAAGTGTCTTTAGGAGGAAGATTATCCTGAAGGATCTAATCTTGTTTTCAAGGGAAATCAGGCCTTGACCTCCCTTGCTGAGTGGCTTGCAGAGTTGAGGGTATGTTGTCCAGTGAGTTTTGTTCCAGAGGAAACGTTTGATCTCCTTTTGAATGTGGTAGAGAAATTCTTCAGGAGGTGTGAGTACTTTGAAGGTATGCCATAAGACACTCGCAGTCATCTGGTTAACTATTAGTACTCTTCCTCTAAGTGAAGACATGGAACGAACGCTGTTCCATTTACCTAGCACCTGTTTAAGACGATTGTGCAGCTGTGTCCAGTTCAGTGTGTTATATATTTTGGTGTAGCCAAGGTGCACACCTAAGTATCTTTGTCCTTCGCTTGACCAGGTACATTCGATCGGAGAATCATTTCTGGACTTCCATCTGCCTGACCACAAGCCCGTGGTTTTTGCAGAATTTAATTTGGCCCCTGAGGCTTGTGCATATAGTCTGTGTGCTTCCTCGGTTACTGTCATTTCTTTTCACTTCGGACTATTACAGTGACGTCATCGGCATATGCTGATAGGGTAATTTTTTGATGTGGCTCTATTATGCTGGTTCGTTTGGAGATGATGGTGTCGTGTACTCTTTTTAAGAAGGATTCTATGGCCAGTGTGTATAATTGACTGGAGAGGGGACATCCTTGCTTGATCCCTCGAGAGTATGACAAAGTGCGAGTGAGCCTGTTGTTGATTTTTAAACAGAAGTGTGCATCTCTGTAAAGCAATTGCACTGTTTCAATGATGAGAGGACCATAGCCAAATGCCTTTAGAACTTCATAAAGGTACTTGTGCTCTACCCTGTCGAAAGCCTTCTCCTGATCAAGGCTGACGAGTGCTAGGTTTTCATCTTGGCTGTTTGCGATGTGGATGAGATCTCTTATTGAATGGAGGACGTTTGATGTTGGCCAATAACTTCAGGCAGTGTTGGGTTTTTTCGGTTTGCTATAACTTTGGAAATGATTTTGCAATCGGTATTGATTAGGGAGATTGGATGCCAGTTTCGGATATCCGTGTGGTCTCCTTTCTTTGGTATCAATCGTGCTACTGAGGTCGTGACGGATTGTGGGAGGCCATTGATGTAGGCTTCTTGCAGTGTTTTGAGGAGAAGTGGTCCGAGTTGATTCCAGAAGACTTGTAGAGAAAAAATATTTTGTGGAGGCGTCTGACAGATTTATTTGTGTATGCCGCGATCTGAGTAGGGCACCTTTCGCCGATAATTCTGCCTGTCTTTGCATGGCTTGGAAGGCAGAATGATGTTCAGGGCTTTCTTCTGGGAGATACTTGAGCTGTTCTTCAAGTTGTCGGATTCTATTGTTCCTCTGTTGATTTTTCTGGTGACTGTAGAACTGCGTAAAGGATTTTATTCGTGATTTTAAGTGAGGCCACCATGCTTTTATTGGTTCTGTGTCCACTTTCGAGTGAGTGAGGTTGGTTATTAAAGCCTGAGTGTTTATTATGTAATCTGTATCTTTCAGGAGAGTATTGTTGGAGATCCAGTAGGCACTTCCTGCTTTGGATGCTTCCCAAGATAATGAAAGTTCCAGCTTGACGAAACAATGATCTGAAATGTAGGAAGGGATGTGTGAGATGTTTCTGACTAGAGGCAAGGTGTGTTTGGAAATGTAGTATCTGTCCAGTCGTGCTTGGTAGAGTGGCCTATTTGTCGCTGTGATTGCTGACCTCCATGTGTAGGATTTCTTATCAGGATGTTGATGCCGAAAGACGTCGATGAGTTCATTATCATTTACCAGTGTTTGA
The DNA here is from genome assembly GCF_054136105.1 of Typopeltis vanoorti. Taxonomy (NCBI): domain Eukaryota; kingdom Metazoa; phylum Arthropoda; class Arachnida; order Uropygi; family Thelyphonidae; genus Typopeltis; species Typopeltis vanoorti. The sequence continues at coordinate 10,505,775 of NC_143550.1, forward strand.
AGTTTGTTTATTAATTGGCTACGATGCTCACCACACTGAAGTCTGTCTTTTTCTTGGTCAAGAGTGAAATTAAAGTCTCCAGCTATTATGATATGTTCTTGGTCTATACTAGAAAGGTGGTTTTGAATGAAATCCAGGATTTGTAATGCCAGAGCATACTGTTGTGGTATATAGATGTTGAACACATGCAGGGTATTATGGTTGGGTGCTATTATGTGCGCATACAATGCATATCCTGGTATATCAGCAATCACGTTTAGTTTGTAGAGAGATCTATAATGTACACCTAAGCTAACTCCTGCTCCATGATGTTGTTGGGTTGCAGAGTGCTGTAAGTCATAAGGCCACTCTGCCCATCTTCTGGATAAATTAGTTGAGGAGTTAATGTTTGTTTCTTGCAGAAGTATTAGGTCTATATGATATTTTTGTACCTGGTCAAGGACTATTCTGTTGCGTAGAGCAGAGGCACATCCTCTTACATTGAGAGAGAAAAGGCTTATAGACATTATGATTTATGAAAGTTTGATTGTAAGTTTAATCTAATATTGGTCCTGGTACTGTGTTTGTAGCCCATTAATTAGGTAGTAGATTCGCTTACTCCTGTTGACCTCTGCTCTGCTTTTTTCACATTTCAGTTTCGAGTCCTGAAGTTCAGATATTAGTTCCGGGATTCTTGTGGTGTATTTAAGGGCTATAGTTAGTTTGTGAGGAGAGCCTCGCACTTTCTGTATGAAGGATGACAGCTGCTTCATGGTTAGGGGACCCTCAGTGTGGGGAAGTTCGCCCTCAGCTTCCTCTTCTTCTAGGTCGTCATGTAGAAATACAGTTTCCTCATCGTCTGGGCACTCTGTTTCTCCTTGGCTGGCTGCAGGTGATGAAAGGCCATTTTGAGTAGTTTCTTCTATAGGGTGAAGTTTTGAATTTATGGGAGGCTGGGTTGGTGATTCTGGTTGCTGGGTCTGGGGATTGCTTTTAATTTGTTCGTCCTTGTCATCTCTGTTGGGAGGATCGGTGTTTTCGTGCTGTGAGACTTCGTTATCAGAGCCTTGGATCTCATTACTTGGCAGACGTTCAAGAGCGACGTGAGCGCTGTCTTTTCCAGTTCGGGATTTTCTTTCCTCCGAAATTCGTGATGGGGAGAGAATTTTTGGTTTACTTTTTCCTATGCTTTGATTTTCTTCATGTACGATGTTATTCTGTTCAACTGGTTTGCTATTCTGGGCTAGGATGTTTGTTGATGAACTGTTGGTAATATACGGACATTGTTTCCTAATGTGACCATCTTCATGACAGAAGAAGCACTGTGATGAGGAAGATAAGTAGAAAGTGTAGGTTATCTCATTTATGTCCGTGTTGATTAATTTTTGGAGGTCCTGTAGTGCATCGTTGTTTGGAAAGTGCATTAATGCCTGTCTCCGTAAGCTTTTGCCATGGGAAAATTCGGGCTTCTTCGTGGCTGCTGACAATGTGCGTATTTTTCCTGTGGCAGAACCGTATCTTGATAACATGGATCTAATGAGTTTATGAGGAATTTCAGGGGGAACATTTGATACTGTTACTTTTGTTGGGGCCAGTGCTATTGGTGCTGCTTCGAAGTGATAATCGCTAATATCGACGCCTTTTTGCAGTACCGTTTGTGCCCATAAGATATGGCTTAAATATACCTGCACAGTTCCAGCTACGCGGGAAGCGTCAGTAATATATTTTGCGGGTACAATTTTGACGATCGCCATCAGATAATCTTCTAATGGGATGTTTTCTTTGGTGGCGAAAATAACAATCCCATTTTCTCGGGAAATGACGTTCGTAACAGTGTTAGTTATTTTTGCGTTGATCGGTTTACTGCTGGCTGATGTGGCATTCGTGTGTGAGATCAGAGTTTTGGGAGACGATGGGATATTTCCATTAGATACAACATTAGCGTAAGATTTTGAATTGACTGACCTGTTTTCCATGTACATAGCTCCGGTGCACTTTGCTCTTCTTTCCGGGTCCGAAGTCGTAGGGGGTCTTTGAATTACTAAATCCTTGGTAGTACATGAACGTGCAGTTGCCATGGCGGTTAATCCTTCGCCGGCTATAGCCTCAGGTGAGGGGTGCAGTTGTCGGAGAAGGAACTATGGCGTCGAAATTGAAGATATATACGAACTCGTACACCACGAGAAGAAAACTGTCAAAAATCACTTATCACTACACTTACGCGTACACGACTAGTATGAGTAGACAGCTCTCAGCTTGGAGATATATTTTTTTTTTTTTTTTTTTATTCAACTCTCAGCTTGGAGATATTTTTTTTTTTTTTTTATTTAACTTGTTAAAATAAACATTACACGATAGGCAACAATGACTATTTACATATTATAAGTATATATTTACAGAGAAAGAAAAACATTTTCCTTTCGGGTGTACAATAGAGATATAAATGAATATTCAAAATTTACAGTTCAGTTTCAGTCTGAGTTATCATTCAGATGAAGCACATTGTCGTCGTCAATCCAGAAGAGAGTACCAGTTGGATTCCACTCCTCTAGGAATTTCACGACAGTTCTTGTTTCTTTGAAGTGCTCAAGTTCCAATAGAAGCCTGCTTTTTAGTTTCCGACGGAGGATGTGCATGAGGGTTTGTGCAGTTTCAGTGATGGATGGGTGCTGGTTGCTTCTTGTCTGTTTTAAGTAAAAGCTGTAGATGACGGCCTTAGCGCAGATGAAGAGGAAATTGCATGTTCTGTGTCTGTTTTCTTCTGTGTGGACTAAATTCCAGTAGTCTTCTTGGCTGTGTGTGTAGTTACAGGTGCTAGAGGCGGTATTCAGGGCATAGGTGATTATCACTTTGTTTACAGGGCAGGTCAGATATGTGTGTTCCAAGGTGCCTGAAACGTCACAGAATGGACACAGATTCGTTTCTCTTAGCTTAAATTTGTAGAGCTTAGAAGGAGTTGGCAAGATGTTATGCCATAGTCTCCACTGTATGTCGGAATCTGGTTTAGCACATTTTGATTTATATGGCAGATCCCACTGAAAACTGTGTGGTATATGCAGCCTTGTAGATGAGAGTGTTAAGGCTGAATATAAGAATGGTGAGGATGGGGACACTGACATGAGGAAGTGGTATATTTTCTTGTAGTTGGAGGGATGAATTGGAAGTGAGGCTTCAGATTGTACAAGATGAAATATTGGCCCCGAGCAGTTTCTAGAAGCAATACGGATTTCCTGAGGTGTAGCGATATCTAGATAGGCTTTTATAATGGAGGCTTGCAACTGTTGATATTGCTTTTCAGTTTTTGGGTTATTCATTGGTAGGCTTGTGAATGCTTTCCACTTTAGGGTGTGGGTTAGGAGGTCTCCTATAACTCTTATTCCTGCCCAGTTCCATGTAGGGAAAAGAAAAGGCTGGCCAGTTGTGAGACTTGTGATGTTTTTGTTTGAAAATAGTGGTTCTGTAAGTACTGCTGACTCTGTTGATTCTGTGAGTGTGTGATGGAGTGCTGTGTTTTTCCATCGCTGTAGAGCATCTTTGTAAAAAGGCGGTAGTTTAGGAGGAGATGGTGCAGGAGGTAGTTTAGGAGGATTGTGGAAAGTATAAGTCCTCTTGTGGATGCTTTCGTGATGTAATCGAAGGTGGTTACATAAGTGTGATTGCATTGAAGTGTCTTTAGGAGGAGGATTATCCTGAAGGATCGAATCTTGTTTTCAAGGGAAATCAGGCCTTGACCTCCCTTGCTGAGTGGCTTGCAGAGTTGAGGGTATGTTGTCCAGTCAGTTTTGTTCCAGAGGAAACGTTTGATTTCCTTTTGAATGTGGTAGAGAAATTCTTCAGGAGGTGTGAGTACTTTGAGGGTATGCCATAAGACACTCGCAGCCATCTGGTTAACCATTAGTACTCTTCCTCTAAGTGAAGACATGGAACGAACGCTGATCCATTTACCTAGCACCTGTTTAAGACGGTTGTGCAGCTGTGTCCAGTTCAGTGTGTTATATATTTTGGTGTTGCCAAGGTGCACACCTAAGTATCTTTGTCCTTCGCTTGACCAGGTACATTCGATCGGAGAATCATTTCTAGACTTCCATCTGCCTGACCACAAGCCCGTGGTTTTGGCAGAATTTAATTTGGCCCCTGAGGCTTGTGCATATAGTCTGTGTGCTTCCTTGGTTACTGTCATTTCTTCTTCATTTCGTACTATTACAGTGACGTCATCGGCATATGCTGATAAGGTAATTTTTTGATGTGGTTCTATTATTCTGGTTCGTTTGGAGATGATGGTGTCGTGTACTCTTTTTAAGAAGGACAGATAGATAGATAGATAGATAGATAGAGAGAGAGAGAGAGAGAGAGAGAGAAAGAGAAGAATAAGATGTAAGATGAAAAGAATTTGAGGAGCGATCGAAAGACAACAAAGGTACAGTCTCGAAATTTCTTGTCAAAAATAAAATAATAAAAATGTTGATGCAACAGAAGAAAGAAATAGACCAGGGCAATTAAACTGCATCACATGCACGCAACATGCATAAGGGCGTTTAGCTGCTTCAGAATAAGAGAATGAAGTCGTTTTCATAGGAGCAGCGTACATTTCTTCCCCCGTAAAATAGATATTTATTCTGGTGCAAAACATAGGAGTCACTGAAGAATGTATAAAATTAATAGATGCACTTCCCTAAGTAGCCTTAAACGCTCGGCTTGATCTTAAAATAACAAAAGCGATGCACCTGTCAGGGTTTAATTAGTGCTTCTTTCGAGTCAAAAGGAATGTCTTAAAAAGTGCTTTTTTACGACTGCATTAGATATTTTTATACTTTTGCAGTGATGAGGTTGCGATCTGTTAAGAGGTTTACTGTTGTTCTCACCACTTTAGACATCACTTTAGGCACAGGAGCCCTCTTCTATGATTCATATAATTAATGCCAAGAGGGGCGAGAATGGCGCTTAGCCGGTTCTAAAATACGATGTCAGGCAAGGGCATCTAAGCAGAATGAACAACACTCAGTAAAATTAAAATCACGCACACATAATTTACTTATGAGTAAAGATAAATGTCTAACCTTTCGTTGAGAATTTAGGTCAGGAACTTTCCGCTAACCTTACAGATTACATGAATACGAATAAAGCTTTATGTATACCGAGGCGACAACTGTTTCCTTTGCCCTTAGTATACACACAGCTTAGCAAATTGCTGGAGTACAGAAGGTATCTCATTGGAGCGAATTGCCACTGATAATTGGAGCATGATATATCGACTTGGCTCAGGCTCTCACTGTGATTGAAGCACAGTGAGAGCGAAGTGAATTGCTTCAATCACACATTACTCAGTTTTATTTATTTATTTTTGCTTTATTTTTAAGGAAGCCCCTACTCAGTGTCGGGATTGACTAACTTGATGTTTAAGGGAGATCATCTGATTCAGGTGATCTCCTCAAAGTCGTAAAAGGATGGTAACATCCTTCTACGAATTGTTTGTTCCTTGTACCAACCCCTGCGGGTGGGTTAGTTAATGAGTTTCAGAAACGGCTGAATCTAACTTTTTTCAGAAGAAATTATTTCACCCCTTCTCATGGACATCTCGTACAGGAAGTGAGCAACATTTTCGAAGCATTTTCAAGTGAGGCTAAATCTCAACAACTGACCTTTTCTTTTTCTCTTTTGTCCTTCCGAAAGAAGGAAGAGAAAACACGTTTTCGAAATCTCTCATTCTTTCTTCTCTGATGCCCATTCTTTGTTCAATCACATTCTTTTTCCTTTTCTTGGAAGGTGGCTCTGTCTCTGTTGAAATCATTTTCTACATTTCGATTCCTGCTGGTGACATTTTGAATTTCGTTTACGTCTTACTTTCATTTCTACTTCTTTAGTTTTTTGTATCAGAACTCAAATTTAACTAATATTTTGCATTTATTATCATTTTGTGTCGATTTTTCTTATTTCAGCAACTCAGTGTCTTCTTTCCTAGATTCAGTAATCTGGTAATTTAGACATTGAAGGCTGCCTCCATTTTTCTTATAAAAGCAAGAATGGACATTAGTTCAATACCAAACATAACTGAGATAGTCTTTTGAACCTCCAGACTGATATACCAAAATATAATCCATGCTATCAGCAGGTTGATGAATTGTGAGAGATTACACAGCCATTTTATTTGGACTAAAAAGAATTATCGACCGGACAAGATTGCAGTTGCAACTTAATTTCTACCCTATTTCTGGCCAGTTGTTCAAAATTAATTGAACTATACTTTGGGAACTATAGGATCTGATCGACGAGTATTGATTAGCATATGATGCCATTCAGGTGAAAAACAGTCTCTCTCTCTCTCTCTCTCTCTCTCTCAATTAGGTGGTAAGTCAATCAAATAAGACTAAAAGTAGTTGAAGCAGAGAAGTTGTTTGTTCATTTAGGTAGTTCCTGCATGCTGTCTTCAGGCAATTCGTGATGTCGTGACCACAGCTCTACGCGATCGTGCATAGGACCAGGTTTCAATCTTAACAGGTTAATCATTGGTTTTTCATCACAATTTTTATCACCAGAGGCTCTCTCTTTCTCTCTCTCTCTCTCTCTCTTTCCCTCTCTTTTTTCATTCTTTTATGTTTGCGAAATATTCATTTTGTGTCGTTCCACACACACACTATGGACAAACGCTCTCTCTCTCTCTCTTTCTGTTTATTACAACCTTTTTAATATATTCATATACCTTCATATGGATAACTCCTGATCAGGCAACCTTGTATGTGTTTTGTCAATGGATTAAATCTTTACGAATGGTGAATGTCAAATTTTGCTATGAAACCCTACTTGTTTCACTGAGATAATTAGGGATTTGAAACAATCTTGCTATTTCCAGAAATTGACTTTGGAATTTAAATCTAGATATGTGTATCATCTGGGATATGTTAAATTTATTGAAGAAATCCCAGATTTTGAACATGCTGAGCTGGTCGTTTTTAATATTTTCTGTTTAAAAAATTTCTGATAAACATTCTAAACAAAAATGAGGTACAGTTATTATGATAGTACTACATGATTAAGTTTTCATTATTATCTTCGTTTAATAATTTCCCCCTGCCAGACCTTCAATATTATCGAATTTCATATTTCGGACTTCTAAGGCTCTTCTAACTACATTAATTCACCGAGATATTTTTCGTCCTTTGGGGATCCCTTTCCTGTCATTCTGTCGACAAACAGCTCTCGTTAGCCTTTCCGGTGCTTCTGTTTAAGGAACTATACCACCCGAGCAGAGCTCTGCTCACTTACTCCTGAATGCTAACAATGTCAGGTTTTTCAGGTGTACATTTAATTTAACACGATTCTGCCATTGATGTCATCAGCTCGCTTTTTTTTTTTTTTTTTTCATATTGTGGTCACTGGTCTTTCATCAACTGGTTTATTTCAAACTCGCCTCTTGAATCCATAAGGAATATATCTATATTATTATTATTATTATTATTATTTTATTATTAAAGTTCTCATTTCAGTTTGTACAAATGTAGAAACAAAAAGCAGCTTTCGGATGCGATGGCCTTAACAGGTTCAGTGGTGGTATACAGAGATCATACTATCAAATACTAAGGGAATGCAAGTATTATTACAGGACTTAAAACCAATAGTCATAATATTAGCACTTTCATCAACTCAATTTTGATAGATTTATATTCTTGATTAACTGAATTCTGTCTTTATAAAGTACTAAATATCTTCTCTCTATTAATAATCGAGCATCTGACCATGGATCTCATTAACTTCATGTTTTTGAGCAATTTCTTTTGTTATCATCTGTTAATCTTCTGCATATAAGTCGAATTTTGTTTCCATTTTTATACGTTGTATTTTCTGCTGTACATATTCGCAAATATGTCGGTTTTAGTTTAAAAAAAAACGATCAGAATTGAATAGTAGATTTCTCTTATTATTATTAAAATGGTTTATTTTTATGAATAGCTGTTGAGAAACTGCTCGCAAAAATGTGAACAAATGAAATTTTTGTCAGCAAATTTCGAGAGAGAGAGAGAGTTCAAAAATTCTTTTGAAATAAATGGATCCATTGCGAGAATAATGAGACGCTTGATAGTAGCGATTTATTACATCTAAAGGTGAGTTATCGAGTCGCACACGACAGTTAGATGGATTTTTCTCCCAGAAAACTGGGAATTTTATTACTTTTAATTCATCCCAGAATATACAAAATTAACTGACTTAATATACTGACCACATAATATACTGTCCAGTATAAGTCCAGTATAATGACATAATATACTGGCCAGTATATTATGACTTACCACGTACACTTACTTGTCTTCATCGTAATTTCAATCACATTAAAATAGTTGTGTGTATGTGTGTGTGTGGGCGTGGGGGAGGGGGGGGAGGGGGGGGGGAGGGGGGGAGGAAGGGAATCCCGAGGGTATATCACAAATGCCCTACAATAAATGTGACTAGTTCAGCACGTCCTCGAATATCACTATGTTTTCTTACTTTTCTATTTTTCTTTAAGGAGAATAAAATGAAGTTTTTTCGTTTTTTTTTTTTTTTTTTGATAATGTTGCACACAAATGGCTGTAAAGTTATTAACCGGCGGGATATGGAGAGATAATACGGAAACCTTACTCTAGAGATCAAGCGGCACTTTTTCACGAACATCGTAGTCACAATGGAATTGGAACCCAAATCATCAACCAAAATCAATTGTTGTCATATTTAATAATTATTCAGCATAATCGGCAAAAACACGCAGGAGGTCGGTTCGTCACGTGGAAACGGCTGTCCATGACTAGGATCCTAACAATAATCCTACCTGTACATCATTTCATTGGCTTCTATTGCCTCTTCTAAACCCTTCTTTTTTTTCCTCCGAAAAGGGACATGCAGAACTCTTTTAGCCCTAACTAACTCTGTTGGAAATCGGACAGATCGGTCTCTTTAGTCTCATTCTTAGTCTAGGGTGACTTTATTTATTTTTTTTTTATCTATGCTGATCAGGAACATAAAAATTTTCAGACAACGAAAAAACCCCATCAGTGAAATTAAATAAATAAAAAATAAATAAAATAACACCTCGACCAATTTCATGTCAATTTCAGTTTGGTTCTTGTTCAATTCCTGATTCTTTTTAGCTGATAACACATATATTTTTAATTATGAAATTTCGTCGAATAACTCGTTGTTTGACAACTGTCTTTCGTCAAAATAGTTTCTCTCATAAATTTACGCCTCCTCCTAGTCATCCGCATTTTAATGTGATCTGTTAGAAGTGCTTCAGTTCATCGAACTGCTTTCCTCATAGTTCCAAATATGATATGCAGTTGATTCAGAAGTTTACGAATTGTTCAATAAATCTCTCCATTTGTATGTCTCTGTTGTTTACAGTTTTATTAAGCGAAGAATTAAGCTTGGTGGACCATATTCGCAAGAAATTCTTTGGCGACTTAATTCAAATGAAATACATTCAAATGGCAAACACCGTAATCATGACTACTGCATTCGGGACAATGCTAGCCTACGAAGAGTGAAACAATCGCGCGAGATTAAAAAAAGGGGGGGAAAACGTAACTAGCATCTCAAAAACAGGACTATTTTCAAAATCTAGAATGTTTCCGGGAAAATGTATTAGAATCCTAGAAGACAGATATGGACAAATATTGTAGCGGTTTAGCTCTACAGGCTGTTTAGTTATAATTTTAGAATACTTTCGCAGAATGTATGTCTTTATTAGATTCAATCTGTCTTTCTGTTTTCAATAATATAGTTCTCTAGCTGAATGAATTTTATCAAAATTTATTTAGTGTCGGGATTATGGAAAAGAAAAGAATTTATGATTGTTTCTGATATTTATTTTAACGAAAATCCTCCCTGCGAAATGACGCTGATCCATAGTATTCTACTATGGATCAGCGACTATTATTCTACTCCGTCGCCGACTTCATTTTCAATGAAGTCGGCGACGGAGTAGAATAAACCGGTAACCGTGCTGTAGACCAAATATGGTATTTTCATACTATTGAAGACCACATATATGATGGGCTGTTGCCTCGCACTGATAAAGAACATCTACCTCAGTATTTTAGGACACATCCATGCCGACACAGGGTTCGATTCAATGTGGTAGAAAAGCACACCCTGTCAGAAGAATCTGATAATAAAAGCGGGAGGGAGCCGTACTTCAACTGCGAAAGATGCATATTTTTTCCCATCTAATTTATGATTCTCTCTAGCTAAGTGACATTGTACCAGTGAAATTCTGCAACACTATTTCTCTTCTTTTTCTCCTTCTCCCTTTCCCCGCCCTTCTTAAAGGAACATGAAGTTGCGAAATTTTATATTATACTGTAAACCAGTTTTGCTGTTGGTAAGAATATTGTGGGAGAATTTAGAATGTAGAAGCTATGTTACACAATTTCTCAAAAATAATACTAGCCTACCTAGGAAAGTAGTGTGACTATAATGGATTACACCGGACTGATGTCTTTATCTGGGTTTTTGTACATGTGTGTGTGTGTGTGTGCATGGTGATAATTATCATACTAAGTATAATGAACAGGTAAAAAGAAAGCAAAAAAAACGAGCAGCGAAAAGGGAAAAAAGTAGCAGGCAAAATGAAAAAAAAAAGAGCGAACACGAAAATTGAATGAAAGAGGATATATTTTAGTACCATCATTCAACGAGGCTGACAATCAGTGGTCTCACAATCTTACCCCACTAAAGATCGATGACGACAACTTATTATTATTAAAAATTCTTGTTTGTAATTAGTGGTTCAAACAGCTTTATTTTATAATCTATTTTTCCACATATTTGTTTTTTTTTTAATTTCTTTTTTTGTATATTGTCTTCTCTCTGCACATACAAAATGAGATTTCGCAATCTCATCAATGAATTATGACTTGGAAGGGACACTTAATCCTGTTATTATCAAATAATTCTTTGATAATTACTATTTTGCATCTACCGAGAGTTCACTCATGAAACACATGACTCTGTAAAATAGGATTGCTTTGATACTGAATGAGAGTATGCCCTCTTCAGATTTCTGCCTGGTCTCTAAGAAGAATCACCCTCTTCCAAACACTGTAAGACCAATGAAACCTTTATCAAAATCATTAATCAAAGGCGAATATACGATTCCTGGCCAGCGCTCGTGTTCTCTTAAGTAACTCAACTCGATGATGAGGATTGTATTCTCGTAATCTCTCCAATCATTATGAAACATTCATAGTTTATACAAAAGTTCGGCTTTGAAAAAAATGTCGGATCTTTAATAACAACTATTTCTATTTATTTATAATCCTGTCATTTGTTTAAGAGAAAAGATGCTGACCTTCAATATATATAGGAATACAGTTATTTAATAATAACTGTATTCTCAATAACGAGGATATTAACCGTCATATCAAAGAATACCAGAGGATCCTCATGAAGATTGGACTTCCTGTTAACAGATTGATTTTCTTAAAACGCTGTAAGTTTCATTCCATTTTTCCAAAGTTATTTCCTTTAAGGAGAACATTAAAACTGAGCGGGCACGCAGAATCTACCGTAAAGCAAAACTAGACCATCTTGAAAGAATATTCGATACTAAACGCACTTTAGCGTTCTTGTTTAATAAAAATCTTCTCTGGAAGATCATTTACAAAGTTCGCTCGATAGTGGTTCTTGGAACAACATAATGAAGGTCAGTGACCTTTTTGCCTCTAGATCACAAAATGCCAACAAGCTAAAACTCATTAGAAAATTTAATTTCTTTAAACAAGAACAATCCGCTCTCACCAAACCTGACGAACTCCCTACCATCTAAAATAAAGTGGTTATAAAATTATCTTCACCCAAACTCTCACCCGCAGAAGAAAAAATTCTCTCAAGAGGCCTCAACTTTGTTCTATCACCAAGATCTATTCTTAAAGAACTATTTCTCACAAAAATTGAGAAAGCCGCTTCTCTTCTCCCATCCCAAAGATTATTATCCTTCCTTTTGACAAAGGAAATGTAACTGTAATCCTAAATAAATCAGACTACCGCAGAAAAATCTTGGAATTATTAAACTCAGACACTTACTCTCTGCTGGATGGGAATCCTACTAAGGAGACCCACAACCGACAAATAACCTACTAAAAACTACATCTGAAGAGCCTAGGCATATACGCCTTTCTCTCCGCTCCTTTCACCCACTTATCCCTCGTCTTTATGGCCTTCTAAAATACATAAGGAAAATATCCCTTTAAGACCTATAGTCGAAGGCATCGATTAACCTACCTACAATTTATCAAAATACCTCGCATCCTCTCTGAAATGCTTCACAGGAAAATCTTTTTCCTTCATTAAAAACTCATCAGACTTTATTTCCAAGATTAAAGACTTCAAATTTTCCAACTAGGATATCATGGCAAGCTTTGACATTGTGTCACTTTTGACAAATGTCCCTACTGAAGAGGTTCTTGCTCTTGTAACAGACAAGGTTTCAATAAAGATCTTTGAGCTGCTATCACACTGTATCAAATCAGGATTTTTTAAATTCGAAAACTTTATTTATAAACAGAACTCCGATTTAGCAATGGGAAGTCCATTATCTCTAGCCCTTGCAAACATCTATCTTGAAAAATTCAAAGAAAAAGCAATTTCTTCCTCTCCGTTAAAACCGAAGATATTGCTCCGCTACATAGATGAGGTATTCTTGATTTGGCCACGTGGCCTAGATAACCTCAAAATATTTCATAATCATTTAAACGATATTCATCCAAATATTAAATTCACATATGAGCTAGAAGTGGACGGTTCTCTTCCCTTCTTGGATATTCTACTGACCAAGTCAGCTAAACATTTTAAATTCTCCATTTTTAGGACGCCAACGCATACCGTTAGGTACGTTCACGCTGACTCACACCATTATCCACCACAGAAGTTCGGCATCATTTCAACTCTTGGTCACCAAGCAAGATCTTTATTGTCAGACGAACAAGAACTTCAAAATGAACTTAAACATCATCAAAATACTTTCAAAAACAATGGATACTCTAGGAGTACTATAAATAGAATACTTTTTAACAGTCACCATCAACAACACACAACTAATTCCAAAGGCTGCATTTCCTTACCTTATATTAGCTCTCTATCCCCAGTTTTAGCAAAACTTTTAAGGAAATACAATATCAACACATTTTTAACTACTTTACCAAAACTCCGCTCAATCTTAAGCCGTCCAAAGGATAGACATAATAATCTCTAATATCCTGGCGTCTACAGAGTCCTCTGCGATTGCGGCAAACCGTACTATGGTCAAACGGAAAAATCTGTTTGACCGAACTCTGTCTAGAAGAGAATAAAAGAGACATTTCCTACAACAGAACTCGGGCCAGCGCCTTGTCCAGCCATGTATTATTTTCGGCAAACTCTACTGAAGAAGGCCTACAACATCAAATTCGCCGGGATTTAACTAACATCGTTCACGGATCTTATGACGAATTAGAGAGACGGATTCTAGAAAAGGAAATCGTTCTTAATCTCGTCCATTTCAATAGCAACCTGAGCTATAATTTGCCAGACTCTCACAGCTCTGCCATTCAATACTGGAGATCACGAGACCTTATACGCACTCATGGCCATGTTGCTACAGCCAGAGTTCTTTCTTCCATTTAAACGTATACCTCTGTTGTTTTATACGTTCTGCTGTGTAGAAATCCAGTATTCGTAGTTTTCTTTGATATTTTTTATGTCCTTTTTGCTTACACCCGATGAAGTCTGTTCTCAGACGAAACTAGTCGTGTGTATTAATAAAGTGTTTTTTACTCAAAACCTCGATTTTTAGTAATTAAATAAATTTTAATATATATATATATATATATATATATATATATATATATATATATATATATATATATATATATATATAGAGAGAGAGAGAGAGAGAGAGAGAGAGAGAGAGAGAGAGAGAGAGGGAGAGAAAGTTTCTCTACAATTCATCTATGACGAAAACAAGACCTCGCATACGCTCTCAAAATGTCCACAATGGTTTCACAGTACAGCATTCTTTCTTAGAATAACGACATCTTGTAGTATTTGTAATGTTCTCTTGTTGTGTCTCTATGAATATTATTTATTTATTTATTTATTTTATACTGCTCTGTGTATTTGCACCAGATGAAGACCTCGAGAGTGAGACAAAAATATTCGTGGCTTTTAAAATAAATAAGAATAGTAATGCTAATTTTAAAGTCGTAAAGCATATTCTGATATCATAATTAATATACCAAAATAATGTTGTTGTTATTAAAGAAAATGCCCTTAAAATTACGGTCTCAAAATATTTAGATATATTGAAGTTTCTGTGTAATGTAAAACCAATGGCAAACTCCAGAGTGTTAACGTCATGATTATCGTGGCATTCCAAGCATGTAATTAATAAAGTTAGATGCAGCTGTATTACGAGCAGCCCAGGTGTGTTCACTTGTCTGTTATAAAGTGACAGTTTCCTGTCTTATTTCTGCTCGAGAGAAGAAACGTGCCAACGGTGATAAGGACATGAGTTGCGGCTGCCTTTGGTTATATTTAATTGCCTAAGTTAAACATTGAGACTTTCAGTTTGATTGAGCTGTCAAGATTATTTGCGGAAAGAGATGAAGCTTTTCATCTCCTGAGTCAGAGTTTTTGTATAAATATGCTAATACCAGACGAGCTGCATCGTCTTTTAATAACCTACCAGGTGACTAAGGATTTCGATCTCTCTTTCGCTACATTTTTTTTATTCGTTATATATATATATAACGTTATATATATATATATATATATATATATATATATATAAGTATGTATGTATGTAATACATTTTTTAACTTGGGGATATTGTATATTAGGATAACCAAGTAATTATATAAACTTGGTTATTATAATTACAGCTATTTTGCCTGCTTCAGTTTAGGAGTACCCCTGTTTAAATGTCATTGGCTATTTACTCATGGATTCTTAGGGCATTATGAGTGTAGATGTACTAAAAAGTATATGCAGCATAAGGAATAGAAAATTGCACATACCTTTTTCTGGGTGTTGTGGCTTTTTCTCTGTCTGCGATGTCGAAAACTGCAGAGTGTGTGTGTGTGGGGGGTAGGCAGTTTGGTAGAATAAGTTAGAAAAACCCGGGTTTTTTTCGTAATATATAGAAACATATACTTTTATATAGGGTGGGGAAAAAGTGAAAGGGTTAATTTTTTTTAAATAGGGAGGGAGAAGGGGAATATATATATATATATATATATATATATATATATATATATATATATATATATATATATATATATATATATATTCAGAATCAACAGATCATAAGCGAAGCGATCATAATAAATAGCAGTCATGTGCAATGGCATACACGAAGCATTTTAGCTTATCAACAGGAATTTTCTGTGGTTTCCTCTAACACTTTTATCGGGACTCTTGAACTTTCTGTAATTCTGAATCATGAGGAAAGAGAATTTCAATTTTGATAGATGTCCATGTCCCAACTTATGGGAAGGAGGTTCAAATTCCCGTAAAAGAGAAGGACATGAAACATACCTGACCTGCTAACACAAGTTCAAGTAATATAAGGAAATATTTCTCTGAAAAAAATAATAAACAGTTGAAGATACCATGTTACAAGGCCTTGCTATTTGTTGTTTCGCCAGATTTCTTTATATATGATTTCACTACCGAAAGGTTGTATTGCACAGAATGAAGAAACCGGCATTCCAATAATAATAATAAATAAATAAATGCAGTAAAGATGAAAAATAACACTATCAAAAGGCTAAGAATCTCTCCTAGCTAATTATGCAAAAGGGAGGCTGCCGATGGAGCAGGAAATAAGGACCAGAATTAAAATCACCAGAAGAAGAAGTCCTATAAGATACATGGTTCAGTGAAAACAATCAAAATTAACGTCCAGAAAACTAAATGTATCCATTTTGAACTTAATGGTAGAAAAACAATCCTGCCGATTAAACATCATGCCACTTTCTATGACAGTAGAAGTGTCTTCAGTTGCGAAACTGTTCAGAGAGTCCACAACTATCAGTATCTTAGCATACCCGTGAATCATATTCTGAAATGGAAAACCATTTTCCAAGTAGTTACGTAGTTACAAACAAACTAAGTTACACATCGCACAGAATGCATATTAAACTGATAACCTCACATAAATTTTTAAGGATTACACTATTCACTGGTATATTCAAGAATTCGGTATGGATTTTGTAGTTGGCGGGGGGGGGGACATACAAAAATATCCTTAATTTACACAATCTACACTACAGAATATTAAAGCAAATCTTCAGTTGTAATCACACTGCAGTTAACAAGACTAACTTAATCCCCCTCAACGCTAGGCATATATATCTTTAAAGCATACTTATCTCCTTACATGGAAACAAACATTGGATTAGCCTCAATGACCAGCACCGTATCCTTAGGCAAGTTGGTTTAATTTACCAGATACCTCAGACGAAAAAAATGTATCCTGCAGCAAAGTGAGAGCTTAGAAATGAAAAACAGAAGCGACATTTTTAATACAGGATTAAGGCTATTCATTGGAGCCATAAATAGCGCTCAGACATTGCTTACTTTTATCTGGATAAACACTAACGAAGTTCAGAGTAGCTTTCATAATGTAAATGTATATATTTATTATTAATAAATAACGACTATTTTTATAATTAAATTGTTATTATTAAATTGAATAAAATAATATTCACTACTAAAATAATCAAATAAATAATAAATATTGAATAAACAGTGCATTTTCTTGGATGTTACTTGATTTAATTTAATAATAAAAATTTAACTATAAAAACCTAATAATTATTATGCTCTGTAAAAATGATCTATCTTTTGAAATTATAGTTGTTATTTATTAATAATAAATATATATGCATTTATATCATGCAAGCTACTCTGAACTTCATTAGTACTTAACTAGATAAACGTAAGCAACGTTTCAGCGCCATTTATGGTTCCATGAAATAGTCTTAATCCTCTTTATATGTACGTATATACGTACGTGCGTAACAGTACATGAATTTTGGACTGTAGGAAAAAGCAAAATGTAAATAAATATACAGTATGTAAAGGCATGTGTAAAATGTATATATAAATATATGTAAATATATGAATAATATGTTATTAAATGTAAATGTAATGTAAAAAAATAACATTAGTAGTACAGAATTTGTGAAACAATAATATTATATTAGGATTTTATCTAATTTTCATTGTATATATATATATATATATATATATTTATTTATTTATTTATATATAAATTTATTTATATACACAGCATATACAATATATTGAAGCGAAGATGCATGTAACCTGTATATGTGTGTATTTGTACTCTCATAAGTGTGCACACTTGCACCATGTAAACAGCAGGTATGAATAATAATAAAAATTTGAAGAAAAAAAAATACATTAAGAGACGGAATTCTCACTAAAGAATGAAACAGGAATAGAAATTAGCAATATTCCATAGTCGGGTAGCTTAAGTGAATGACATGCATATGGTTTAAATTCTTCCTGTAATGAAGAATTAAAAGCATGCAATAACATAAAAAAATGTGTCCATGCAGCTGTCAGCAGTCTTATCCTATTCCCTGCCAGTCCACCCTATCCGCTATCATGGCGCTAAAGAAATGGTCCTCGAAGCAGACACATAGGGTAACCGGAAGCAGTTACCCTATGTGTCTCTCCACACAGTCGCATGCCCAGTACCATATATGCACGTCATTTTATATGCAAGTGAATATTGATTATGGCACGTAATAATTCACTGTATCATGCGCAGATGATCAGACGTAGCATCAGAGTTACTTTTCGTGGTTTATCTGATTCATTAGTGCAGTTCTTAGAACCTGAAGCCCATTTTCAAGGCTTAGAGAATTGTGTCCTACCGTCCTTTCAATAATAAAGTGGTGTGAAGGAAATAATGCAGAAATTATTCAATTTGACTTTTGTAGCCCGACTCCTGTATCCTCAGACCAAGATCACTTCTGTTAACAGAAATATTTCTATCGATAAAGGAATCTATTCTGTTGTATGCTTATACGTTGACTCACATTATACCATGCAGCCTTTCGAAAAGATATCCGGCAAATACTGTGATTGATTCGTATTGCCATATATTTTTCTGGCTAGTAGTCCCTTTGCAGGATGAAAAATAACCGCGTTTTCTAGAGGATAAACCACACAACCCCTATGAGACCGGCTAACTCACTTTCAAGTGAAAATCCCTAATAAAGATGTGATTCCAACCGAAGTATTTTCAGCCAAACGGGGATCGTCATAACTGGCTGAGCTATGTGCGATCTCTTAAGGAAGTATACAGTTAAGTTTCTTCACGAGTGAACAGAATTTATATACGTCGGCTGTTCAATAAGTAATAAGAATAATTTTACTGTGGCGAAACCACTCATCACAATATTAATTTCTGTGGAATAAATAAATGTTGCGGTATGTATTAACAAAAGAAGTTGATAGATGGCGTATACGGGCTGATGTGCCAGAGTCACGTGACTAAACACAAGTGCTCATCGGCGCACCTACGAAGTGCGACCAGTCTTCGAAATGGAAGCGTCCTTAGAACAGCGTTATGCGATTAACTTTTGTGCGAGTTTGCAAAAATCGGCATCGGACACTTTTAACATGATACGCGAAGCTTTCCATGATGAAGCAATGTCGAGGACAAGTGTTTTTCGCTGGCATAAAACTTTTAAGGAAGGAAGGCAAAATATGGAAGATCTTGAATGTGAGGGAAGACCCTCAAAGTCCATCACAGAGACAATGATGAACATAGCAGCGATTATCATCAAGCACGTCAAAAGGAAGCGTCCATTGCTGAAGAATGGCTTCTTATTGCACCACGATAATGTAAGGCCACATATTGCTGGTTGTGTAGTGGACGGTTTTCAGAAGAACAACACAGATATCCTACCACACCCTCCATACAGTCCTGATCTCGCACCGTGCGATTTCTGGCTGTTTCCTCAGCTCAAGAAACCACTAAGAGGCCGCCATTTCGAAAGCAACAAAGCATGTGTAAAAGCTGCGGAGGCGGTTTTGAAAGAACTCTCAAAAAACGGACTCTCACATGTGTTTAAGAAGTGGACGCAACGTTGGGACAAATGCATCGCTTCTCACAGTAGTTACTTCGAAAAAGACCATGTAAATGATGACGATTAAAAGTAATCTGTTTTCTGTAAAAATATAGTCTTATTACTTATTGAACAGCCTACGTATATACATATTTCCGTGCTTTCCGTGGTTAGCACGACCCTTTCAAATCTACAATCAAGTTGTGTGTGAGGAAAATCTTCGCGTATCTATGGACTCTTTCTAAAGAACTTCATATTTTAAACTTGGTAATCCGTCTAGTTGGACTGATACCTCAGGCAAATAATTCCATCCGAGTAAGAAGTCACTGGCAATGAGTGACATAACACCTATGAAATTTATATAAAACCATAGCCGACTTATAGAAATGAATTGCCTCACTTACAGGAAAAAAACTTTCGTTCCGTAATATAAACGCAAATTTCATCTTATCATTTATTTATATGTTTATTAATTTTTGATCTAAGCTTCCTATACTTCGGGACCAATTAGTTGCCATATTCTGAGAGGAGTGCACAAGTTTCCTAGATTTTCTTATAAAAACCTCATTGAAACATACATTCAATGTGTGACTGTTTATTTCTTATAAAAATTTCATTGAAAACACACATTCACTTAATATCTTAGTGGCTTCATCATGTAATAGATTTATGGACTGTTACTCCTACAGGCACGATATATGTTGTTGACTGATAATATGCACAGAGCATGTCCAAATAGCAGTCCCCAAGCCCTAATCTAATAACATTCTATGCAATCCTATTCACATTGCAGAATAATCAGCATAATTTATATAAGTATTGTTTGTACGAAGTAAAGAAAACATGGAAACCAACGGTTTGTATGTTGTTCTTAAAAAATATTATATTTTTGGAAAACTGATTATTACTGTTTATTGATCATGATTCATTTTACACTTGAGACTGCTATGGAAAGAAAAAAATTTGTTAGATGCGATTTTGGATTTCTAGAGATTATTTATATGTAGCTCCAAGATTAATAGTAATAGAAGAAAAGCCTACACGTTATGTCTAAGGAACTAACCCCGTTTCAATTCTACTCTCAAGGCTTCAAATTTTGTTATTAAATAGATTATTGAATGAGAAAATATACCCGAAATCTTTATCGGATAAATGATGACCTGTCTGATGCATTTCCATTCATATTACATGCATACTGAAGTGCAACAATAGACTTTGATATGAGGCCAAGGTATAAAATTTAAAAAATGGGAAACTTGCACAACCAATATATTTATATGGAAATATGAAAAAGCAAGAATATAAGACAGTAACGCACAGAAAACGAACAAAAATTTAAATTAAATCAACAAAAAAAAAAAAAAAAAAACTCGGGAAGTCTATACCGTAGGCAACCATCAATAATAACGGTGCGCTTGGCACTTCGAACAAAGTGTCATCCGATTATGAAGAGTAAAAGCTGAAAACAAGTCATGCGCTTGTTTGTCATGAGACTTTGGTTTAAGAATCAAATAGAATAACTGATGTCATGTAATTGCAATATCGGCAAGATTATGCACCGCCTGTCTAAAAAAACACACTTCAAAATCAACATAACAAAAATCTCGCGAATGAAATATCTATACAACGCTATACAATTAACACTCATCCGGAAAAGATTATCATCATTAATTTTCAAGAAAACGAAGTATATTTTAGAGACTTTAGCTATCAGAACCAACCAAAATGCAATAAGCATGATTATAATAAAAATTTTTGCAATCGTATTTCTGATTCTTATGCACCTAAATGCAGAGAAAAGTTTTCCTGAGTATTGGTCTTTCTCGTTATTCATAGAAAAGAGGTGCCCTCATGAAACACAACGTATTTTGCTACGGCTAAGAGAATGGTTAGATGGGGAAGGTCTGTATGTTCCTTAAATAATATGATATGCTCGTATTGACCTTATAACACCAGATAGTAACACACAGTTACGAAATACGTCAAATTTGTTGTTGTTGTTATTATTATTATTATTATTATTATTATTATTATTATTATTATTGTAATACGTCCTTTACCGATCTATTATTACATTTAATAAATTCCTCATATTGGTTGAATTTTTCTGTAATTTGTACATACCGTACAAATTTGGAGAACTGTTTTCAAAAACAGTTCTCCAATTTTTTTTTTTAAATGTAAAAAAAATTATTATTATTATTTTTATTTTTATTATACGAGAAACAAAAAAAAGAACAGCTTCGTATTGTGATATTGCTATACGATTAACTCAATAATAGTCACCAGTGATCATGTTTGTCATGGTTCTCAGGAGTTCTTGTTCAATGAAATAATTGCAGTCATCTCTTTATACGTTTTTTTTAAAATTGATTTATCGTAATTTGACTACTAAACCCGGCTGGTTTTTCAAAAATTTAACACGAATTTCAAATGAATTTCAAGATAAAAATATTTCATAAGAAAGAGGGGAAAACATCAGAACAATGAGAGGAAAAAAGAGGGCAGTGTGCAATAAAGGATCAGACACAGTTTTTGCAGACCAAACAATCTTCAGAATCTACTATAACACTGAGACGGCGTAATTCTAGCTAAACGAACAAATGTCGAGATCTCCATTTGCTTGAAAAATCAATCGTGCAGAATAAAACAAAGCGAAATTTGAATTTATGCTTTTGTATTACTAAAAATAAAAAAAATAAAGAGCATCAACTCAAATTTTAATTAATTTGCTAATATATTTAGCATATACTTTTGGAAAAAATTATATTATGTTTGTTATTCATAATTTTTATTGTTCTTGCTTTGGAAATGGATAATTACCTGTTATAGCGGACGTCAGAGGTTTCATCTGTTGGAGTTAATTTGCTATCTCATCTTGATTATTTTATTGTTTTTAATATATTCATGCAAATGAATAATAATGATAAGTGCAACCTAAGTGTTGTTGCATTTCTCTTTTGACGGTTTTTTCAACCGCCATAGCTGAACATATTCGAAATACCAAATGCTCAATATTGAAATACATATAGCTTTTTTAAACTTTTAATTTAATTTTATACAAAAATATTCCTTCCAGTACGCATCTAACCACAAATATGTAAACAATTTTTAATGCAAAACTGCATGGATTTTGAGTAGGATACACGCCCGTTTTCAGCGGCGCAGCTACCTTTCATCGCCTTAACTGTTATTGATAAACCAAAAGTTCATTCACTGTCACCAGACTATATATTCAAGCACTTTCTCTATCACAGAACATTGCATGGACGTCACGGTTCTGCATTAGCGGCTTGTGATAATTCGAGCTTCAGGAGGTGCAAAAGATTACTCGAAAAATTTCTAAGAACGACATCACGAAGCTTACAGTTTTTGATAAGATATTTCACATTCCGGTATGAGACATGTTTATTCCTACTTAGTAAAGCATTCAAATGGCTTATAAAATTTCCATATTTAGTGTCTATAGTAGAAAAACACGATTGTTGCAATTTAGCCCATTTGTGATACTAATGTACACTACGTTTCAAACATTTTGTGTAGGATCAATACGCAAAGCTAGTCGGAAAGTGGTATTGAATTACTTTAAAAAAATAGTAATTTTATGTTACACAAAACACTTGCCTGGTGTTCTGCCATACATAAAAGATATAAAATCGGACACTTGTAACTATTTAAAATCATCGCTTGTTACTTGAAATTCAGTTAAAGTGCTTTTTTCTTTTTTTTCTATAAGATTACGTATTATCTTATCACTATAGTAATTAGTAGTTGTGATACGTGGTATATCCGTAATCCAGATTATATAATATAATCCGCTTACGTATTATCTTATTACTATAGCAATTAGTAATGCGATAATTGTAAGTGACTGTATCCGTAAACATAAATCAGTATTCACAGAATAGCTGCAAATATAAAATAACTGATGTACAGGAGAAACTCGAACCTAACTCAGTGAATGCTTTGTTGTTAGTTAGGATTTAGTAAACAACACTAAATTGCAAATGCTAATCATAAAGAACCCAAGAATCATGCACCCTACACCACTAAGATATATAGTCATATATAGCATTGCATTAGCCATGGAAGCTGTCAGTGTTGTGAAATCAACTCGTAATACACGTTATATACCTCGGTTTATACATAAACAACTAGCTTAAATGAACTCAAAATATAGAATGCCTTCAAAACAAACTACTGTTTATTGCTGCAAAACTCTTCCAAGCAAAATACTGAGGTACAGTATAACTGCCTACTCAAACACAGCAAACAGTCACCTATCAAATTTAGAAAAACTCCACGAAGAGGCGTTTCTACGGTGCTTTCGAGATCCAACACACACCAGACAATAACCGAACCCCTAATGGCAAAACACAAAATCCGGAGCTTAAATAATCTAAGCCACCACGTACTATTACTAAAATACTATTTCAATAATTCTTACCGCGATAACAGTGAAAGGTATCGCATAACAAGACCAAACACAACCCTCTACGCAACTAGGTGCTATAATAATTTGTACGGAGCGGTGTGAGGAGCATATTATACCCACACTACTCAACTGCTTGGCATATAATGTAAAACATCTGAACTTTTACATAACGATAAGAGCTGAACTATGCATATTGTATCAGCACAATTAGAACTGTAACAGTTGCTAGACGTGTCGCATAAAACATGGTAAACACAGCAACAAACGCAATGAACCAAATCAACATAAAGTTAAATTAATTGTTAATCTCCCTGTCTTCAGAAAAGCTAACTGTAGCTTCGAAGTAAGTGGGATTACTCTGTCTCACCATCCTTTTTGCTGCTATTAGCAGAAAATGGATGATGGTCTTAAATATTAGTATCCAGCTAAGTTTCATAAATATATAATTTCCATTCCTTTTACGTTATCCTATGTATAAGATACACACACACTTACTCAAATATAATTAATTACTCAAATTACGTTCTTAGTCGTTTATAAACCTTATTTAAAATGAACTAATTATGCATAATTATAGATTTAAAAAAAATAGCAATATGAAAAAGTGAAATGAATCCATTCCGCATTCCCTGCTGATAGCACAAAAAGAGACTGCAAGTACAAATGGCGAAATAAATTGAAATGCAAATTGAAATATAAATATAACTGATAGAATGCAGAAAAAAAGATGTATATTTATATACATTATTCCATAACCAATATCTTTAAAATGAAAAAGATCTCTCTTAGCACATTAAATGAATCATTGTAAATATGTATGTGAAAAAAATTATAAAATACATTGTTATTATTAATATTTATGCATATTTATATATCATTATTTAGTTAATATTCTCTACTGAATATTTGCAGTGAACAGAAAATGGGATAGTAATACTTCAATTGTATATTTGTAAATATCATGTACAGTAATATGATAGGATCATAAACTTTGCCATTGTCAAAATATAAATAAATAAATAATAAATAAAATGAAATAAAATAAAATAAACAGCAGACACGCAAAGAGAATTAAAATAAACGTCATTGCGAAACCAATTAAAATCGCCAATTAAAATTGGAAATACGGAAAATTGATCGCAGTCACTAAAATGGGGAACCACATTACTATTTTGGGAAATCGTTGCTTTATAGACCGTTTCTAGTGCTTATATTACAAGTCTCGTTGTATTTCAAAAAAATAAAAAGTAAAAAATGGCACAGTAGCAAGGAATGTGGATGTTTTCGTGATGCTTTAATATTTATTATCTCTGCTCACGAAACAAGACTGGCCACACCGAGCAACGCCATCATCATTATGATCAACACGTTTCTGTTAATTTATTTTAAATGGCGCTGATGTAGTTCAGGTAGTAGTTACTTTTTCTTGGAGACAATAAGCAATAAAGAGTTGTAGGTTTGCACACGTATTGCTTTTCCTCTACCCCGTGTCTCTATCAAAGTGAGCTCGGGTTGTCACTGGGATGCACCTGAAATCCTGAAGTGCATGAATGAGAACTCGTAGGTCATGAGTTGGTATAAAGTAGGCGCTGATTAACTCGCTTCTTTCACGCGATTAAATTTTCTCTTTCACCGAGTAATATATACCTCACTGGACCACATGCTATTAAGCACAAAAATAAATAAATAAATAAATAAAATAAAATAAATAAATAAAAAATGCATAAGCTGAATTAAGCAAGAAGTAAAACTGTTTGGAGTGAACTGTTCGATTTTGTTATCGGTTAAGACAATGATAATCTTCCGTCCAAAATAAACAACCACTCTACTGAAATGCCTAGAACTGCCGCATTTCAAGAAAGTTTTTCGCCCCCCCGTGAGAATATTGCAGTATCCAACAATTAATATAATTATATTATTCCCCACCTATGTGATAAATAAAAATTGCATTTGTGAATATAAGCAATTAAAATTGTTTATTTATTTTTATTTATATTAAACGAAATACTTATTTAATATAAGGAAATTAATGCATAATTTTAATGCACTCACCAAAAATAATTGCATTAATTTCTTAGCTGATTTTGTGAAAGCGAAATTCATTCTTGAAACTATAGTTGCATATCTAGGAAATCAACTGAACGCTCAGTTTCACAGCTCACAAAAGGCCTCTTGTTTATCTCATCTTATAGCATATCCGATACATATTAATATAATTGATTACCCTTTCATAAAATCATATATTTCAACAATTAAACTCTTAGCGTAAGGCACCTGCGCAGAAATATATGCTGAAAGGGTAACTGAACATCTAAAGGAAGAAGAGGGAACTTACAAACTTCGAGGGTTACTGCTACTACTAATTGAATTTTGAATTGTGTTCGACCAGAATTTTGTAACTAGAATAAAACCATTTGGGTGCCCTGCATCATAGGTGGTGTATTTCATGAATTCTAAGTAGATGTATACTTAAAAAATCGAACTTTTTTGTTTCTGCATGTTAGGATCCTTCGTTAGAAGTAGGCGAAAACATAAAGTGCGTTGTTTGCTCATGAAAATTAAAAAAAAGATGTGCTGATAAGAAAATAAATTATATTTTAAATTAATATAAACCACCGAAATTCAAGCACTCGTATGTAATATGTGTAATATTAACAATAAGTAAGAATTAAATAGTTAAAAATTCAAATTTAAACGTACTCATAATTACTTCATTCCTCTGTGTATGAAGAACCAGACAGTACTCTCCCATCATACTAGCATTCTATTTTCGCTGGTATCGTTGCTGTAATACCATGACGCACTGATGGAACAGAAAACTCTGCTCGTAATTCACTGGACAAAGGTTTTCAAGATTGAAGTCCAGGTAATAAGGAAGAAGGAAGTGAATCTTCAGTGACGTCTTTCAACCTCCCATTCTTGTGGTACTTATAAGTTACTCAACAAGTTATATATATATATATATATATATATATATATATATATATATATATATATATATATATATATATATATATATATATATATATATATATATATATATATATATATATATATATATATATATATATATATATATATATATATATAATATTTCCATTTAACGTTGCTCAAAAACCACAGTCCTAATATTCCCCAGTGACTCCCAATCTTAGTTCTGTTTTAAGTATTTTCGAATTCTTCATTTTTCAAATCTGAGGTCCAACAAATAACTCTTTCTTGTTTTCTGCCTTCAGGATTTTTTTTTTTTAATCTTGCGGTTAGATACTGGAATTCAGCTCCATTTCAAGAAGAATTTTGTGATATCCAGTTCGGTATGAAACAGTGGTAGATGAAGTCTACTGGAGATCAACTAGGAGCATGTGCTTTATGACATTTTTTTGTGTAAAATCTTTTCGAGAAATACAAGTTTCGTTATGCACCAAGTAGCTTGTTTAAGAATAGCATGCAAATAAGGACTAAAATTTCGGCAAGTTTATTTCTATAAAAGAGTAATCGATGTCAAAGCGACAAACAGAATTTTTGAATTGAAATATGAATCAAAGATTTTGTTTCTATTCCTAAAAAGTCGATTATGGAATCAATTACTGGAAATAATAAGATCCACAGTTGAAGGTGAGATACAAGAATTTCAGACAGTTGTTTAAATTGAAATCTGTAGCAAGTTCGTTTAATTCTTTCTGTTCAGTTAAATGGAGTTTATTAATCCACTCGAGGAGTTGCAATACCTGGCAGTGACGGTAGAGCATAAGTGAAATATTTGAAGCGTGACACACCAAACGAATGACAGATTCTAAGTTTCGACGATGTTAAATGTATATTTCTTTCATATAGAAAATGCAGAAATGACAACATGTTGCATGATCCTTTCAACTCTTTCCAAATCGCTGGTACCCCAAAGGTAACAGATCGGCATTTACCTAAGTCCACTGAGTCAGATTAATTTGACAAGACCTGTAACTGGAATGAGGAGACCACATTTGAACTTGGCCACCTATTTCACAGTAATAAAATATGAATTGCTTACGGTGCAAGCGACGTTGTATACCTTCTTAACACTCCTTCACTGACTACTCATAAAAATGTCGTATGCACTTGTTTCACAGCCTCTTCTAACTTTTAAATGTGTTTTAATATTAAATTAAATTAGGAAGAAATTTAAAGACGTCTGAAAGTAATTGAGAATGCTAATATATTACATTTTTATACTATTTCTCGATGAAAGATTAGTACGGACATGGTCAAGTAATGCTTCTGTTCATGACAAACTACCTACATGGCTTGAGAGTCACAACAGTTACAAAATGCAATTAATTGACGATGCCCTAATTTTAATTTTTTTATTACTTAATTATTCATAACAAAATATTCCACAAACCTACGAAAAGCTTTTAGATCTGTAATAAAAAATACATACATATGTTACACAATTTTTAGGACTGAGATTTATATTTATCACCTCGATTTATATTGGCACCACCTAAATCAATTTCCCCTACAAAATTGTTCTTATTTTTTGACCCAGTGGAGAATTATCCGTGCCAGTTTAGTATTAAGAAAGAGAGAGAGAGAGAGAGAGAGAGAGAGAGAGAATGTAACTCACTCTTTTTTCCCGATGTTATTTTAAACATAAATTTTCTTATGTCAAAAGCTTTCTTTTGGTGGCTTAGATGATATATTGTAAATTATAATATTTTATTACTCGATAATCATACTTTGTGTCTAGCAGCATTAACTAGCAGCTGCGTAAACGAGATTACGAGGATACTGGAAAATGGCTTTGTTATTCTGATGCTCCCATACAAGAAATAGTATTTTATTAATAATCAGAATGAATGATGAAATTGTTTAATTCATCCTCAAAATATTCCTATTATTTCTAAAAATATCATTATTTTAAGCAATATAATATTAATACAAAAGGTTGTGAGGGTAAAGAATTTAAAACAGTTGTAGTTTACTAACGTCATATCATGATAACGCCTGTAGCACTTTTCAATCATTAAGTGAGCAAGTTTTGCAAGATGCCGCCTCTCATTTAAAACATAAAGGCAACAACAAATCTGTTCTGAACCTATTATTCGAATGTTTCATTTAGAAAAGGCCAAAGAAAATCTAGTAAGCCGAACCAAACGAATCATAAACGCAATTATGATTATCTGGATTGAGAGAAAAAGGATAATTATCCAAGTGTGAGAATATGTAATTTACTACGGCATGCTTCCTGTATATTGTTTGTGAAATAATTTCTGAAATCAGCTGATTCATATTCAGCCGACGAACAACTGTCGCTAATTAGATATCCACAGTTCGAAAGACATTAAAAAAAATGCTGAATTGTTTTTACAAGGTGCTTAATTTCTCTCTCGGAAGTAACACTTTCGGGCATTGTTAACTGATATTGACTCCAACATCGAAACGAGTATGTGGCACTATAATTAATTTTACAGTTGGACCTCTCTCTCTCTCTCTCTCTCCCTGATATGCGCGTACACATAGACGAACAAAAAACTTAAACCAAATTTATTGCAGTAATTAAGACATCTGTCAAATTAATGACAACAGTATTATTTTCAATTTCAAGAGATTTAAGAGCTAGGAATTCGACTTTAGATGTTGCTTCTCTTATACTAAAGCAGTAAGGCATTCCTTGTTTCAAACATCGCAGAGTTTATTCACGAAATGATTTTTTTTTTTTTGAAAATATCTGGTAACTATGAACGAAAAATAGCAGAGAATTGCGATTTTTCGTTCGCAGTTCGGTCATTTATGAATTATGAATGGAAAGTGCATATTTCCTGACATCACGGACATTGCTACTTCCACCGTAACTTTAAATATAACAACAACAGCACCATATTTCCTTTTATTGTGCGTTTGATTTTTTAGAGCGTGTTTCAGCAGGATGGGATGATCTCTTTGATCTTGAAAGGGATTTGATAGTTCTGAGCATGGACACACTGTCAAAAATGCAATTTTATGAACAAACTGTGATATACTTATATAGACGACTAATTTCGATATGATGATGTCAAACAAATATAAGGATTCAATGCTTTACTAGAATTAGTGTTTGTTACCCACCTGGGTTATTGTTGCAAGTTCATTGTAGCAAACGCCTGCTCACCTTCACTTCCCCTTTTCGTAGTTCTGTCTTGACATAATATAATTTCTTTTGGTCTCTGGGGGACTGCTGTGTGAGAACTCTTTTACATTCCCTGACACTTTAAACCCATCAGGTCATTTATAGGACTGGATGGATAAAATATTTTCTTTTTAATTAGTTATATATTATTAATTATTAATTAGAAGCATTTTTATACTAGTTGTGCTGTTCAAATTTGCACATGTGAATTACATTTTGTTAGCATTTAATTAGCTGTTCAGGATTAAAAAAAGGAATAAAGAATTTTTAATTTAATGGTCTAACCAGAAAGGAGGATTCATGCTAGATATTTTTATCATATAAGATAATAGGAGTTTAAGCTAAAGTCATGGAATTAAACCATATTGAGGAAATTTAGAACTAACTGTAAAACTAATTATAGAACTAATCAGAGATTTCTCACTGTTAGAAATAGATAGCCTAAAATACAAGTTTAAAGTTCGATATTTAAAAAAATTAAAACAACTTTTCCGAAATTTTCAAAAACAGGTTTAGGATAGTTTTTGCGATGATACCGTACGTAAAAATAGTTGTACCATATTATTAATATTGTAATTTATAATTAATGGGGAACTACGAGAAAATATAAATGCGATATTTATTTTCCTGTACAAACATGTACCCACTACATCCAACCCAAACGCTACTACTACGACATATCAGATGATGATGCCAGCTCGAAAGAAAGAAACAAGCAACAAAAACAAAAGGAAGAGACCAAACGTAAAAAAATGGACTGTAGAAGAAAACCGGAAGATTATGAAATAAGTATCTAGCTGACGACATACCTCAAACTTTTTTGAAAGAAGTACAGTGTAAAATGAAGTCGGGGATTTCAGAACATATGAATTCCATAAATGACTGTATAAGCTACCAGAATTAAAAACTTTACATAAATCTAAACTAAACAGTTCCTCTTATACGCAAACGCTGTGATCAAAACCGTCACAACTAACAGTATAAAGGAAACAAATCAGCTCCTATACAGAACAGCCTATATTATTACAATAAAACTTGGTTGCAAACTGTAAGAGCAACAGCCGAAAATGAAATAATCTGCACCAAGGAAAATGGTTGGAGCGAAAAAATCAACAAACTTCGAGGTGATCTGAGTAACTAAAAGAGTCTTAAAGAAGAGCGGCTGAAAAATGATAACATCAAAAACAAACTGATTAACACATATAATTTGGTCAAGAAAACAATTGCTGAAGTTAAGAGCTAAAGCAAATAATTATAGCGACTGTACAGAAAATTGAAAGATAAGAAGCAAGAATAAACCAATATGTATAAAATATAGTCTCTACAGGAAATACAAATGCAAACAATCATCTACCATAAAAAGAAGAAACACTCGAATTTTGTAAATCAATCTGGGATAATCCTATTGAATATAATAAAGATGCCTTATAGATTATGGAAGTAGAATCAGAAATGAAACAAAAACAAATCCAAAATGTCATTATCACTAGAGAAATGGTCAATGCACAAGTTAGAAATTTAAAAATCTGAGGCTCACCCTTCAAAGATGAACTACAGAAATTTTGGTTAATTATCTAACCAGCCTACATGGCCGAATGGCAGAACAATTTAATTACAGCTACAGCCCGAGTTAAGTAACATACGACTTACGTAAATTCGAAGTTACGTAATAAATCTACTAGCACGTATGAACAAGTTTGCGGCTTTCTGCAGGTGCGTCTTTGACAGCCTTATTGCGGTACAGTAGTAGATGCTTCTCCTGGATAATCAGTAAACGTTCTGATTATCCAGGAGAAGGCTATATTCTTATATAAGGATTTAAAAGAGCAGGCCGGCTTCACGGATCCGGACAGTACATTTAAAGCCGGTGCTGGATGGATCGAACGATTCAAGAAACGTAGAAATCTGCACAGCATCAAAATCACGGGTGAGGCAGCTAGTTCAGATACAGACGCGGCAAGTCAATTTCCTGAACTTCTGGAAGAAATAATTGAGGAGGGGGAATATTTGCCTGAGCAAATATTTAATGTCGATGAAACGGCTCTGTTTTAGAAGAGGATGCCAATACGGACATTTATTGTGAAAGAGGAAAAATCTATGCCTGGATTCAAGGTGATTTCTGGAAGAACTATGATATCCTTAACGCTATCAAAAACTTCGGGGTGGCTTGGTATGAAATCAAGCAGACAACAATGAACACTGTGTGGAAGAAACTCTGCCTAGAAATGGCACATAATTTTAAGTGTTTCACGGAAGGAGAGAAAACAATCACTGATGCAGTACTGAGTTGACACAAGAATTACAGCAGGCGACAGACACGTGTGTTCAACTGGCACAGCAATTAGAGCTGGAAGTAGATAAGGGTGACATAACAACTATCTTTTGAGTTACGATAAAGAGCTAACTAATGATGACCTTATTCAGTCGGAGGCATTCCGAAGAAAATACTAAGCCGATTGAACCGCCAGACATAAAGACATTTACAACGAAGGGGCTAGATGAGGTTTTAACTTGGTAGACATGGTGTTAGCAAAATTAGAAAGGATGGATCCGAACACTGAGAGGTTCGAAAATGTTAGCCGCCATATCTATTCCGATATGTTTAGGTACAAGGTCATCTACGAGGAAAAGAAGCGTGTGACCACACAATCTACAGTAGACATGTTTGTGAGATGCCGTTCACAACAAATTCAAGATGACAACTCAGACGATCCTGACTACCATCATCCTTCAACATTGAAAGCGGTAAAACTCGCAGAACCGCATTCTTTAGAACAGCCAATTCAGCCGTCAGAAGACATTTTTTTATTTGAAAAGTAAATATTTCAGTTTGTTTTTATATTATTTTATATTATGTATTTTTCATACTTTCATATATACAGTATGTATATTATTGAAATACAATTGATAATTTTTTTATAATTGAATTTTTTTAATCGCCCCAAAAATGAAAAATATTAAAAATGGAAAATATTTGATTAATGGCACAAAAATTAATGTAAGACATTTATGAATGTATGAGTTGTCATCGTAACATTTTACTATACGTAATTTACAAATTCTACTTACGTAAAATTCGAGTTACATAAAGATTTACGGAACGCATTACTTACGTAACTCGGGGTTTAACTGTATTTGTTGCAGTCAAGCTCAGTGGAAGATTGAATGGTATCTAGGCGTACCTTTTTTTTATGAAATATAAGGTTAAGGGTGCGCACACAAGTAACTATCGTCCAATAACATGCCTACCAACTATGTGCTTAAGCTGTTCACTGCAATTATACAAATTCCATATACCATTACTTATCAGATAATCAGATTTATCCCATTGAACAAATGGCAATTTTCAAAAATCTAGAGGACAAAAGACCAGATTCTTATTCATGAAATGATCCTCAGAAATTCAAAAAGACAAAAAATCCTAATTTAAACATGGCATTGATAGACTATAAGTATTCCATTCCCTTCCACACTCCTGGATCATAAAATCACTACAAATATTTGAAATTTAATTGCTGCTATGAAATCATGGAAAACCACTTTAATATTGAATAATGAACAATTCGGAGATATCAGCATTAAACGTGGAATTTTCCATGGTGAATCCTTGTCACCATTACTCTTTTACATTTCTTTGCTATCCTTGTGTAAGATTTGTCTAAGAAAACAAAGCTTGGATATGAAATTCCAAAATATTATATTAAAATTTCCCAACTGCTGCATATGGATAACTTGAAGTTTTATGGAAAATCACATATCAAAAGACTCATTACTGAACACGGTTCGCATTTATAGGCAAGACATCAAAATGGAATTTGGTTTAGATAAATGTGCAATTTTATCTATTAAACGTGGAAAAATTAATATCGCTAGCCATTTTAATTTTGATCAGGAGTCAGTGATATTCACCACTCTAAAGTTAAAAAACAGGCAGCAGTGGAATGCACTAAAAGAGTCAGAAATATTGTGAAAACAAAATTAACGGATTTTACACAATACAGCAATGAATTCTTGGGCTATACAAGTTATCCGATACACAACTGTCATAACACATTGAACAAAAAATGACCTGAACAAATTGGACCCCACAACTAGACAATTAATGACTATGCATCATGCATTACATTCACGAAATGATGTTGACCGGGTGTACCTTCCAAGAGGAATAGGTGGACGGGGTCTGCTGCAAGTGAGACAGACTCTCGAAGGAGAAGAATTTGTTTAAAAATTAATTGACAATTTCACTGACAAATTCTTCAAGCCATTTCCCAAGAAGGCGTCCTAAAAGCAATATGAAACAATTCCAATTACAAAAAGGAACATTAAAATAAACGACGATATGTGCGCTGAAAAAATTAACCCTTGCATGGCCAGTTTCTTCGAGATACTTCGGAAAAATTTGACGTGACCAAGACGGAGCAATGGATATTAAAAAAAGAAACAGAAGCATTTATTCTATCCGCTCAAGAACACGCGTTACAAACTAATGCAATCAAAGCAAAAAATTTGAACACCAATAATAACAGCAAATGCAGATTATGCGATCAGAAAGATTAGATTGTAGAACATCTAATCAGTGCCTGCAGCAAGATAGCTCAAACTCAGTATAAACACGGCCATGATCAAATGGGTAAAACCATGATCAAGGAATTTAAAATTTGATTTAAATTCCTTGGTATGTATAAAAAAAAATATAGTTTTCCTAATTTTTTTAACTGACAGCAACTTAAAATAGAGACGGTATCAGAAAACGAAACAGCAAAGATTCTCTGGAACTTTAGAATACAAACTGATTGGCATATGGAACACAATAGACCTGACATCCCAATTATTGAACATTCGCAAGTTTGAATTATATACATCGTAGTACTCAGCGATAACAACATCAACAAGAAGAATTAGACAAAATCACTAAATATCGAGATCTGGCAAGTGAAGTTGGCTGGCTGTGGTTTAAACACACCAAAATCAACTCAATAGTTATCGGTGCACTTGGTGCAATTTCAAAGAAGCTGTAGAACTATTTACAAGAATTAAACATCAACGAAGTGACAACTTATGATCTGCAAAGAACGGCATTACTTGGAACAGTCCATGTTTTACGACGCTAGCTTACAGATTATTCTTAGATTCTTGGGTTAAATCTGAATTGCTCTGTATTACCAGCCACAACTTTTGTTTGAATAATATCTTGTTTTGATCGTGTTTCAGTTTTGTGTGTAATAATCTCCCATAGACAATAGGCAAAATAGATGCAGTCTATTTTGCCTATTGTCTATGGGACATTATTATTCACAGTCGTTGGTAAGTTTCCCCACTTACCCTAGAAACATACCCACACATAGAGAGAAAGAGAGTATAAACAATGACTACAAAATGATAAACACCAACAAGCGTATTAAAAAAATACCACAAATAGGAATCAATACTCTTAGACGCTGTCAATGTCACATTAATTCAGTATGCATATCCAGTCGAGAGCGATAAAGACATCGCCCATTCCTCAAGAAAACAGAACAAAAAAAAAAGGAGGGGAAAAAAAAGAAAGAAAATTTGAATTTACTCATACATAAGTATATACTTTAATTAAAATAAAAAGAACAACAACAATAAGATATACAAATAAACAAATTCATAGATTTATTTATGAAACAGTTTAGCATAAGACGACATACAAAAAATACAGGGAAACATTTCACGCATCACGCGCAGTGTGTACATAATACCTGCGATTAGTCGTTTGGCATAACAGAAGTCTTGTGGATTAAATAAATATAGTCATAACTTCCAAATATTTTGAGCCCTCGTTTGTATAAGATGACTTGTGAATGAAGTACTTCAGAAGATTTCTTAAGCATCTCAACGAAAATATTCTCTTCTAAATAGGCATCTAAGCAGATGGCAAAAATTATACGTGTTGTTCACCGAAGACATATTTATGGAGAGCACATTTTTATTTTTTTTTCTATTCCACTTCACCAAGGTGTTCTTTCTTAGTGATTTCAAAATAAACATTGTTGCATGAACATGGAATCTTATATACCCCACGTTATTTTTAAACAGAACTATCAATGGTCGAACGTAGGAAGTCCTGTAGTATGTTGATTGGTTTGAAACTGTTCTCACGTTTAGTTATTTTTAATAACGCTTTGCCATCTGTCTGAAATCCCGCGTACGTAGTGTAAAGAAATGGTAAGTTTGTAATTAATTTCTGTAATCGCACAAGTTTGCTTTTTCAGAGTATAATAATTTGGTATTTAGAATGAATTGCTTGAATAGGAGTGCACGTTCCTCTTTCTTTTTTCTTCGCCAATTTTAATTATTCTAAACTGTTTTTTTTTTAAGTTCATAACCTAACTTTTCTTGAGCATGATAAAAGTGGTCATATGTTATCGGTTTTCAACAGGCTTCCAAAGGCGATATTTTGCCATTTGTCATATTAGGTCTCTTTAATCTCTCGAGTAAACTGAATTCTCATGAAACGGTTGTTCAGGTGTACACGAAGTGCTGTAGGCCTTCAAGAGCGATTTTCCAGACAACTATAAAAAGCTCGTCAATATATGCACACAAATCATGTGGTTTTGAGATAGTTCATCCTCAAATTTTAAATAAATAAGTAGGCCGTAGGAGAAGACAGTGATGAACCCATTGCAAAATCATATTTCTCGAAATAAAAAACTTTCCTTTAAAGTAAAGGAGGATGACATAAGGAAATGATAGAAAATTCATGTCATGACAGGAAGAAAGTGCTTCAAGAATATGCAAATGATTACTCTGCTAGAATGTTTGTCAATGACGACACCATTTCCGGAAGCACTGTCTAGAATATCTGAAGGGACAGACTTAGATATCTACTAATCTGTCTTTATAAAGTGAGCCGATTTTTATAAAAAGGAAATTGATTGACTGATGTTGAATCTTAAGTAGCTTGTATAAATACTTAGAGAAAAAGTTGGTTTGAGAACATAAGCCATCAACTACTGGAAGTAGAGCAAGATAAGTTTTGTGTAATTTGGGCACTCCATAGAATTAAGGAGAAATAAGATGTCTTGATTTAATTATTTTTAGATCTTTTAAGAAACAAATGGCCTAGAGATCAGATTATTAGCGTCTTTAGAGAAGCATAAATACATGCAGGTCTCGTTTTCTAAACGGAACGTATTATTAAACGATTGTAGAGATAATTCATAATTTCAAATTCGTAAAAGATAAGAAGTTGTATTCCAGGAAAGTGTAGAAATTTTTAATAAAGCCATTTTTGCCTTGTTACAAACCAGATCAGACTATTCTATACACGGAATAATAATAAAAAAAAAAAACTTGCAAAAAAGTAACATATGGAATGCTATGAACAGCATACATTCCTCGAAAACATCAAACATAAGTGGCAAAAACGTTTAACAAAGAAATTTCACTACCTATACGACCTCCGATATGGAAATTCCAATCCCTGCCTGCATATAGAATAGTTATAAACCTGATTATAATTTTATCTGATTAAATTAGAGATTTAAGCAGATAAAATCTTCAATTTTGGTAAAAAGGTTTTAGTTTTGCGATTAACCGAGATTACTGTTTTTCATATTCTCAAGGTTGGCATCATGGCAAGTGTTGAAAATGCCAGGTTTTTATCTGAAGTAGATGATTTAAACGTTAGATTAGTTAATGCCTCTTCATTGAAAGCTAGCCTATCTAAATGCAACATGATTTTGTTTTTAGGAGGTTCCATTGAACGCCTTAAATGTTTACGCAATAATCGCAAGAGTCAATCTTAAAGTCACAAGGGAAATTTCATGTTATACGTCTTGTCGCTCCTAGATTGAATGTCATGCCCCAAATACCTACATAGATACACAAGACCTACTTCGGACATTCCAGCCTGTCTGGACGTCGTCTTGTCATTCACAAACGGTTCATTAGGGGAATTGGTTGATGTGAAATTCTTGTGGAATTATCACACTAGTTTTACATTACTGTCTTCTATTTTCATCCTTTACGAGTACTTGAAAGAAAACTCTTATTTCCAGAAATATGCTTTAGCAATAGGTTCTCCGCTGTCGCCTCTTTCTGCCAATTTATTTACCTAAAAATTCAAGAAAGAATTCTGGTACAAACTATCTTAAAACCACACTGTTTGGTGTCGATATATTGACTATATTTTTATTGTCAGAAAATCCATTATGTTAACCTGGAGATTGAAAAGAATGACAAAAATGTTGAATATTCCCAAAATGACGGGGTTAATCATTAGATGTCTATAAAAAACCAACCCATAAAGAATATACCTACACGCTAGCTCCTTTCACCATCCCCTAAAAAACTTGGGCATTATCACAACTTAAAAAAATAAGAAAAAACTCACCGAAAAACCGGAACGCCTTAAACATGATTAAGGATTACGAAATAAAAAAATGAAGAGGGATGCATATTCCTATTCATCAATTATTTCTGTTTGGCTACGCTAAAAGTTTGTTGCAAGTTATCTGCAGTCGCACAAGTTAAAACCAACTTGTGTAACTACAGAAATTAATTACAAAGAAATTAATTACAAATGCACTAAAAACTAACATTACAAAATGTAACCCGATTGTCCAGATGGATGCTACTAGGAAAGACCAACGGAAAAATCTTTGGAAAACGGAACACGTTTAGGGTTGGAAGTTGAAGCATTCGTTCCTTAAATCAAAAACAAGAACTGGAAAGCAAAATAGAAAAAAAGCTTGCATATCAAAAACGAAAAAAGAAAGGTAAAGTAATGTATAAATTAAATAAATATCACATATATTGGAGAACGATGGGTGTTTTGTTTGCGAAGGATTGTTTCCGAAGATCTTTTATAAAGGCTTCTAGATCTGAAGTGAGTGAGATGAACAGTCCCATGGGTAGTGGCATGTTTTTTTTTTTTCTTTCCCTCAAACTCAGGTTTGTTGTCTGGCAAAACGGATAAACGTACAGAAGAACACACGCCCAATTTAGAGACTTAATATACCGCCCCCAGAACTTTAGTTTTGTTCCTGCCGTAATTCCATTCAACAAATAAGACTAATAATTGAAAAATTGAATGACGAATGACGAGACACATTTTAATTGTGAACAGGAATACCAAATTTAATTAAATTCTTCCAATACTATGGAATTATAACCATTCGAAATGTTTCATCAAATTTTGCCAATAAAATGATTCAACCCAAACCGAAATTGAAGTAATTGAACCGTTTCTTGTGTATTTCACGAATCCCAAATTTTATTACAGTTCATTTTCACAAAGAGTGGAGCTACTGCATTGTATAATTTCAAGTTTTGCCTTCTTGTGACCGTAAAGTACCAATTACTGAATTTCAGTAAAATCTCTTCAGTTAAAGTCTCATAATAACTTGAGGATAGACGGACAGGACGAATTTCAAGGATACCTAACATTTTGCAAAAGGTGCCTAAAAACGAATATCATTTATGTGCCGCAAGATTAAAATTCAGTGATTATTTATAATCCATAGCATTTTGTGGCTAATGCAAACTTGTAATTAGGTTAGTCCCCTCTCAGCCTGTTTCGTCATCGTCAACGATGACGTAACAGGCTGAGAGGAGATACATGAATCAATGGATACCAATGTGATCTCTCCTTATAACTTGGCTGCTATTTTTTGAATAGCAGCCAAGTTATACGGAGAGATCACATTGGCATATTGAATATGCATGAAGAATTCTGAACTTCTTGGAAAGAAAACTGTCCTTCTCCCAGTAATTTAGAAACTTTCATCGGCGAGAAACTTGAAACATTTTAATGACAACAATTACATGAGTAAGAAGAACAAAGCTAAACATTTAACTCAGAAGTATTAAACCCATAAAGAATCATTAAAAAATATAAGGAAATTGATTAATGCACCTTTGGAAATTTAAGAAATTTGACAATTTTCTCCAGCCAGCAATATGTTAATACTCCCTAGAAAAATATTTCACTAAACAATCGGAAATGTTTTCATTATTTCGGTAATCACTCTGCTACGCATAAAATTATTTCCTAATCATTTGTATATCAGTTTCCCACGCAAACAATTGTCAAAGAATAATGCGGTAACGTTACTTGTGAATTAGATTTAAAGCAAACATAGAGAAACAGAGAATAAACGTATTCACATTTTAATTGAATGTTTTCATATAGTCTTTTAATTATTATGAATAAAGGTTCCCCTATCATCTTTTATTCAAGTACTAATTGCATATAACTGTAATTAGTGAACCAGAAATAAGTGAAAGGAAAGATTGTTCAAAATGTACCAAAGATAGGGTTGACGGCATTGAAATTAAACGAGAGGAATGGTAATTCACTCGAATTGCTCCCTTCTGAATAGGATTACTGCTAATTAAGTTTATGTATTCTAAAAAGAAAGACTGGTAGATCGTAGGAAAAATTTATTCAAAGGAAGTACAAAGTGTTATAATGTTCATTCAAAGAGTTATTGCTTTATTGACCATTCAGGTGTTCCAAACCCTAATGATGGTCTTTTTTATTATTTGTGTATTATTTTTATTACGTAACACCTCCATGGAGTCCAAAGACTCATCGAGGGAGGGAACCTGCTCTACAACTCTCCGTCTCTACCCTGCCACCAACCACAACTACCTTCATCATCCACACCAACGTCATTTACCGCCGACTACCACCACTGGTATTTTCACAGACAATCACAAACATCCATGCCCACGGGGGATTCGAACCGCAGCCTTTTGGCTGGAGAGCGAATAACTAACCACTCGGCCAACCAGGCCGGCCTATTGAAGAGCATCGTTTACTATAGAATTTTTCAAATAATTGAGCATTACAAAATCGATAGTGGCTAATTCTGCATTAGAGTTTATTCCATATACTAAAAAGTTGTGATCACGAGTTCTGCATCAGCATCTGCTAAAGTTAAGAAAGAGCGGTTAAGAAAAATATGAAAGAATGCACTCAAATACAAAACAGACCACCCACTTACGAAGGTGGTCTGAAATGTTCTCGACATAACAATGAAAAAACGAATTTATAATTTCAAAATTATTTTTATTTTTCAGAATAATCTCCCTTAAGACTAATACATTTATTTCAGCGCCATTATCCGTCCCTGTACTGGTTCTCGGTAAGATCTGCAAAATACCCCTCTACAGCTTCAATCACCTCCTGATTCGAAGACAAAGGCTGACAAGCGAAGAAGAGTTTTAGTTTTTGGAAGAGACTGAAGTCAGAGGGAGACAAATCTGGGGAATAGAGTGGATGTTCCAATATTTCATAGTGCAGATCCCTTAATTTTCCCATTGCCAAAACACCTTTGTGGGAAGGAGCATTGTCCTAATCAAAGATGATTTTTTTTTCTTCTGGAAACCAGGTCTTTTCTCACGAATTGTTTCGTCTAGTCTGGTTAAAAGATCGGAAAAATATTCCCCCGTTATTGTTTTACTCTTTTCAAGATAATTAATAAACAAAATGCATTTAGTATCCCAAAACACCGATGTCATGATCTTTACTGCTGATGGAACCGACTTTATCTTCTTTGGCGCTGAACAACCGACTTCTGTCCACCGTTTTGACTGTTGTGTTTGGATTCTGGTGTGTAATGGTGAATACAAGTCTCATCCATAGTAATAAATCGACGCACAAAATCAGTTTTATTCTTGTTAAAAGGCTCCAGCGCTATTCAGAGATTTTCATGGGAGTGCATTTTTGATCTGCTGTGAACAAGCGCAGCTCCTCTTGCACAAAGCTTTTTCATTTGCACTTCTTCATACAAATATATCCTACACATTTTTTGAAATGCCCATAGTCTCAGCAATTTCATCCACTTTGACTCGCCGGTCATCCCATACCATATCGTGCACTTGATCAATGATTTCTGGTGTTGTCACACTTTTTGGACGTCCTTCACGTGGATCATCTTCAAGGCTGGTACGGCCACGTTTAAACTCGGTCGCACATTTCGTAATTGTCGAAAACAAAAGAGAAGAGTGCCCTTAAACTTTTATGAACTTCTAATGAATTTCTTTTCGCGTTAAACCTTCTTTTACAAAGAATTTTATAACCGCACGATACTCAATTTCTCCATTTCAAGCGGTACAGACAACGCTTTTGCTTCAGACAGCTGTATAAAACAAACCGCTTGATAGAATGACTTGCAATTTCACGTGGATGCTTATGGCAGATGTATCAACTTCTTGCCGATAGTGTTGTCATCTATGGTCGAGGCCGAGAACTTTTCAGATCACCCTCGTACTGCAGAAATAAGTATTGAAGATATACTTCCTTTACTCATAGAGACTAATGAATTAGAAACCTTCATTTAGTACCATGTTGGACCTACTTCATCCCAAATTACAGCACATATGCGGTTTTCACCTACATACTGCGCGTTCACCAGAGACAGTCCTTTAACTGGCTCAGATTTGACGGAAAGAGACTATGTTCCGTGATGTGTTTTCTTAACATGTCCCATGCATTCGTAATGTGCTTCAGATCCGAGTTTTGTGGTGGAAGTCACTGTTATATTGAATAGTTCTTGTGCAATGGACAGTAGTATTGTCGTTCATGAATCCCCGTAACTTGCTGGATAAAAAGTCAACATTATAGTATATTCAATGTTCAGATATTCCTTGGAGGACCCAACCTTCTGGCAATACCAGGGGACGTTCCGTACCAACAGCACATGTCCAACGCCATGACACCACCTTCAGAACCTTGAGAAGTGTCAAGGAAGATAGTGGAAGTTACTGTCATGCTCGCTGAACTACTGCTGAACAATTCTTGAACGATGAACAGTAGCATTATCGTCCATGAAACAACTTCACGTGCTGGATAAAGATTCATCATTGCAGGAAGAACTTGATCGGCAACAATGTTCAGATATTCCTTGGAGGACACCTGATCTTCCATCAATATCAGGAAAGCCATTCCGTACCAGCAGAACATGCTCCACACGATGAAACCGCCTCCACAAACTTGAGTTGCGTTTACAAGACAAGTTGAGTTCATTGCGTCATGGGGCTCATGCCAAACTTTCAACCTACCTCTTTTCCTCTTTTCTATGCCGTCGGTATCAGTGGCGGCCGTTAAATATTTTAAGTGGGGGTGCTGCATATACAAAATAAGAAAAAATAATTCATTTTTTCCTAATCCATATTACAAAAATTGCTTTATTAAAAATATTTTACCTTCACTACGAACACATGCCAATAATAAAATTTCATACACAGAAATAACGCGCCCAAGCATACAATACTAATATCTATAGCGATATCTACACTGCTTAACGAGCAGTGTTGGTTTCGACATTCCGACACTGCGTTAGATCGCAGTGCATTTATTTTGTGCAACGATAATTGAGAAAATATAATTTTTTCATATTTTCAGCAGTGACATTCGTCATAATTCAGTCTTGTATTAATAATAAATAAATAATTATGTGTTAATTTAACAGAATAAAATAAGATTTACCAAAAATATTTCATCTTCACCACGAACACACGCCAATAATAAAAGTTTCGTACACAGAAATAACGCAAACTAGCATACAATTTATCTGTAGCGACACTGCTCAACGAGCAGTGTCAGATTCACTTGTTACGTGCAGTGACAAGTGCAAACGAATATCGGAGAGTCTAGCCGGAACTGACCGAACGTGATAATTCCGACACTGTGTTAGATCCCAGTGCATTTGTTTCGTAATCTAAAGCGTTAATTGAACAATTCTAATTATTAATTATTCAATCAGTGTCGAAACATAAGTCGAAACTGTAACCTTTAACATGTTGTATTGCATTTATCAAAGGTTGGTCGATTGGTAGAGCCTCTGCTACTAATGGCTCAGTTAAGTAAGTTTGAGCGCGGTTAGTAGTTGGAAGGGGTCCAATTGTTCGACACTGTTAGCACACTCTCCCTCGATGCGTCTTTGGACTCCCTGGAGGTGTCAAATAATAATAATAATAATGTTGCAAGCATTGTTAACACAACAAAATTTAATTTTTTCGTTTTTTCCTTGGGGGTGCTGCAGTGTCGCAGTGCTTATGTACAAGCCGCCACTAGTCGATATAGAAAAAGAATAAAATAAGATTTACAAGCCGCCACTAGTCGATACCGTGACTCGTTGAACCAAATTGGTTTTTTTTTTTCTTTCAGTATTCCAGTATTTAGTCACGTTGTTCCAGACACCACTGCAGAAGAACTTTCTGGTTCTTTGCAGAAATCTGTGGTTTTCACATAGGCATGTGACTGCCGACACCGATCCTATTCAATTCCCTGCGCATAATTCTGTGATATATGGATTGGAAACAGCCGATATTAAATGCTTCGATCAATTGCTGCACACAGGAAATTTTGATTTTCTGTACATGCGTTCTCAGACGACTGCGATCTCTTTCCTGACAGACTGTCTTAAGACCATAGTTACGCCTCTTAGACAAGTAATCAAGTAAAGCGGATTATTTTTCCACTGATTAAATACCCGAGATATCTCACCTTTTAAGAAACTAGCGAGCTCTATTGTTTTCACAATCGTGACTGCTCCGTCCAGAGCACCCACAATAACGTTTTCCCATTGCGATCAACACTATTAACGATTGCTGACCAGTAGCATTTTTAAATAGTTGCCTAGAACACGTGGTAATGCACGTGACCAAATATTTTGCATA
Organism: Typopeltis vanoorti; assembly: GCF_054136105.1. NCBI lineage: Eukaryota > Metazoa > Arthropoda > Arachnida > Uropygi > Thelyphonidae > Typopeltis > Typopeltis vanoorti. The sequence continues at coordinate 10,550,104 of NC_143550.1, forward strand.
TGCCTTGCGTAAGCGACGTTTACTTACATCTGAATAAAGGTTTCTAATTTATTCTCGGATATGGGTAAAATTGCAGCAGATGTTGAACATTGTCACATATTAGTGCCACCAAACCCATCCTTCCAAGTAAAATAACTGAACTGCTGAGATTTTTCATGTTTTTCAGAAAGTAAATTTAAAATATCTCTTATAATTAGGTTTATATCGTAGTGTCTTGTTGTCAAATACCAAGAGAGGTGCAATTAACAAAAGAAGAGTTAGGCTGAATAAAAAATAAGAGAGAACAATTGCAGAAAGTTATAGTGATTGATATATAACAGATATAAGTCGGAAAATGATCGCCAAATAATAATAAAAGATGTGTCTCGTAAGAGAATTCTCGTATAATAAAACAATTTTTTATCATAAGCCAGATATGCCGTATTGAATTAATTCTATTTTGACTGACGCTGGCACTAAAGAGGTCGGATTATATAGCAAATAAATAAATAAAATAAAATAAAAATCTGATTATACAGCACGTTTTCATAGAGATTTAAATAAATAAATAAATTCCGGGTAATGATCCAGTTTCTCCCCTTTTTACGGGAGTTCACGGTACCATCTAGTCTCTCCAAATTTTATCCGGGCTCCGGAACCGGCATAGGCTGACGAATCAGAACTATGGCTGGGTCAGTTTTCCTGACGGTAATCCGTATGTGTCTTCGGACCGGTTTTCCTGCTTGCGGGATGAAAAACACCAGATAAACTATCGGAAAAAACCCTGCTGTCCACGCCCAAGACCGGCTAACTTGGCTATGGCCGAGGAAGCTCCTTGAGCTTCTTACGTTGTTGACGGGAATCGAACCTAGGACACTCCTTCACCAGGCATATGGTTGAGATGCGCAAAGTCACTAGGCTAACCCCTCGGACGAGATTTAAATGCATTAACTTCTATCAAAGAAGGGAATAATTGTCACCGTGCCTAGTCGTTTTTCTAGTAATACTGTGCAATTACTGGGAGGTTTTTTTACCCATTAGACAGTATTCAACTTACATTCTGAAATAATCATATATATAATTATTTATATATTCATATAATTATTAAAATTAATAATAATTATAATTATTTAGATAATGTATGTATGCATCTAAATATGAGATATGAGATACATACGAGATCTCACAATTATTTAGATACATATAATTTGAAGTTATTCAGAATTGAATTTTTGATTGTCGATATTTCCGACGTTTTTATGAGATTCGAGGAGATCTATAGATCGCAGATCATTTATGAAAACTAAAGGAGTGTAAAAAGTTACAGATCGGTTTTTGAAATATCGAAAGGTATTTTGCTTAGATAAATGCAAATGTAAGGAAAATGTTTTCAAGAAGATCCACTGTGTCATTTATCTTCTTGAAAACCTTTTCCCACCGGACATTATAGCACTATACAAACACTGCATGGAAAACACTTTTTTTATTTATCAAGACAAATATTGGGAACAAAAAGAAGGACTTGCCATGAGCTTCCCCTCCCCGTCTCCAGCTATAGCGAACCTTTTCATGGAAAAATTTGAAACAAATGCTTCAAAAAGCTATCAAAAAAGACCAAATGTTTGGCTACGTTATGTAGATGATATTTTTATTATTTGGCCGGGAACTGTAGTTGAACTGAATACTTTTAAAGAGTATCTAAACAATTTGCATTCAAATATAAAATTCACTATAGAACTAGAAGAACATAAAAAATTATCTTTCCTTGATATCTTTATAGAAGTAAACGAAGAAGAAAAAATGTTATCATTTTCTGTACACAGAAACCTGACCACAACAGGAAAGTTTCTTAATGCTGCCTCACACCCCCAGCCATTGCAAAAAATAGGCATAATTAAAACATTGAGAGACAGAGCATACAATATATCCAGCACACAGATGAAGCGAAATACAGAATTACACTACCTGACACAGAACCTCACACTTAATGATTTTGAACCCAAGACAATTAAAAAAAATTCTTAATACAGCTCCTACAACTCCCTTATGAGCTTCACGAACAAATTTGCTACATTGCTCCGCAAGTACAACATAAAAGTGACTTTTCTTCCTTTACAAAAAATATCAAGATTCCTACATCCACAAACCTCGGCATCATCCCATGAAAAAACCAGACGTTTATCAGATTCACTGTTCTTGTGGCATGTGTTACGTAGGCCAGACGGGAAGGTCAGGAGATATCCGCATGGCTGAACATATAAAAGAAGTCGAAAAAAAAGAAGGGAACACAAATCAAGCTTAGCATTCCACACAACTACTACTGACCATCAAGTACTCTGGCAACAGGCAAACATCTCACATGTTGATAAGAACTGTTTCACACGAAACTTTAAAGAAGCAGCAAAAATGCTTAGAATCCCTAAACAATGCAATAAAAATCAAGGCTTGATTTTACATCAAGTCTGGTCTGCCTTTATCAAACATTTAACTCCTCTGACCTCGAATATAACACCCGTGAGCCACAGAACGTGACAACTAGCATTGTTCCAACAAGCATGCATACGGGTTCTCAATTAATGAACAATTATGAAGTTAAAAAAAGACATAAAATTGACTATTTAATTTAGTTGTTGTGTTCAACTTTTACTGTATACATCATTACCCCTGATGATGTAAGTCTTACGACGAACGAAATTGTCGGGTTTTTTACTCTTTTATTTTTTATTGTTTAATAAACAGACGGTCTTGGGCGTGAACAGTAGGATTTTTTCCCCAGTTTATCCTGGGGTTTTTCATCCCGCAAAGCAGGCAAACCGGCCTTGAGAACTCAACACTACTCTCCCGAACTACTTAGCCACAGAAACCTTCGCTTACATAGGAACACTTTTTATTTCATACTGTTCAAATTATAGGCGGAATAATTAAATTACTTAACGAATTTGGGTTTGGTGGTCATGCTTGATTTCGGGATCTTCGAATAGGCTGTTTTACAGAGGCATTGCTCGCCATTTGGCCGATGACGGTAGAAAATATTTTTGTGTATGCTTCCGTGATAATTCGATGAGTTCCATCGTTAGTTGTACGGGCTAGATCTTTAATCTCATTAAGTGGCGTCGCTGCTTCAACCCGTGCTTGTTACTTGATAATATTCTCGTCGGTGACGTGAGGAGCTGGAGGTTCTTCCTCAGCCATGGCTAAGGTAGTCGGTCTTGGGCATGGACAGTATAGTTTTTCCCCAGTTTATCCTGGGGTTTTTCATCCCGCAAAGCAGGCAAACCGGCCTTGAGAACTCAACACTACAGGACATAGGATACAAGGGGGGAGTGGGGCTGAACACATTATCCTGTGAACGGTTTGAGGTCCGATGATTAATAAACCCTCGACACCGCAAGATAAATGAGGGTAAAAGGAAGATGAGATGAGATGTCGTCGCCAGCTGTATGAATACGCGCATGGCAATGCATTTTGCAATATCACATAATTTAATGATTTATATTTATCAGGAAATAATATAAATGAGAAAATATACAAAATTTGCTCATTTGTAATAATCACAATTGAATTTCGGTATCGGAATATTAAAAGTTATCTGGTACAATTACCCGTATTTGCCGGCGTATAAGACGCACCCCCTTTTTTGTACACATTTTTTAGGAAAAAAATATTTTTAGATCTCTTCCCGATTCCGCCAAGTTCTTATCATTTTCTCAGTTGGGGCTGGCCCGAAATGCCTCTCTGCAGCCCTGTTTCTATGTTCTTTAGCATGCGCAATCACACGTAGCTTGTATGCAATATTGTAGCAATGCTGACGTTTTTTAGCCATAATTTGCCAATAATAGAGAAAATTTAACAGCAGAAATTTATCACCGTTCACAAAAACAATTGGAAAGTTTAAACGAACAGGAACTTCGTTTAAACGAAGAACTTCGTTTTTGATCTTCGATGACAGTGCATGCGCATCTACTGAATTCTATGTAAGTGGAATGCTCTCACATCGCAAAGAAGCAGAAAGAAATCGCGTAACACGGAACAGAGAAAATTTCCATAAATGAAATTAATAATAAACTAAGTACCGGCGTATAAGATGCACCCTGTTTTTCAGACCTATTTTCAAAGACAAAAAGTGCGTCTTATACTCCGGCAAATATGGTACTTTGGAAAAATAACGAATTCAAATAAAAAGTCGGTTACTTTACCGTATTTGTGTGTGTGATAGCTTTTTAAAAGGGGGGGGTGAGCCATCAAAGACGAAATACAATTTTAATTCTATTATTGGAAATAAAATTTCATTTTGGCGCATGCACCTATGCATGTTTCGAATGATAAACTGTAGGGAAAGTATCGCTACTTTAAAATTGCCGCATAGTATCAAAATTAGCAGAAAATATGTACGTAACAGTTTACTTCATAATAGCCGTTCATTTCAATAAGTAATAAGAGATTCCAGGAAACCAAGAAAGTTGAAGTGCAAAGAACTACAGATTACGTTATAAATATTATACATTATGTGATGTGATTCAAGATTTACGTATGATTATGTATAAGGTAATATCGTAAAAGAGCCAACTTTCACGCAATCTGTGATCAAATTTTCTAAGATCATGAATAAAAAACAAAGAAAACAATTTGTAAATGGAGGCTGTATTTATTTTAAGATTCGGATATTTATAAATTTATAAAATAATTGTTGGTAAAAATAATTATCTTGAAGCAAGTTCTGGGGGAATAAAATGTATTGGCGATTAAGATAATTGGCAAAAAAGAAAAAAAAATGATAGTGGCATTGTTCTCCAGAGTGATACAGTCTTAAGTGAAGCAATAGTGAAGAAAATAACTGAAGAAGAAAGATGCGGCTTGGGGATCTCTTATTCGCACTGGCATTAAAAACTATAATTATATGATAAAACAAGTAGCAGAAATAACTGTAACTTCTAGGTAATATAATTTAGATTCCAGTTACCGAGCAAAAGGCAAGAAACTGCGTTTCTGGCAATAGGTAACTGAACGTAGCTACGAGCGCGAGGTAATCTGGTCAAGTGTTCTCGTCAGCGTGAAGGATTATCGCACCTTCTAATGGATATGACAGTCAAATGTATTTGATATTCATGTTTTTTCAACAGGTGGTCTGACTGTATCCAGGATTTGCTGGACGTATATATACGTCCTGGGCCGGTTGGGAGGTTAATCTTGCGGGGTCACGGTAGAAAAAATTGCAGCGTAGGTCGCATGTATCCGAGAGATACATTCATTACTAGTATGTGCTGAAATGCGATGAAACTTAAAAATAAAAATAAAAAAAACACTACAAATATAATACATGATGGTTTATTTATTTTCAGTTACAATCTAGAAATTATTGAAAAAAGAAACAAATAAAAAAAAACTAAACCAATTATACTGACATCGGAGTTCGCGGTATCTCTCAGATAAAATTAACTATCAAATATCACTTTCACTTTCGCATTCGACTCTACCATTCTCATCATCGAAATCGAGTAACAAAATCTCTTCAACACCTGCTGGACTACCCTGTCGATATATTTTTCCAGCCATTTTCAACGGTAAATAATAATAATAATAATAATAACTAAACCAATACTATACTGACATCAGAGTTCACGGTATCTCTTAGATACAATTTACTATCAAATATCACACACCTCTACATTACACGTGTTAAACCAAACTGACTTCTATTTTCTAGCGAATAACGCTTTCAGCGAATTTTTTCTGAGATGATTTTTCGTGCAATGAATTTTCCCTGCGATAAATTTTTCTCTCGATGAATTTTCCCCCGCGATGAATTTATTTCTCGATGAATTTTTCCCTGCGATAAATTTTCCACTCGATGAATTTTCCCGCTATCAAATTTCACGCAATGAATTCTCCCTGCTGCGTTGAATTATCCGTGAACCGAAGAGCTAGAAAACATCATCATTATCATCAAATTTCTGATATGTACCCTCAATGGGTGTAGAGGATATGATAGTACTGCATGAAAAACTTACCCCATTATTAACTTCCTATCTACAATTTTCCTCCAAATTAATCTGTTACCTGTCAAGAATTCAACATTATCAGATCTTATATTTCTATCTTCTAAGGCAATCCACCTATATTCTGGTCTTCCTCTGGGTCTTTTTCCTGCCAACTTGGCAAAGAACGTTTGTTTCGCTAATCTTTCCTCTCCCATTCTGTCTAAGTGACCATACCACTTGAGATTAGCTCCGCTAATACATTATGGATGCTAACAATATTAATTTCTTTCCAAATATCCTCGTTTATAATATGGCATTCCACTGATGCCATTTGTTTACCCATCTAATCTTTCTCAGGACTCTCATATCTGCGGTCTCTAGTCTTCGGTCAAGTGTTTTATTTCTAACCCAGCTCTCAGATCCATAAGTTAAAATTGGATTGAACACCGTCTTGTATATAGCTAATTTAGTGTTTTGACTAATTTCTCTCTTATTTCATATAAATTTATTCAGTTGACTTCCTACCATACTAGCTTTATTGATTCTGTTGTCTATTTCCATATTTAATTTACCATCTTCACTAATAATCGTGCATGAGTAGCTGAATTGTTTTACTAGTTCTAAAGGTTCTCCATTCACAATGCAGTTGATATTTTCAATGTTTCTGCTTATCATTGTCTGTGTAATTCTCACATTCAGTTTTATTTCTCTTTTAATATATAGGCACCACTCCAATCATCCGGAATTCGTCCTTCTGTCCAGGCTTTCGAACTATGGAGTGCAGCCAGTGTAAGACTTTTATACCTCCATACTTGAGCATTTTTGGTCGAACATCAGCTACTCCACTTGCCTTTCCACATTTCAGGCTTTTCATGGTTTTTTCTACTTCAAGTTTTTTATTAATGTGCTGTCATCACTGATTGTTTCATTTAGCAATTTTTCGAAGTAATTACTACATACATCAAGGATATCTTTTTCACCAGTTTTCATCTCACCTTTGTCATCTCTAATTCCTTTTACAACACTCTTTCCTCCATTTCTGAGCTTTTGCAACAGCCTCCAGGATATTTTGCCGCCTTCTTGATATTTGTTTTCTATGTTCTTACCAAAGTTTTCCCGTGACTCTTGTTTAGCTAGTTTTACACAGTGTTTAGGTTTCTTACATTTGTCTCCGTATTCTCTAAGAGCACAAGCTGACTTATTTGCCAGGAACTTTTGATATGCTTCTTTTCTTTCACTACCTCTTTAACTTCCTGTGTCCACCATGGAGTTCTGATTTTTCTATCCTTCAAGACAACCTCACCACATGCCTCTCTGGCTGAATCAATCAGTGTTTCCTTCATGGCTTGCCATTGAATCTCAAAAGTTTGGTTGCTATTCTCAAACTCTTTCCTTTTTTCTTCCACCATGTTTGTGTATTTTAGTCTACAGTTCACATCTGAGAGCTGCACAACTTTTATTCGCTTTAAAACTTTCTTACATGTTCTTCTTTTCAATACGAAATTCAATTTTATCCTGCTCAATTTCAAATCTTCTGTACACTCTGATGTCCTGCACCAGCGAGAAAACTATCAACAATAACATAGTCAATGAGACTTTTCTTGTTCCTTGCTTCTTCTCTCCATGTGAATTTGTGCACATTTTTATGTTGGAACATGGTGTTAGTAATAACCAGTCCATGTTCTGAGCATAAATCCAACAGGTAATTGCCCTTATTATTAGCTTTGTCCCTTCTTCAAATTTTTCCAAAATATTTTTGTACGTATGACAATCATTTTCTACTCTGCTATTTAGATCCCCAACAAGGACCAACTTTTCCTTTTTCATTGTGTCAGTTGCTTTTTCTAAAGCCTTAAGAAATTCCTCCACTTCTACGTTAGTAGAACCTTCTGTGGGACCATAGGCACAAATAAATTTCATTATCCAGTTCCCCATTCTGATATTTGCGCACATCACTCTACCTGATATTGCTTGCCATTCAAGGAGATTAGTCTAGTATTTTGTGTTCAATACTTATAGCTACTCCTTCTTTTACCTGATTGTCATTGCCTGAATGTAGCATTTTGTATTTATTGCTTAGAAGGATCTCATTAGTTTTTGTCTTTTTTTTTTTCAGCCACCCTTATTATGTCGATTTGGTACTTATCCAATTCCTCAGCTAGCTCCATTTAATTGCCATTCAGGCTTCTTATGTTGATAGTACCGATCCTGAACTCTGGTGATGTTGAGCTATGGTGTGTTTTTCGATTTGTTCCAGTAGCTGACTTTCGCTGTTCGCCCTAGTTTCCTGGCGAAAACAACTGCGGCCTTGTTTTATCGGGCGACTCCCCAGCCAGCATGAAATTCTGTAATGTTGCACATCATTTATATTTCGGTTTTAGCCAATAAGAGTAAAATTTGGTCGGCTAAATCCCAAATTGCCAACCCGTCCTCGTTCATTCAGTATCCAGGTAGATACCTAACAGGGTGCACCACGAGAAGGTGAGGATCGGACATTAAGTCAGACGCCCCGGTCAGTTCTCTGCTTTCCTTTAAAGGCGATATGGAGGTTCTCCTCTCTGTTATACAGCTTTGACCCTTAAGCACTCCGTTCGAAAACATACTATCTCTAATCGTGAATCTCTCAAGGAAACATAAACGTAGGCATGGTCTGAAATTACACCGGATAACACGGATGAAAATATCTTGTGCTGTCTATGTTCAGGAGATTACAAGCAGTGACTAATTCCAAAGACGATATTAATTTATTTTACAGAGGTATGAAACACATACACATTTCTAATTGTCTTTCATTTGTAATCTGATATATATACTTTTATTAAAAATCAATTTCTTGTATATTAGCTTGATATTTTCTCCTTTTGTTAGACAAACACATCTGTATATACTTAACTTTTATTGTAACAAATGTATCATTTCTAAAATTATTATAGTTTTTCTAATAATGCTGTTTTTAAGGTTGTATATTGACTTTACTGACTGACTGTGGGCATACTTGGGTGGGCTGATATCGGATGTCAGATTTTCCAGAAATTTGCTTTAGATCATATATGGATTTTTTAAACTCATTCAGGTTCCCAATAATCAGAATGGCGGCTGGTGATGAAAATCATCTGACATTAAAATGCTGGAAATATTTAATGAGGCCTTATAATTTTGGGCTATAATGACAGATCGTTGATTTAAATTCTAAAACAATTTACATCTAATTTTAACTATCTTGCAGATTTATCTTAAGTGATACCAAGACACCAAGCAATTGGTCATTTGTTTAATGTGAACTCTGTTCACTTTAAGAACTAAATAAAACGTTAAATGACTCAGAGGAAACTATTTTCCAACTCACCATATATAAAATTTTATAATTTTATTTAAATGTTCATAACTGATATTCTTATTAAGCGTGCTCTATATGCTTGATAGTAGGGGAAAAAAATCGCAGACGTTACTTTTAGATTGTAGCATCAACTTTAGAGACGGAAACTAAATAATATGAATAATTTAAATGATTTCATTTTTGTTGTTTATTTAAGTTAATATTCCTTCTTAACTCTGTATACTGCACAAGAGTTTTATTGAAATATTTTATTTCACTTGAATTCGAAATGAAAGATAGTCAATAAAATAAGCTAAGAATTTGAATTTAATAAAATTAAACTTTAATCTCATCTGAAATTAAATTGGCTTTCTAAATTTCAACATGTGAATGAGAACTTTTGATGAAACTGGCATCCATCATTGAAAGGAAATTAATAAGTAGTTGAAAAGTAAGCAATAAATCTTGTTTATTTGCATAGGCAAGCATTTCTATTTACTTAAGTGTCAATATGTTAGAAAAAACATCACTTATGAGAAGAAATAAATTAAGGGAACTTTCTGAAAGAATGAAAAGAGCTCAACTTATACCCTCACTCTAAAATATGTTCATTGCTTTCTGGTGTATTTTCAAAATTATCAGACTTCATTGCAGGAATCATACATATCAGGAAGATTAAACATTAACTGGAAAGCTATGTCCTAGCAGACAAATATCAGAAATACCGAGATGTAAAAAAGAAGTCATCACCGAGAGCGATACTTCTAAATTACTTTACTTAATCCTGCTCTTTTACCCCTACGGTGTCGAGGTTTTATTCTTACAACCGCAACCGTACTTGAGGATCCTACGTCTGTAGATTCGTGTGTTCACGGGACCGGTTTGCCTGTTCTGGGAGAGGGGGTGAAAATCCCCCTACCTCCCTATGAGTCAAGCGAACTCAACTGTCGTCAAAAGAGATCAGATAAAGGTTCCTCACGTCACTGATGGTCTTTCCAAAAAAAGTGCTTCGTCTATAAAGACTGAGCTGCGGAGACTGATACTTCTAAATCCTAGCTATAAAGTGTTATATTTGGGAAATTTCGATCAAAATTGAAACATCAACATTAAACCGTAGTGATTTTTTTCTCATTGTAGACAATTTCAAGTAGACGGTGTTGAAAAATTTGAAAATAGGAAATTGGACAATGCGAATTATTTTTGCCTAAGGTCCCCCTGAGGGTTCTAATAGGGAAGATTAAAAAAAAAACATTATAGAGAAAAGACTTAAAGAAAAGGGAAAAAAAGTGATCAATGTTAAAAACCTAAACAGAAGAGAAAGTAACGAATTCTAACCATATCGGAATATTTTGGAAACACGTAAAGAAAAGAGGAAAGCTCATCCTGTTGGTATAAAACTTCGGATTTCTGTTAAATGCAGTTATACTAGCAGTCTCTTTGAAAAAAAAAAAAAAAGGAATTTGAAATAATGTTTTTATCACTTCTTACAAAAAAAAAAAGTTATGAAAGTTTCTAAAAACTCACTATTATCCTCTCAAGTGTATATAGAAAAAAAAATATAAAAGAAAACTAATATGTATGAAACGTAGCTACAGAAAAAGCATGGGAAAGTTATAAAGAATATTAGAGTATCAAAGATATTTATCGCCGATGTGGCAAAATATATAGAGGCTATTAAAATGCATAAAATAGAGTATTGAATATATGAAAATAAATCAGAGATGATAACAGTGACAAAAATTGAAGAAAGGGATATTATGGAGTCTTGTGGAATTATATATGATATTCTTTTAATATGTGATATTAAAATTGTATTTTATTATACTAAACATTATTAAATCATCACGGAGCAATAACGGGAAATCATATTAATCAGAAATATAATCATATACAATAAAATACTATCCAAAACATGTACAAAGGCAGTTGATGTAGATAAAAGTCGACCATAAATGCGAAATATGGAGGTATAAAAGTACTGGTATATATAACAGTACTGTATATAGTACCACTATGAAAAATTTTAATAAAACTTATAAACAGAAAATTATCGAGAAATTTCCCGATTGAATGTTCTGGAAATATTTTTGCAATTATTCTTAAGAAGTCGAGGACTGTGGATAAGAAATCTCGAGAAAAAGAGGGAGATTCATAAAAGCATTTGGAACGAGGTTTTTGCTTATGGACAAATAGTTGAAAATGCACTAGGATATAAGAGGTAACTCTATTTAAGGTTTGAAACTTGTAAAAGTATATGTATAAAGAATACAAATGTCCATAAAGACAAATAATAAGTGTAAATGTGGTAAGAACAGGAAAACATAGGTCATGCATAATATATAAGGACGTACAAGAATATTAATTAACATAAAATCAGATGTGTGACAAGGATGCACGCTCACCCCACAGTTATCACCTATACAGATCGCAGAATGAATAAAACTGGCATTAAACCAGTCATTACAAGTGGAGTCGACTGTTTACTCTATGCAAGTGATGCATTCTTTAAATCTCCTAAAATTATTCTGGATTCTTTAACTGAACGCACTATCACTGTGTATTATAAATTTCATATGAACATAAACATTTTAAAGGACAAACACTGAAAATGGTCAGTCATATTGGAAATCTATAATAAATTTAGTTTAACCCTTTATCCAAGTGTAAGCAAACAAAATTTGCGCCTGAAGTATCTTCAGGACTGAGGTACCTTGTGGTAAAGGTGGACAAGCTCTCATCACTGCTTGTCTTAGTATCTCCCATAATGCAAAGCACGTCTCCTTGCGGACATGTATAATGCTATGCATTAAGGGAAGGGCTTTACCCAGATCGGTTTCGACCTTTATTGAGGTCTCATCAATGGGAGCCACAACCTCACCTCTTGGTTTCGACATATCGAAACCAAAGAGTTTTCATCCATTCATCCCCAACCTTCCCTTTGATTTCGTTATGTTGATGATGTCGTTGCTATTTGGCCACATACTGAAGAGGAACTTACCACACTTCTACAACAGGTAAATAGCCTTCATCCACATTCAGTCCACCATGGAAAAAGAAAAGTCTGGTAGTTTACCATTCTTGGACATCCTCCTTACACGCACATCCTCTGGTACTTTGTCAACAAGCGTCTATCGAAAACCTGCCTTTACTGGCAGATACATTCATCAAAAGTCTGCTCATCACATCTCTCAAAAAATCGGCAGCATTATGGTATCTTTAATTAATAGAGCACATACTGTAAAGTGTACTCCTCCCCATTAAGATTACAACAAGAACTTTTCACTATAAAAAATTAATATAATCTAATGGTTACAATCCTAATCAAATCCAGCAGATAATTGACTCCTATGTTCGAACATCTCAGGATTCTTGAACAGACCGCAGAGTTCCAATACCTTATATTTCTGGCATCTCAGAACCTATTGGCAGAATTTTGAAGAAGTATCATCTTATTCCCACATATTTTCCTATCAACAAAATTTCTCACTTGTTCCCATCTACAAAGACAAACTGGCACCTCTATCATTAGCTGGTGTTTACCAGATACCGTGTGAATGTAATTTATCATACTTTGGACAAACAGGCCGTTCTGTGGAAAAAAGAATAAAGTAACATTAGGATTATATCGAATACATGAAACTTCATAAGTCTGGTTTAGCACAACATAGCATTGTCACCAAACATAATACCCAGTGGGATAAAGCTGGTCTTTTCCACAGATGCAGGTTTAAATATTAACGCCTTTTTAAAGAAAGTTGCGATGCCCTTTTACATCGGCCGAATTTGAATCGAAATGACTGTCTCTCTCTCCGCCTAAAGTTTGGGATATTCTCATCTTATGCAACCATCAATGAAGTAGCTTTTAAGATTATTAATATTAATATTATTAATAATAATATTAATATTCTGGCACGCGGCAACAATTTAATTGGTAATGCACCGACTGTTCTGTACTTTGTACTCCATTCTTTGAACGGTTTGTTCTACACTGATGATGTACTCTTACTTTCAGTACGAAATTTGTGGACCTTTAATTCATTAAAGTTATTACTGTTGGTTTTATACGTGTTAAGTTATTAATTTTTAAGAGGATCATCAACTATTTTGAATGATTTCACAGATCAAATGAACGCTGCCTTACATAAAAACAAAATTGTCATAATGGTCTTTATTGACTTGTCTAAATAATTTGATACACTAAGACAATGCATTTCTAGAAAAGCAAAGTCATATTGGAATAGGCGAACCTCTGTAAACGTGGTTTAAATATTACCTCGAAAACACGCAAAAACAAATAACAAGCATCAGTCATCTCTTAGTACAGAGTTAACAGTGACATATGCAATTCAACAGGGAGCTGTTCCCTTTCCTCTTCAATATGCGCGATATCAATCAGCTGCTACTCAAAGGCACAATCTTCTAATACACAGATGACACAGCAGTAGTATCAATCCATACTAACACAAATACTATTCAATCAAACATGCAATTTGACAGTAACGGAATGTCAGAGCTCACTGTCAACTCTATTCACCTAAACCCTGGCAAGACACAGTCTATGATTTTCAGAAACCCACTCAGTTGACGATAAGTGCATAACATTCCAACATCCGCCATCCTACATACAAAGCAAATACACAAGTATTTGGATTGTGTCTGACAATCCAAGATTGAAACAATCTTTAATTGTTTCAACTGTAGATATGAAAGGGAATAGACACATTAAACGCATAAAAAATTAAGTCAACATAATAGCAAGCAAGCTATATAGACTAAAATAACTAAACCTTACCTACATTTAAAAACTTACATTTTATATGGAATGCATTACGTGAAAAGGCATTAAGATGCGTGTGCAGAATATTAACAAGCAGATTAGTATAACGTCATAAAGCTGATCTTCTGAGTGCAAAGTGATGATGTCAACTTTATCTTAACTACGATTTTAGTGCATTAAATATTAACAACTAAAGACCTATGCGACCATTCATTTATGCTAAAACATTTCCTTGGCGCTAACTATAAAATAACTCGAACCACGTACCATATAGCTAGTTAGTTAACTATGCTACATATAAATGCAATAATCATTAGAATAGCCACACGAAATTTTTATGCTCCAGATATGTTAAATAAACTGCCATTTGAAGTTACAAGGTTGCATTATGAAAGAGAAATACTGACACTATCCTAATCCCAAGCACTGTACTAACTCTGGCTGCCAGTTCAGCGATGCACCATCAAATTATTCCTAAGTACTGTGTGTGTGTGTGTGTGTGTGTGTGTGTGTGTGTGTGTGTGTGTGTGTGTGTGTGTGTGTGTGTGTGTGTGTGTGTGTGTGTGTGTGTGTGTGTGTGTGTGTGTGTGTGTGTGTGTGTGTGTGTGTGTGTGTGTGTGTGTGTGTGTGTGTGTGTGTGTGTGTGTCATCTGATGCAGGAATATACAATATATCTGAACTACTACCAATACAAAGACAAATGAATATGTAATTACTGATCATATGTCTTCAGATAAATTTAGCCCAAGTTTCAAGGATGCACGCAAATGTATTATACCTATTCCAGAATCAATCTTATTAAAGTATTATTAACATGAAAAAAAATTCGTATTTTAAATATAGCATTTAAAATGCTTACATGAAATGCAAAATACAACATTATAAAAATACAATATTATCATTTATGTTTGTTAACATAAATATAATTACCTCGCATTGTTGTTTAATCTTTATTAAACAAAATATATTGGCAACTCTATATACTGGTAAATACTTTCTATATATAATGAAGAAAATAAACTTTATTATTCAAAAAAAAAAAAGTTATTATTAACCTGACTGTAAATTTCCCAAGAAGAGGTGATATATATTGAGAAACAACAAAATAACGCATACGAACTCATGCGTATCACCAGTAACAGAAACCTAAATGGGAGATCATTACATAATACCGTAGCTCCCACTTTCCCAAGACAAACGCTAACATTGACACAATCGCAAGAAACAGAGCTCTACAAAGCAAGCCAGTCTCAACCATCATACTAAAAACACCACAGTCATTAAAACATTGACTGGAACTGTCTGCTTAATTTGGATGATTCAATAACTTTATATGAAAATTTTTTCTCCTCCATTTTATAGACATATACAAAACAGTCAACAACACCTTTTAAAACAAAAGAAACCAAAAAAACACGTAAAGTCCTGGATTTACTAAATAGCACCGTCCCCAAGAACAATCTTTGGAAGAGAAATAAAAAATCACCTAATGACATCCAGATGCAAACGCTATATAAGCATACCAGAAACTAGCTAACAGCCTAAATACATGCCGCGAAAACAAATTGCTACTTCTAGAAAGTTCTCCAAATAATGTAAAGAAGCATGGTCGATACTCATTGACCTACCTTACAGAAAATTAAAAAATGACCCAGACTTCATTGCCTTCGGGTCATGGAACTACTTCCTCGAAACAGTTTCCCTCGAGATATGGAACTGCAAAGCCTAGCAAAATTGCTCTCTCTCTCTCTCTCTCTCTCTCTCTCTCTCTCTCTCTCTCTCTCTCTCTCTCTCACACACACACACACACACACACACACACTAGAGATCCACAACCAATTTTTCTGTTATCTCAAAACCTGAAAAATACACACTAGATTACAAACTACAAAGTTGACCCCATCTGACAATACAAATTCCTAAAAACAAAACACACTATCGCGTTATTAGAACAGCTTTATTATATTATTATTGTTTAATCTTTTTATATATAATATTATATTATTATTTTATCAAAATTTTGTATATTACCATATACAAAGCTCTTGATAAAAACAAATTTGCTGTTATATATAAAAAAGCATTAGATACTCTCCACAACCAGGTCGTACTGAACAAATTATGATCCAACAAATTACAATACAACGAATTGGATTCAGGATCTGGTAACTACACCCCCTCATATAACACGTTCGATTACCCATCCATTAGCTACTTGGTTATCCAAGTCAATAGTTTGTATTCCAATTTCATATCCTCCAATATGTTTTCAACAGCGTTTCATGTATTATCCTATGAAATGCCTTAACAAAGTACCAGAGGACAATAGCATATCAATTCTCTTTATTGAATCTAGAAGTAACATTTCTATAAAATATGAACAGATTTCTCATTAAACCCATGCTGGTCGTTGTAAAGTATAGTTTTTCAGTCAATTTCTGTATACGGGTGCTTACCATCTTCTCTAAAATCTTCACTATCACAGATACTGATAGGTTGACAGTTAGACACGTAAGTTTTCGTACTAAATCTAATCTTTGACTCCATCAGACAATAATCTCTCTCTCTCTCTCTCTCTCTCTCTCTCTCTCCTGATAGCTACGAAATCTTCGATAGTCTTCTGTTCAGTTTTCGATGATGCTGAAAGCATAGTGACCAGCTGCTCATCTTTGCCTACTCCAGTTGGGAAATGAAATGTGATAAAGGATTTACTTATTTATTTTCATTTTTCGTCACCTACACAACTCGATTCACAGCACATCGGCCGGACAGCTTCTCCGAGTCAGTTTTTTGTGGACAACATCGACCTATATCACTGTTTCAAAATACATGATTCCGAAAAACTAAGTGGACTGTTGTAAAAATAAACAATTAACTAATCAGCCAAGTGATTCTTGCTTTGCCATGCTGCACAATATGGAATTATGATTCCTTGTGTAATTCAATAATAATGAATATCATAATTACTGGGTAAGCGAAGCAGACATAATTCGAAGAGACATTTTATTGCAAATTGGGATTACAAGTATGCAAGATATTCTTGTTAATTTGGAAGCGTTCCGATGGCACAGATAAAGCGAAATACGGTTTATCAGGCACATTTTTCACTGTGAGCTCCCTAGCAAATAAACTGCATAACGAAAAAAATGAACTCCCCCAATACTTCCTCCCATTTTTTTATGATATATCCCAGTAAGACAATATTAATTCCGTAAAGCAATTTGTAGTGCTATATTGTTCTCTGGAGAAAATTTTCGTTGTGTGAAGCATTCCAAGAAGAATAATATTAAATAATAAAAAATAAGAAGAACAGGGAAAACGACATTGAGAACTTGCTTGATTTCCAGAAAATCTAATTTTTACGAAGAAATATTTTATGTAGTGTATGTATGTGATATTCCTGAAAAAAGGAGCTATACTTATTACTAATTAGCAGTTGATTTTTATAAATTACAGAAAAAGTTTGGAATTTTCATGAAAATGGATTTATACTAAGGATATTTAGGAAAAGCTGAGCAATAATTTTACGAACAAACTATTTAGCTCATTGTTTCTTAAATTCGATATTAATAATCCTTAAAGGGGCGGGGAGCGCTCTAATTTTAGTTTCATTCCGATCATTTTTAGGGGCACTATAGGAAACGTATCAAAATTACATATTACAACAAGTCTTCTCTCTAGTTGGGTGGAAATTATTAAAATTTGAGGATTTAGATAAGCCTATAATGATATTTACGTACTTAAAGATTGCTGCCGATTGGCAAAATTTTAGTGCAAAATTGAGGAAAACGATTCAAATTGGTGTTCATAATTTGTACAGGTTACTTTGGATTTGAAAACATTTCGTATATAGATCTTTATTAAAATTTCCTTCAATTTTACGTGTGTGTGTGTGTGTGCGTGCAGAGCACGACACACACACACACACACACACACACACACACACACACACACACACACACACACACACACACACACACACACACACACATAATTACTTTGTTGATTTTTTTTTGGACTATTTGCCTTCCGCTGTGTAGACTAAAAGATTATTCATAACAGTGCTGAATATTCTATGATCTAAAGAGAGTTTACTTCGATAATTCTTTTCGCTGAAACATAATGAAATAGATTTCCAGGAAAAAAAAAAAATTTGATGAAAATTCCCACGTCCAGTGCATACGTACTAGAGTCAACTTACATTTAGGAACAAGATGTAATTTTCCTGAATAATAATAATAATAATAATAATAATAATAATAATAATGATGATGATGATGATGATGACAGTTAATTATTATACATTTTAGTGTCAAAAATACATTTTGATAAACATTTTGGACTTAAACAGGAAGCAAATGCAAAGCTTTTGATGTTGTATTCATTATATTCATGGATAGTTTTAGTGAACTTATGTTATTCGTGATGATATTATGCTCTTGATATCACTCTTGATGTTAATTCATGGTTTTCAGTTATCTGATTATCATAGCACTATTTCTGTAAACCACAATATTATACGTAGCTAAAAGCAAATATTAACTAATATTCTCGCTCAAATTCTACCTGTAATTTCGGACCTTTTAAATGGATACTCACTGATTTCACCGCCGGTGGCTCGCATCAACAAGCCGTGGAGTTTTTGCTCTGGGAGAGAAAGAATGAAAGAAAGAAAGAAACACGGTTCGACTTACTACAAAAGAAACAAGAACGAGACAGACCGCGTATCATCATTCTTCTTCTTCTAACTCAAACTGTCATGATTCCTGACAACGCAAAATGATATCTGAGGCCATAAAGTGTATCATGGGTAGGACAAAGTATTAAAAAGTCATTAAAGAGGTACGAGGAGTTTACGGAAATCCCCGGAGGCTACTTTGTGACGTTAAGGTGGTGGTGGTAGTCAAAGAGAGAGGTTCGCGATAAGCACAAAAATCAATTTATTACAATCGGAGTCCAGCATTTCCGGTGTAAACGACAGAGCCAAAACACACGCAATAGGTACATGAACAGACAGAGACTGAACAAAAACATTAGTGCTTTGAGGAGGAAGTAAGGGGTGGGGGATCGTATAGACTACAACGTCTAACCTGAAATTGTCCCAGGAGAGAAAATGATTGGTGAGGGGAGCAGTAGCCACGGTCGCCAGCCGTGAAAATGGCCTCAGAGGATCCAGTTTGGAAGCTTGTACCCTTATATTAAGCTGTACCGCCCTTTAATCCAATGGCAGGATGGTTAACTCTCCCGTCAAGGCTTTCTGGAGGCAACGAGATGGGAAGCTGTCTTCAAGCAGATGGAAGTTATAGGGTAGCGGAATGACAAGGAAACACGCTCTCTACAATCCCCTGTTCATCCCCCCCTCGCTACAGTACTGATCATCAACCTCTTTCTAACCTTCACGTCACGTTTTGACTGAATTTGATT
Organism: Typopeltis vanoorti; assembly: GCF_054136105.1. Lineage (NCBI taxonomy): Eukaryota > Metazoa > Arthropoda > Arachnida > Uropygi > Thelyphonidae > Typopeltis > Typopeltis vanoorti. Next base: position 10,569,578 of record NC_143550.1, read on the forward strand.
GTTGCAATTGTTCGCTTTGTAGTCATTTCTAGTGAAACAATTAAGCACAAAGAAGAGATAAAGAACGAAAATGAGCGGTTAAGAATCAAACATATTGGGAATCATTCGCTTGTCCTTTGATAATAAAAAAATATGTTTCTGTGTGCGAAGCTTTATTTGCATAAACAGCGTATGTCATTAGCTAAGGAAAAGGTATTGAAGACTCTTCGAGGGTAACGGTCATTTTATTCGTGATTAATGCTCTAAGGAAAGCAGACAAATCCTTTTGACTTAAAATTACACTAATTATATTTAACTGAATATATACCTTTCTAGAAGGTTGTGTGTGTGTAAATATGATTTAATTGCTTTACTTAACCAAGCTTTAAATTTTGTTTGAATTATGAAACGAGGTACTTAAAAATACTGTACTATCCACACTTTGAAATCTGTTAGTGAATTGACAGCTTTACTTGGAGTGGAAAACAATCCGTTTAGCCAGAGGTTATCCATTTAGCTAACAATTCAGTTAACTACAGTTAACTGAATTGTTAGCTGAGCATGAATTTTTTGCTAATAAGCAAAAGGGGTCTCTTATATCTACCGAGTTATTTTAGAAATAAATATTATTAGTAAAAAAACTAAATAAAATAAACATGTTCTGCAATGAATTCAACAGATTTATCAAAGTGCCAAATATTCAGATTTGTAAATTTCAAGAACTTTGGTCACACTCCAACGTATTTTCTTTCATCTTATCTTATGGATGATTAAACACCTCTCTTTTATTATTATTATTATTATTATTATTATTATTATTATTATTATTATTATTATTATTATTATTATTATAACTGCAATGTAGTACAGTATGAAATTAACTGAAAGAAAAGAAAGCGATATTCTAAGAAGTCCTTGTAAGTGATAAATAATTTTTTAAACAAAATAAATCTGATCAAATACTGAGGATCCTCCACATTATGAGAGGATTTCTCGTAATTTAAATAATCATAATAACTTCACAAAAACTGTCTAAAGTTCATTGAATGCTTATTTGTGTTTCGGTACCCACAACTCATTTCATTTTATTTAGTAAATGCCGCAGTTCATCGTATAACACGGAAAATTTGCGGTTAAAGACTGTTTGAGGGCAACCTGCATAATCACTCAAGAGAGAGTGGAGAGAGAGAGAGAGAGAGAGAGAGAGAGAGAGAGAGAGAGAGAGAGAGAGAGAGAGAGAGAGAGAGAGAATGCAGCCTAATAATGATTAAACACCTATCTTTTAATAATAATAAAATAATAATAATAATAATTATTATTATTATTATTATTATAACTCAGTATGAAATTGGTTGAAAGAAAAGAAATCGATTCACATCTCCTAGACAGATCTCCTAACCGACAATTCTCAAACCATCTATTAACTCTAAATAGTACATATCTTTATTGCTTAATAGGAACAATCCTAAACTATCTTCGAAATTCACAAAAGTTCTAAAATTTTCTCAACAATTTAGAATTTTTTTTTTTTTTTTTTGTCGCAAAACTCATAAAACAAAGTTGTAACTTTTGTACGCTTCCTTTAGCATACATGTTAATCTCCCCTTTCTCCCTACCACTGAATTCTTATTTAGGTCATCCAATAAATCTCGAACCTCCGTTTCATGCACCTCCATCTTATCATCCAGTGTAGTGGAAGCATGGTGCACTAAGTTACAGATACCAGTTACTAGATCTTAGCGAATTGAGAAATCGCATCTACGTCTGATATCAGGGAAGAATCTGCATTCACTAAAATTATTCTTTGGCATGCATTTTATTATTATTATTATTATTTCTTTTACTTGTAGCATAATAGTGAAAAGAGGTGAAAATTCTTCTCAGGTGCTTTTAGCCTGTACAGCATATTTCATAACTCCTCTAATTCTTTTTTTCATAATAGTCCTTCTAGATCATCCACTTCTTACGGATCTCTAGTTTTATAAGGTTGACAATTTCATGTAAACGAATTTGGAATTCAATTTACTTTTAATCAACTTATTTAAATATTTTAACTAAATTTCAGTATTTTTTTTTGCAAATTTTCATTTACAAATGTGAATAGTGTACCCTCAGGCCATGTCTATGAATATTGTCTTCCTTGGTTAAATAATTAAGTTTTAACTAATTCCAGGTTGATGGATTTTAACAGGTCCATGAACTTGAAATTAGCCAATTATTTAAATTGACCGAGTCCTTCATTACATTGGAACACAACAGTTATGAAGATAACGTTCGTTTAATTCCTTGCGCTCTTTGATATGGCTGTTGTGCAAGGGGGGATTGTGTGGTTGTGGGGGGAAAATGCTTGCCACCGCTGAATATGGCCCGCTGATTCACCTTCCCATTCTAGACGGGATTCGAACCCATGTCTTTCCAACAGAAGAGCCTCGTCACTATTGACTACGCTTTGCTCAGTATGAAAAATTTTAATTATATTTTTGGAGCATATCACACACACACACACACACACACACACACACACACACACACACACACACACACACACACACACACACACACACACACACACACACACACACACACACACACACACAGATAGATAGAGAGATTTGGGAAAAATAAAAATAGCTTATTTCAAAACAGCTCTTGAATGACTCTTCGATTACCTTCTTAATTATACAGAAACAAAGGTGTGGTGTGACTTAACACGGAACTAAAGTGCAGAACACACCAATAAATTTCAGTCTGTTCAAGGCAGTCTGTCGTCATACATAATATGTGTGGAACGGGAACAATGTTCACGATTGCCTAAAACAAGGCGCGCACAGAAACAGCTCCACGGAAGTCTGATGAGGTCAACCATAAAATTCCCATCCGCAGAACCACTAACTTTTGAAATGTGCTCGCCGCTATTCGCAGCAATCACATTTCAAAAACACGCGATCTGGCCGAAGCCTTTCATGGTTCTCGCAGAGCGGAGAGGGGCGGTCTCACCTCACGTGCCACATTGCCACACGAAATATCATGCACTCTATCACAGTCATGCGCAGATCAGAGCTACACGGGGAAATCAGCATAAGCGGTGAACCCTTCCAAGTTCCTGGCGGCTTTCTTTGTGCTTCCATATAAGGACTTCACAGAACCCATTTAGCTTAATCAATGATGGGTTTATCAGCAGCCGGCGCAGGAGGGGGAACTTCACAGAGGATATTGTTTCTCTTTCCCCCATGTGTTTAAGTCAACGTGTCTGCTCAGGGGAGCATTTGGAGGGTGTGTCGTGCCTTTCGTCATTAGCTAGCCTGATGAATACCACACTACTAAGAAGCCGACAACTGTTCATTATAAATCCTTAAAATACCCGCTGAAGAACCCCATCATAACGAACGTAATAATTGTAAGGATGAGCGTAATTCAACTGATTTCTATTTTACGAGATATATCTGTGTGACTTTATTATTTTGTCTTGTCGGATAGCGTTCACAGTTATCCGTGTATTAAGATGAAATAAATATTTAGTTTCAAGGTTGAAAATTGTATCTAGAGTTTGAGTCGAAACGAAGTAATTAAATATCTGATTTCATCCAAAGTATAGTCAATGATTGCAAACATTAACGAGGCTTCTGTTCGCAAACATTACAGCCAATGATCGCGAAGAGAAGCCTCGTCAATGTTCGCTATCATTGATTATACTTTGGATGAAATCAGATATTCAATTTATATGAAATTTCTTCCATGTTATACATTACTAGCGAATGATGTGGAAAAGGATTTATAATTTATTTGCTAGTCATTGTGCTAGTTAAATTATTTGGTTAAAATTTTAAATTAGTTTAATGTCTGGAAAGAATTCTAAAACGTTTCATAAAGAATTTGAGTTTTCTTTTGATGTGGAATATCTCAACAACTGGAAAATAAAAAGAATTCTATCCTCTCTCTCTCTCTCTCTCTCTCTCGCAGAAACAAGGAAAGTACTTCCAAAAGGAAAAGCACTGTCCTGTAAAGAAAGAAGGTACTGTTCAAACAAGTCCATTCTCAAATCTTCTACTGCAATTTTGAAAGGTCCACCCTTAGTAGAATAGTATTAAAAATGCACAATAATTAAATACGCTGAAAATGAAATTGCTTCTTTTAATGCAATATTTTGTATGAACCTCCAACTCTTGTTAAAGCAAACATTTATATGTATATAAATAAAGCTCTTCTTCGAAGCTGTATCTTCGAATCTCACCATGAATATTTTGTGGGCAATACCTACAAAGTCACCTACGATTGGAAACTACTGAAAAGGAAAATCAGATCAGAAGTCCTTTAAGATTAACAAAATTATCTTAAGAAAATTAAAAGAAAGTTTCTGCCCATTTTTTACAAGATCACAGAATGTATATAGCGTATTATGGAAAGTTCTAATATTGATTAAAACTATTAATTTTTGAATACAATTTAAATAAACATCTTGAAATATTGTGAAGTGTTCGATTTATTTTCTTATACTGCTCTAGAAGTTCATTTCCAGAGAAATAATAGTTCGGTAATTCGGTAAATAATAGATCATTACTGTCATATGCACACCATCACACACAGACACATCTCGCCAGTTTCAGCGCTTTCCTATGTACACAACTGGATGTCATCATAGCACGTTATAGCGATGATTAGTCATCGTGTGGACATTTTAAGTTCCATTTGAGAGCAATACGGGCTGATATGTTGGCACAGTGCATTATTATGCTTACGTATAATAACATCAGAACGTTTTAATGGTATAGGAAATAGCTAAAATATACAAACCAATAATATGCATTGATTTCTGTTGAATAGGCATCAACAGACAAATTGAGGACTTGTCAGTAGTTATATGCACATACAAGTATAAATATGAATTTAGATAATTCCTGGAGTTACGTAGAATTAATATCATCGCTACCCTAGATGGATTTAAGTCTCTCCTGGGGGTAAGCCGATAATAATAATAATAATAATAATAATAATAATAATAATAATAATAATAATAATAATAATAATAATAAGATGAGACTGTAGAACATCTAATCAGTGCCTGCAGCAAAATAGCTCAAACTGACTATAAATACCGCCATGATCAAGTGGCCAAAATAGTTCATTGGCATGTATGCAAAAAAATGTGGCTTTCCTACTTCTTATAACTGGTGGCAGCATAAAATAGAGACTGTATTGGAAAACGAAACAGCAAAAATTCTCTGAGACTTTAGAATACAAACTGATCGGCATTTGGAACACAGTAGACCTGACATCACAATTATCGAACATCGACAAGTTTCTATTATTGATATCGCAGCACCCAGTGATAACAACATCAACCACAAAGAACTGGAAAAAATTTCTAAATATCGAGATCTGGAAATCGAAGTTGGCCGACTGTGGCTTAAACAAACCAAAGTCATCCCAATAGTTATCGGTGCACTTGGTGCAACTTCAAAGAAGCTGTCCAACTATTTACAGCAATTAAAAACCAATGAAGTGACCCCATATGACCTACAAAAAACAGCATTACTTGGAACAGACTACTTTACGACGCTACCTGACGGACTATTCTTAGATTTTTGGGTAGAATCTATATTGTTCTAAATCACCCGTCAAATTTTTATTTATATGATATCTTGTTTTGACTGTGTATCAATTATGTGAATAAAATAATAATAATAATAATCTCGCATTGAATATTCTAAGAGTGCGTACTACCAGAAAGCAAGATATATCGGTAAGTAATTCTCTGACAGAGAATTGCTTACCGATTATATTACGTTTTAAAGTAATGGATAGTTATGCTTTGAATAACAGATGTATTATGATTACTCTTCATTTGAATTTAATATAAGCATATTATTTCGGAGATTAATTTCAACATCCAAGCTCATCTAAAAAGAGAACAGTATCTCACACTAAAAAACTTATGGGATTGCAATATAAACATTTTTGCTTAGATGATGTTGCCTCGAGGACTCGAAAAGAAGTGACAAAAAAGATGAAGTTGTAACCACAAACAAATAACTCTTTCAAAATGCTTGATCGATTTGAAATTCATGACTTCATATGTGCGGGGATGTAATGAAGTGCTTAAAACTTTGGCAATTCGCATTTTCAGAAATGTTCTAAGGGGTTTCTGGTATTTTGGGCTGGGTTCAGTTATTAAGTCAATTCGACCTACACGAAGTCGTAATTACTTCCCTCTGGGGATAGCCTCTTGATTGAAGGTCGGAATGTGGTAGGTCAGACAACACTTGGCCAGGTGTTACAGAGCGAAGAATAAAGTTGCGATATTACTGATATCACTCTTATTAAAGCATCCATTGGAAATAGCAAAAATTGTGTGTCGCGTTTTGTTTTACTGAAAAGTCACATTGCAAAACATTAAAAATGCAATCACGTAGCTGCAGATGCGATGCAAATAAACAAATATTAGCATGAATACAAGTTGGTAAATAAACTATGCAAAATAATATATATAATTGTGTGTGTGTGTGTGTGTGTGTGTGTGTGTGTGTGTGTGTGTGTGTGTGTGTGTGGCCGGTTTAGCTAGTTTCGAGTTGAAAAAGCCTCGTTTCCGGTCTGAAAAATCCTCACCTCATTAATCAGCTACACATGAGACCAGCGAACTCACCTTCAACTGAAAAGTCCTGAACAATGTCATAGGAATTCGAACCTACGTGTCTTTCCAAAAAAGTGGCTCAAAACAAAATATCAGTGTAAATTCTAAAATATAAAAAATTGCAAAAACTCTTAAACATATTTTAATATTTTGTTTTGTGCATGATATTTTAATGCTGCAAATGATGAAGAACCTTGGAAGTTACCATCGAACAAAATAGTTGTTGATTCGTAGGTCACAAAATTCAATTAACAGACGTCGAAGATAGTATACAGAAATTGATTTTTTGCTCAAAGGATAAAGACAAAAATAAGCTAAAACACGGTGTTCTAGTAAGTTTTTAGTGTCCTTACTTTGACTATGAAATCGGGAACGATATCAAAAAAAAAAAAAGAAAAGAAAAGAAAGAAAAATAAACAAATAAAAAAAACTTTGTTTTTTTTTTTAAATTCCAGTGTATTTAGACATTGAACTTCTAGATGAAATTTGTTGCAAAATGTGAACCCACCAATCAGCTTCTTTGGATACTTAAGTGTCTGGTAAAGGTTCAGTAATTATTATTTGTATGGCTATTTAGCCTATTTTTGTTCAGTGTTCAGTCTTTAGCGCAGGGTTTCCGGATTATGTAATCCTTAGTCCAGGAGTAGTCATAATACTATAGCTTCACAAACTTTAGTGAATGGGAAGGTTTCACATTAATATTCACATTTTTACATTAAGAAAGAGAAAGTGAAAACATTCGGAGCTCAGATGAGGGATGAATTTTATTTCCTAGTGTGAGACCACAGTCTTGATTATATGATTTTTTTCAAGCATGTTTATTTCAAACACTTATTTTGCAAATATTTCATCTCCCATATTTAAATATTTATCTAATTTTAAGAATCAATATTTTATCTGTATCTTTATTATTAATATTATTCTGCCATTGATCCATTTATTGGGCACATTTGATCTGAAGTCTCTGAGGAACTGTTTTATTTATATCAAATCACCTCGATCCATGTGTTAAAATAGCAATGCTAGGGTAGTCTTTTGTCTTATTTCATTGTTATTGCAAATGATTTTCAACTTGTTTCCTATTATAGTGCCTTACTTATTTTATCATCTATTTCCCATGTTGCATTTTACATCTTCACGAATACCTAAATAGCTGAAATGTATGCCTGAATAGCTAACTGTATGAATTACTACAGATTCACTATTCGGAGTGCAACTGATATTTTATGCTTCTGTTTTAATATTTTGATATTTTTATTGCTAATTTTCATAGAAAATATTCACAGCAAATGTTTAACTTGCATAATGCCCCTTGAAGATTTATTGCAATTTTATTTAAGAGGATAATGTAATCTACATACAGCAGGGGTTCCCAAAATTTTGCCATCCTACTCCCTTTAATGTAATACGCCTCACCTAAAAATCCAAGCAGTAACATGAACACAAATGAACAATAGAATGAACTTTATTCTTAATAAAGATATAAAATATATAGATATTCAAATGAAAAATTAGTGACAGTGATCATGCGTTTCTTTCTTGGGAAGTATCTAATTTTATTGATGCTCCGATTCAAATAGGTTACGTGCTGAACTACAAAGCTGGAAATTATGATCAACTTAGAAGAATACTATCTTTGGTCCCATGGTATCAGTTACTGAATGGGAAAAATGTCAGCAATCCATGGGAATCTTTGAAAAAGTGCTTGAATGAGGGAGTATCTCAATGTATCCCTAGTGTTCGAAGAATAAATAGGTTGGGAGTGAAATGATGTGCGGCTTTATTAATCAAGAGATTCACAAGAAGAAGATGATGTGGAAAAATATCGTGAAAATATGAGTGAAAGGAGTTACGAAATATATAACTCCTTTCATTCAGGTCAGAAAAGTAATGAGTATTGTGAGAAAAGCTCAAACGGATTATGAAAAGAAATTGGCCATGCAAGCTAAAGGCAATCCAAAAAAAATTTATCGTTATGCTCCAAGAAAGAATGAATGTAGAAGAATAACTTTATTGAATGCAGATGGTACACGAGTGTCGGAAGCTAATGAGATTGTTCAGTTAATGAGTTCTCACTTTGCTAAGATATATCAACCAGGTGTATGTAGCATGGTGGATGGTGCTACTGCTATATTGGATGAAGAGTTAGAGGTTCATGAAAATCTGGTTGAAGAGCTGCATAACTTGGATAAGAATTTGTCAATAGGGACAGATGGAATATCAGCCCGTTTGCTAAAGGAATGTTCAGCTGAATTGGCTATGCCTTTCACACATTTTCATAACTTAAGTCTCAGCTCAGGAATGATACCAGAGGAATGTATGACAGTTCCATTGCACAAGGGTGGTGCAAAAACTGGTGTTTCTAACTACCGACCTATTAGTATCTCTGGTGTGGTAGTGAAGATTATAGAGAAGTTGGTAAGAACTCGCATGCAGAAATGGGTAGACAAGCATTCTATACTTTGCAGGGAACAGCATGGGTTTACTAAAGGAAGGTCATGTTTTTTTAACAATTTGCTCATATTTTATAACAATGTTACGGCCGAGTTGGTTAAAGGGAATGGATACACTATGATACTGTTGGATTTTTCTAAGGCATTTGATAGGATTCCACACGATAGGCTGTTGCGTAAACTGGAGAATATGTTATTGGAATATAATCTATTGACTTGGATCAGGGGATAGTTGACAGACAGATTTCAAAAAGTGGTATACAGTGGGTGTGAATAGGCCAGATTTAAGGCAACCAGTGGAGTATCTCAGGTTTCAGTCCTTGGGCCATTATTGTTCAATCTATACATTAACGACATCAAGCATGGTCTATCATCAGATTTGCAATTGTTTGCGGATGATGGGAAGATAGGCAGGGCAATCAGGGATGCTACTGATATTCAGCAATTTTCAAAATGATTTGAATAGACTGGAAATCTGGGCAAGCGAAAATGGCTGCCAGTTTAATGTTGGTAGGTTTAAAGTTATGCACTTGGCGTGATTAGAGTTCCAGCGGTATATTATATTAGCGGAGTTATGCTACAAGAAACTTAAGTGGCAAGGGATCTTGATGTATTGGTGGATAAGAATTTAAAGTTCAAAGGTCACATAGCAAAAGTTGCAAATTCAACTCAGAGGATAATTGCTTTGTTGAAACGAACATTGATATGTAAGGATAAGGAAGTAATTTTGCCTCTTTATGAGGCTTTGATAAGACCACACCTGGATTATTATGCGCAGATTTGGTTTTCCAGGTTCCAAGGGGATAAAGAAGCTGTGGAAAGGGAGCAAAGAAGGGTTACAAAGATTATATCTGGATTATGGGATTTAGATTATGAGGAATTTAGATTATGAGCATTGCAGACAGTAGTTAACAGGAAAAAAGAGTGGGTGATATGATAGAGGTTTATAAACTTTTGAATGGGTGTTATAGCATTTCAAGTGATGGAAATTTTTCGTTATATGGAAGGTGGGAAGAGAACACGGGGACATCCATGGAAGTTAAGTTTGTTCACAGTCAAGAAAGGGGTAAGAGCCAGATTTTTCTCCTTAGTGGTGAGTGAGTGAGTGAGTGGAATAATTTACCTTTAGGGATAGTGAGAGCATTTAGTGTAAATGAATTTAAAGGAAGGTATGATAGCTGGGTTGGGTAATTTACAGCCTCCCTCGACGAGTCCTTGACTCCCTGAAGGTCTCAGACAACAATAATAATAATAATAAAACAAAAATAATTATTTTTGTTTTATTCTAATTATTATTTTATCCTAAACAATTATAAAATAATTATATAATTCTTCATAACCCCTTTAATAAGATGGATATTGCTGCTTTCGACCAGTTAGGATGGAAAATCGAGTAACAGTCTTGGACATTGCAAGACATCATGCCTGACACCCAATCGATTTCTAAACTTTGTCTTTGCACTGACTAATGTTGAAAATCTAGAATCACATAGATAAGTGAAGCAAATGGGATTAAGGCTAAAAGAGCATTATTTGCCTAAACAGGATGTGTAGCCATTTGGGAACACCAAAATTCATGAAGATTTTGATTAACGAAATTTTGTTTTAGGAAAGATTTGCTATGTAGTTCGATGAGATTATCCTTCTTATCAGAATCGTCAATGAAATCGAAATTGATTTGATTTATACGAATTCGACAAGCTGGCTGTAAGCTAAAGCAATGCTTGTGCCTTCTCCACCACCTACCATGTTTCTCACTTGAAACTAGTATTTTGGAAAAGGTGGATTTATTATAACAATGTCAACTAAAATGTTCTTTACATCTCCCCAAGATAGGTACACCTCACAGTTTGAGAAATCGTGGCATAGAGTAAAGAAATAAGCTTAACATCTATATGCTTACTAGAAAAACAACACTTTCTTAACCACGTAACAGCCCTTGAAATGTCGTGGTCGCCTTGGATGCGAAGTGCATTTTAAAATTGCAGTACCATGGATATTACATTGAGATATCATGGATACGAAACGTATGAGGAGTGATATATTTTAAACACGTGGGCATTGATATGTTTAATCATGTAGTACATGCAAATTATGAATAAGTGGGGAAAGAGCGTATAATTCTGTATTGCACTTACCCGAACATCAAACTACGTTCATGTACATCCTTCTATTGTAGCAGCTGATTTGCTCGTTATTATACGTATTAAATTACGCATCAAAGCCCACAAAATTATACGTATTAAATGGAGCTATAAAGCTCCATTTAATACGTATAATTTTATGGGCTTTGAATAGTTTCTCCCTTAATACCAACGATATATGTTTTCTGGATTTAAAAAAAAAAAAACGCTTAGTGAGAGATTCTCATTATATTCCCCATCTGTTTTTTCTATAATATAAAAATCTGGATAAGTGACCCTTATTTGGCCTTTACCCAACTTATCTTGCATCCCCGCCAATTTTTTTAGTCTTTTATCAAGTATTCTCACATAATTCTCTTCTGAAAGAATCGGTAAGGAAATCGTTTCCTCTGGATTTCCGAGATACTGAATTTCTCATTAAAAATTGCTGAGATGTAGGCTTCAATTTAGTCATCTGGGATTCGACCTTGTGACCTACCATATTTCATAATGAATACTCTCAACCTCAGCTGCTTTTCCACAATTCCAGTTTTTGATGTATTTTTCTACCGAAGTGCTGATAAGCGCTACTCACTGCATTCTTCTTAGATATGTTCTGCTATCGTTTGTCACTTAACATATTTCAAAAATATCCTCCAAAATCATTCAGATATCCTTATGTTATTTTTTTAATTTTATATATATATATATATATATTTAGTCATTAAATCTATTTTTTAAAATGTATCACAACAACCGAGTAAAAGCCGATTATCACATGTATAGCCTAAATGACGAGGTGTCTCTAATGAACATACAAAGGAATTTTAAAAAAACATTGAAGAAAATAGGATTGAAAATAAACAGGTTTTTGTTCCTCAAACGTTGTAAGTTCCATTCAGTTTTTCCCAATTTCATCTCTTTTCAAGAAAAGATAACAACGGAACGCGCTAAAAGAATTTACTGTAAAGCTAAGATGGATCTCCTCAACGAAAGAATTTCAGACACAAAACGTTCTTTAGCTTTTTTGTTCAGCACAAAAAGATCCTTAACTCAAAAACTTGAAGAGATTATGGATAATGTTAACTTACATGATTTTATCATTAGCAGTGAAGCACACGCCACACGAAAACAAAACAAGAATAAATATACTCTTATCAGGAAATTTAACCATCTAAAAAGGATACAAAACAGATCTGGTCAAAGTGAAGCCCGTATTAATCCTGAAAAAGTTGTAGTGAACAAATCTTCTCATATTTTAACGGATATTCTTAGCAAAGGTCTCAATTTCATTCCCTCACCAAAATGTATCCCTAAAGAATCTCTCCTTACAAAAATAGAAAAGGCAAGTTCACTCATTCCTAATCATTTGGCGAAACTTCTTCGTATTGAATCGATTTTCATTATCAATAATGCTAAACCTCCGACAGATAATATTTCTCTGGCTGAAAGAAAAGCCCTAAAAAATCTAAAACAGAAGAGTAACATTATTATTTTACCTTCGGATAAAGGCAATTCTACGGTCATCCTCAACTCCGAAGATTACCACAAGAAAATGCTTCAATTACTTGGAGATAGTTCGACATATTCAATTCTTCAGGAAGATCCTACAAGAGAATTACAAAACTGTACAAACAACTTGTTAAAGACTGCGAGTGAACTTCCTCATAATGTTCGCCTCTCTTTACGCTCTCTACATCCTCTTATTCCACTCATCTATGGAGTTCCCAAAATACATAAAGAAAGCATCCCTCTTCGCCCAATTGTAGAAGGAATCGACTCACTTACGTATAAACTTTCCAAATATCTAGCAAAGTACCTCAAGTGTTTCTCCAATAAATCTTCATCTTTCATCAAAAACACCACAGATTTTGTTTCGCATATAAAAGATATTCTCATCAATGAAAATGACATTCTAGCAAGTTTTGACATTATATCTTTATTTACTAACGTTCCTACGGACTATGTACTTACATTACTAAAGGACAAATTATCCAAAAAAATGTTTACTTTATTAAAACATTGCATTCATTCTGGTTACTTCAGATATCGAAACTTCGTTTACCAACAAAAGCAAGGCCTGGCAATGGGCAATCTTTTGTCCCCAGTTCTAGCTAACATCTTCCTTGAAGATTTTGAAACGAAAGCCATATCTTCCTTCTCATTTAAACCAAAAGTTTGGAAACGATATGTTGATGATATATTCATTATTTGGAATCACGGGCACACATCTCTCACAGATTTTCTTCGTCATCTAAATATCCAACATCCTAATATAAAATTTACTGCTGATATAGAAAATAATAACTCCTTAGCTTTCCTGGATGTAATGCTTACACGATGATCTGAAAGATTAAAAATCTCTATGTACAGAAAACCTACGCATACTAATAGATATCTGCATAATCTTTCTCATCATTTTCCACCACAAAAACTTGGAACTATATCTACCTTAGGACACAGAGCACGCTCTCTCTTGAATGAACCAGATGAACTACGAAAAGAAATAAATCATCTCACTCTTATCTTTAAATCATCTCACTCTTATCTCACTCTTATCTCTGAAAAAACGATTACGAAATTTCTTCTGGACCCTCCCAGGCAGTGCACAACAGAAACTATTAATTTTAAAGGTAGCATCTCCATTCCATACATTAACACAGTCTCTAAAAATAGCTAAAGTCCTTAAAAAATATAATATGAAGACGTTCTTCGCCACACTTCTTAAAATCCGTTCTCTAATCAGCCATCCAAAACCTACTCATCACAACCTAAAATATCCAAGTGTATATAAATTATGGTGCGATTGCAATATCCCTTATTTCGGACAAACTAACAAATCTATTGAACAACGTATAGAAGAGCATAAGAGAGACATCTCTTACAAAAGATCTCATGCAACTGCGTTATCCAGCCATGTTCTTTTTTCAAATAATCCTAATGATGACCAACAAAGTCACCCCATTTGCTGGGATAGATCAGAAAATATCTTTCGCTGTGATGATGAGTTTGAGAGGAAAATTGTAGAATCAAGGGAAATCCTGATGAATCCTGTCCACTAAAACAACAATTTGAGTTATAACATCACAGATAGCCATGCTGCAGTTATTCAATATTGGCGTTCACGTGAGCCTGCACGCCTGTTAGAACAACTTGAAAAAATACAAGGTTTTTTATGTATCAATTACGTGTGGCAATTTTTACCTGTAATTTCCAGTTTGTTTTGACTTCAATGTTTATTACTATTCTTGTCCTTTAAGAATACCTGAGGAAGGCTGTTATAAGCCGAAACTATCGTATTATTCTTATTAAAATCTTTATAAGTTATCTCTGTTTTTAGTCATTAAATCTATTTAAAATATATATATATATATTATATTATTCTTTACTTCATTTTAAGCATTTTAGTGGCCGCAAAAATATCTTGCCACATTCATGACGTCTTATAATTTTTTTGAAATTTTCTAGTGACTTTTATTTCGCTACTTTTACGCATAATTGACTTTCCTCTATTTTTTTCGATAATCTCTAAGAAATCATCTAATCAGGATGTAGTATGTAGTGAGGAACTTTTTACATGATTTGACACACTCCTTCTTGAACAAATCATTTCTTGACAGCTGTAATCAAAGCTGTTTTCAAATTTGGCTAACCAGTCCTCTTTTTTTTTTTTTTTTTTTGAAATCCTTCACTTTTTTTTTCAATAACTAGTTGACAACTTCACTTCATTACTTGGTAATCTGTTGTTGAACTTTATTGAATTATTGAGATGTTATGCCTAAGGGCAGTTGTTAATCTGAGGCTACAGTTCACATCGGCCTTGATTCTTTTCAAATTAGTAGCATTTTTCATTCAATGAGATATTATTTTTTATTCTACTATACTAGGTGGATGTCACTTTCTATTTCGAATTCCCTGTGCATTCAGTTAACCTGGATAAATCTGAAAGTATCGGCAATTAAAATGATATCACATTGCTTAGTTGAGAACTAAGTGTTTTCTCAGATTTTTTTTTCTTTCATGTGAACATTGAACATGGAAGGAAAAGAGAAGGATAGCTAATCAACTTATTCTTTATTTTTTGACAAAACAAATAGTCATTTTCTTCAAATTCAAAATGAAAATTTTAGTCATCTTTGTAATCAATGGACTGAGGATGCAATTCTACAATGACACGCGAGTGTATAATATTCTTTTCAATTTTATTTGGGTTGTGCTGGTAAAATAACTAGGCAGAAGTAAGTTTTTATTCCCCCCACGTGACTGTCTCTGCCTACTTGAAGACTGGAGTGGCATAAACCTACGTTTGGATTGGTAAATACTCCTTATCATGCAATAAACTATAAATGTACTATACATTTCGTCCCATTTGATGTGTGTGTGTGTGTGTGTGTGTGTGTGTGTGTGTGTGTGTGTGCGCGCGCGCGCGCGTTTATACTTCGCTTATTGCAAACAACGCAAAAACAGACGTTAAGAAACCCCACCTTCATCAGAGACTATCTTTTTTGCAGCCCTGAAGGCGATTACACTTTCTTATTATTATGCCTGTCTGGAACACAAAGACACATGGGTGCTAGTTTACAAGACATTTTCTACTTCACAACGTTAGCACACAGTCACCAAGTAACGTCCGATCTATTTACTGGGTGAAACAGCTCCATCAGCGATGCTTGTCAAATGTTTCTGAGTCTTTTCACCACTGCTGAATACGGACGCCTTTACACAATGAATACAATAGTTTTGACAGGTCTATGACGGCCTTATAACAGTCCGCTTCCCAGCTCACCACACACACACACCCCTCCAGTTGAATTTTCTATAATACAGTGTCGTACTGACAGTTGACTTTAGAAAGTACTGCGATACCTAGCTGTAAGAGAATAAGATATTATTGTCTCGCTTGTATCTTTAGACGTTCGGTGAAAGGCCTACGTTTATTGAATAAATTAGTTGTCAATCAATGAGTCATAATACTTCGAACAGTTGCTGGACGTGGTATATTCTAATATTGTAACTTTCGCCACCACACTAGTAGTTAACGAATAAAACGTTCTTTGGCAATGTCATCATTTAGAAATCTACGTGATGTGGCACATGCTTCTTAAGCTGAATTTATTCAGTAAGGAAAAAATCATAATAAAAATTGCACGAGTTTTATAAAAAAAATCAATTTATTAACCGAAGAAATACATTTCAAGAAATGAGGGGTTTGTTATTTGTTTTCTTACGCAACGTTTCTCCACTTATCTCATTGTTAAGTGGAAAACACGCAGAGAGAGAGAGAGAGAGAGAGAGAGAGAGAGAGAATCGATACATTGTTCAGGAAAATAATGTTGTTTCTGTTATTGACTTTCAGGAAATTTTTGGAATTCTTTGGAAAATATAAATGTATTGTATTTAAAAAGGCATTAATCATTATGTAAAATAATATTAATTTTTCTGAAGCAGTTACCTTTGCAAAATACTCGAAATGTGTATAATTAGGCATGAACAATCCTGTAGTAATCTCATTTCAAATTGGGTTCATTTAACAATATTCCTAACTTTGGCTCAGGAAGGGACGCTGCCTTCATTAAATCAAACAAATCCTATAACTTAAAGAAACCAAATCTATTTGATTACATAGTAAAAAAAGTATTTTTCTTCTATTTCTTTTCATTTCCCTCATCTGCAGGTTAATTTTGCTTTTTTTCGGATAATGAGATGTGAGGAATACTAATGTAGCATACTATAATGAGAGAAACTTTCTTACAGAAATATTTGTACAATAATTATTTAGCACATAATGTCCAAATTTCGGACATCTTCCTCTAAGCTCTCTCTCTCTCTCTCTCTCTCTCTCTCTCTCTCTCTGTACTGGCCGTATAAATTAATTCGAATTCAAGTTTCACCTTTCACTGTTTTAATAGTTGGGATGGCGAGTGTTCAAGGATTTACCTGATATTATCTTCCTTAGGTCCACATTGTCCAGGGAATTGGCCTTTATAGATGTTCTTTCTTAATATTTATCGCACACCAAGAATACTTGAATGGGGATCTCCGTTCTTGCGCTGTACTTTGCATTAAACACAATAAGATATAAAATGGGGAATATTTTACAGGATCATCTAGTGTAGTTCTCCATTATCCAGCAAAAATTAAACTATGCAATAAGGTATTTTCAGTACCTTTTTAGATTGTGGCTGATATTTCTTTTCAATGTGAGAACACAGCAATCCTGATTATTGAAGGACTGGAGTACCTAAAATTTCCATATTTGATTTCAATAGAGGATTCCTAGATGACCTAATTTCTAAGCACAGACAGCATTAAATGTGCTATTGGTTAACCATCTTTCAGTGGCTGGTATTAACATAAAATAATAATAATAATAATAATAAAAACTAGGCTCGGAGGAAATTATGACACAATATATGAACATACCTAACATGAGATTGTCAGACTTGATAATGTTGTTGACTCTAATGTGCCAGCGATATTTGTAACGAATGTTGGGCATCAAAGAATCGATTATTCATTGAACAGAGAAACAATGATTTTAGCAATGTCACTTATTCATTCTATTAAAATAAAATTCCTAAGCTAGTGAATTTTATTGTTGTTAGTAATTTTAAATTGTAAGATGTTTGAAAGAATGATGTTAGAATCTAGACATCAGTTAAATACCACTTAATAAGTCCTGATTAATTTTTTTTACAAATTGTTCTTTTGAATACAATTCGAGAAATGTAGACCACTGAATTGCACTTTAAATTACTATGATATACATGAGCGCCCAATACTATGATATAATAGAGCACTCAATCTTGGAAAAAAAAGAAAAAAAACTCAAAGCAGTAGGCCAAGGTGGAAAATTCACAATTAGTTCTAAGACTTTCTGAAAAATATAAAAAAATCGTACCTATAGCAACAGAACTGAGATTAATTGTGGCATTCCTCAAGGGGCAATTCTATCGCCATACGTTTTCAATATATTTGCAAACAATCTATCCAACCAACAACTATACCGTCACATCTGCCAGTACGCCGATGACTCACTACTCATATGAATACACAAAGACCCATCAATAGGCTTACAATATTTACAAACAGACTTTGACATAATCATTGATTGGCTCATGCGCAATATTATCGTAATAAATAGCAACAGATCTCAACTCATAATATTTAGAAACCCTCAGTTGGCTACAGATCTCTCACGCATATCATTGTAATGTCATGCCTCACATTGCCCAAAGAAAACAAAAATTGTCCTTGCCCAACAATCCAGGAAATTAAAAATCTCACATACTCAGGCTCGCACTTTCACTACAATATGCGATGGAACACACATTAATTTATACTCAAAAAATGTGGATATTATTCTTTAAAATCCACAATTTCAAACATCTTACCTTCAAATACTAATAAAATCATCTATAAAATCCCTAGGTGAGTCTATTCTGAGATATGATATAGCTTATTATGGTTCTGCCGAAATACATAATAAAAAAATTAAACACATTACAAAACAGGCCAATGGCAACAACAACAACTCTTGAGTGAGTGCCAAAATAGCATCCCTCGGTTTCATCCATCAACATATACCAACAATCAGCTTCTGACTGTAGCAAATCTTAGACATTACACTATCATGTTAAGGTTGTCCAGAAAATACCGAACAGTAACCATTCCATATCAGATCACATCTCAGCATATAACTATATATTACAAGTAATTATAATAATGCATATGGAAAAGCAACCCGTCAGTTCTATGTCCTAACCTGTTAAACAAGCTTCCATACAGTATGAAGAACCAAACTTCTCATGTTGCCGTAAGGAGTGCCTTGTGGCCCCTATTCTCAACATGCAGCAATAACAATGCATAACGTAAAGTAACCACATATCAAAAAATAATAAAATAAATAAATAAATAAAATAAAATAAGTAATCTAGTTATATATTTATTCATGGTCACATAAGCCATACATCGATTTCCAAAGATGTAAACAAAATGACAAATATGCTGCTATGTCGACAAATTTTGACATAATATATCAGAACACAGAAAGATAAGCAAATAATTATTTATTGACTGATTGCTGATATTTCGCTGGTGTTATAACCAGCATCTTCAGAACACAGAACACAATTTGTCATAGTACGCGAGACTTCAACAATGTGGTGTAATAATGGGACTAGTTTGAAAAATTATAGCAATAACACAAAGACTAAAGTCCTAATTAAGTGTCTTCTATGTTAAAGAGAGGGAGAAAGCAGGTACTAGTTATGTCTTAAGATGACTGTCTCCCAAATCTTAGGCAAAGTTACAGCCATATTTGTTAAGATTCTGAGTATGTTTTAAGGCTTCTGTTGCTTCTATGAACAATCTCTCTGACTTGTGAAAGCTTCTATGCAGTACTTTTGCTTTCTTCCAGTTGATCCCATGTGCAGAGGTATCCAAAGCATGGTCTGCTAGGCCCGACTTGCTATAGCGATAGTGCCGGATGTATCTTTTATGTTCACTGATGCGGATGTCCAGTTCTTCCTGTTTGACAGTAGTAAGTTTCATCACACATCGTAAACAGGGTACATCGTAAACTCCTGAATGTGATAAAGGAGAGAAGCTGTCCTTGTGAGAAAGGATGAGAGTTGCTAATTTGACATATGGTCTGAATACAGTGCGTAGTTGATGTTTATTGAGAATTCTAGATATATTTTCCGATGTGCCTTAAATGTATGGGATGGTGACTGTTTTGTTGTAGTTCTCCGTGGTGGATAGTGGGAGGAGATCTTAACCAATGGCTATAATCCCCATAAAATAGACAAAATACCAAATGCTCCCAAGAAACCTCTCCCACTATCCACCACGGAGAACTACAACAAAACAGTCACCATCCCATACATTAAAGGCACATCGGAAAAGATATCTAGAGTTCTCAATAAACATCAACTACGCACTATATTCAGACCATATGTCAAATTAGCAACTCTCATCCGTTCTCCTAAGGACAGCATCTCTCCTTTTTCACATCCAGGAGTCTACGAAGTACCCTGCTCGTGTAACCAAGTTTACTACGTTCAAACAGGAAGAACTGTGGACATCAACATCAGTGAACATAAAAGAACATATCTGGCATTATCACTATGGCAACTCGGGTCTAGCAGACCATGCTTTGGATACCTCTGCACATAGGATCAACTGGAAGAAAACAAAAGGACTGCACAGAAGCTTTTACAAGTCAGAGAAATTGTTCTGGAATGCTTAAGGGTCGAAACTACATAACTGGGAGGAGATCTCCACATAGCCTTTAAAGGAATGCGAAGAATCGACCAGGGTTTCTAACCTAATGTCCAATCCTCACCTCCTTATGGTGCACCCTGTTGGATATCTACCTGGATACTGAACAAACGAGGATGTGCTGGTGATTTGGGATTTAGCCGACTAAATTTTACTCTTATTGGCTTAAACCAAAATATAGAATGATGGTACAACAGAATTTCATGCCGACTGGGGCATCGCCCTGTTAAACAAGGCCACCGTTGTTTTTGCTAGGGGAAACAGGGCAAACAGCGAAAAGTCAGCTACTTGAACAAATCCTAAAACCCACCCCAACTCAACATCACCAGAGTTCACGGTCGGTACTATCAACATAATAAGCCTGAATGGAAAAGAAATTGAGCTAGCTGAGGAATCGGTAAGTACCAGAGCGACATAATAGGGGTGACTGAAACAAAAACTGGCGAGATCTTTCTGAGCAATAAATACAAAATGTTATATTCAGGCAATAACAATCAAGGAAAAGAAAGAGTAGCCATAGTATTAAACACTAAATACGAAGCTAATCTTCTTGAATATCAGGTGGTCTCAGGTAGAGAGATGTGGTCAAATATGAGAATGGGGAACTGTACAATGAGACTTATTTGTGCCTATGGTCCCACAGAAGGTTCCACTAAGGCAGAAGTAGAGGAATGTTTTGAGGCTTTAGAGAAAGCAACTGACACAATTAAAAAGGAAAAGTTGGTCCTCGTTGGGGATCTAAATAGCAGAGTAGGAAATGATTGTCAGATAGACCAAAATATATTGGGAAAATTTGGAGAAAAGAGTAAAGCTAATAATAATGGCAAATACCTGTTGGATTTCTGCTCAGGACATGGACTGGTTGTTGCTAACAACATGTTCCAACATAAAAATGTGCACAAATTTACATGGAGAGAAGAGGGAAGAAATAAGAAGAGTATCGTTGACTATGTTATTTTGATAGTGATATTTTCCTGGTGCAAGACACCAGAGTGTACAGAGGATTTGAAATTGGAAGTCTTGAGCAGGATAAAATTGAATTTCATATTGAAAAGAAGAACATGTAAGAAAGTTTTAAAGCGAATAAAAGTTGAGCAGCTCTCAGATGTGAATTGTGAACTAAAATACACAAACATGATTGAAGAAAAAATGAAAGAGTTTGAGAACAGCAACCAAACCTTGGAGATTCAGTGGCAAACTCTGAAGAAAACATTGACTGATTCAGTCAGAGAGGCATGTGATGAGGTTGTCTGTAAGGATAATAAAATCAGAACTCCATGGTGGATACAGGAAGTTAAAGAGGCAGTAAAGAAAAGAAGAAAGCATATCAAAAGTTCCTTGCAAACAAGTTAGCTTGTGCTCTTAGAGAATACAGAGACAAATGTAAGAAAGCTAAACGCTGTGTAAAACTGGCTAAGCAAAAGTAATTGGAGGACTTTGCTAAGAACATAGAAAATAAATATTAAGAAGGTGGCAAGATATTCTGGAGGTTGTTGAAGAAGCTCAGAATGGAGGAAAGAGTGCTGTAAAAGGAATTAGAGATGATAAAGGTGACATGAAAATAGGAGAAAACGATATCTTTGAAGTATGGAGTAATTACTTTGAAATATTGCTAAATGAAACAAGCAGTGATGAGAGCACAGTGGTAGAAAACACTGACCAGGTATGCAGTCAGGAATACATATCCATACTTGAAGTAGAAAAAGCCATCAGAAGCTTGAAATGTGGAAAGGCAGATGATATTCGACCAGAAATGCTGAAGAATGGAGGTATGAGAGTCTTACAGTGGCTGCACTGCATAGGTCAGAAGACCAGGACAGAGGGACAAATTCCAGATGACTGAGTAGAATTCTCATAGTACCCATATATAAGAAAGGAAATAAAATTGAATGTGAGAATTATAGAGGTAATTCTGAATATTTCTTTATTTCGCTGGTTATAACACCATTGAAATATCAGCAATAAGTCGATAAATAATTATTTACGTTTCTTTCTGTGTTCTTATATATTACCTTCAAAATTAGTTAATATGCACAACGAACACATAAGCCTTTCTACACAAATATGCCGCTAATATATTTCACTTACTATTAATATAATTATGTATATTAAAAAAATCAACTAAAATAAATGCTCTCAGCATTATGTAATAAATGCCTCAGAAAGGTAATCATTATAATACCTTACCAGTACATATACCAGAACTCTGTACACATGATAACAATAATTAATAATAGCATTAAGCATATCAGCCAAAAGGTATAAAACTACACCTTCGAATCAAAAATTTAGAATAATCAAAGAGAATGTTTTGAATGATTTGCAATTCTAATTTATTGAATAGAAAATAATTGTTACCAAATATAAATTAGCATCATCTAAATCTACGTACTTTGTAGATTATATAACGATGTCAACACATAAAAATGTAATATAAATTATAATATAAATTTCTTATAATTTATATTACATAAAAATGTAATATAAATTATAAGAAAACGGTTATTTGAAAACATTGACAAAACTAGAATCATTTTTAACGTGGTATTAAAAATATTAGCGTGAAACTAAAAATATCAGAATTAGAATGAGAAAATTTTAGAATATTCCAAATTTTTCGGATTAGGTTTCAGGATCAGAGAAATATCATAAATTTCAATAGCAGCGGGACTGAGTCATGTGTGAGAAATCGTTTGCGCGTGGATTTCAGTTATCATTTGCTAAACTAGCTCCAACGAGTGACATATCGGATGCTAAGCTTCGTATGGTGTCTCTACAGAAAGAAGGCCAAACTCAAGAGTTTATAGCTAAGGAATTGAAATGTTCTCAAGCAAGCGTGAGTAGAGTATTGAGATAGTATTCTAATAACCGGGGTTTTTATAATAATGGCTTCAATAGCGTTCGAAAGGTAATAACTACATCAAGAGATGAGAAAAGATTGAAGAATATCGTGAAGAAAAACTGCTTGCAAAGTTTAAGGTATTTTCACAATAGATGGAAAGTTCTAGGTGTGAATGAATTCACACATTGGGTTTAAATCACGTGTGCAAGCCTCCGTAGCTCAGTGGTTATAGACGAAGCCCTTTTGTAGGAAAGACTTGGGTTCGATTCCCGTCAGTGACGTGAGGATCCTATATCTGGTCTCTTTCGACGAAAGTTGAGTCACCTGGACTCATACGGAGGTAGGGGGTTTTTTCACTCTAAAACTGGGGTTTTTCGTCACCCCAGAACAGTGAAACTGGCTCCGTGAACACACGCGTCTACAGACATAGGAGGCATAGGGACAAACGCCTCATCCTCGATACGGTTGCGGTTGTAAGAGTAAAACCTCGACACCGTAAAGTGAAAGAATGAAATCCTACGTCCCTAAGACGAAGTCGCTTATGACTTCGAAGAAAAGGGAGCTAGAGTGCGATGGTCTAAGCGAAGACTGTTGTATGGTCAAGAGGATTGGGAAAGGTACTTTTCAGCAATGAAAGTGTGTTTTGTGTGTCCCATTGTCATCAACGAATATGTGTTTGGCATCTTAAGCAAGAATCATTTGATGACAATGGGACACACATTGTCATCAAATAAACTCATCTGGACAGAAGGTCTTCTATTCGGTTAGCTCTCTTTGCGTTGGTGCATTATGTCTGTCATTCGTCGTGTTCACCACAATTACCAGACATAATACACCAAACCGCACTTCCTTAGGTGCTTCACTGGCAACTTACAACTACCAGATGAGTTTATTTTAGGTAAATCAATATCACCAACTTCTATTTACAATTCTGCGCGTAAACCCTAAAGTGAGAAGCTAGTGAAACTTTATGAAAAAGTAGAACTGATTCTCACAAATTATGCATGAAGAAAAAGAAGTCTCTTTCTTTCAGTTTACTTTTAATACTAGACTTGATCCTTTATTAGCCCAGATCGTTCCCTAGCTCATTTAACGCGTTTCTCGTGAATTGCTAATGATTACGCCCAGTTTCAGGCTGGTAATGCTCTCGTTCTTCCTCGACATCACAACTAAACTGAATGAAATGACTGTGTTACGCTATTCTGCTAATGAAGGTTTGCTATAATTGTTACTCTTATGCAGTGTGATCGTTTTGAATTCTGGTTTGGCAAAAATGTGACACTTCATCATACATTTTTATTTAAGAAATTATCAGAATAACTGAAGAATGATACCTAATTTTACTTTGAGTCCACGTCCTCAATTTTTCAACACACACCCCTTTGATAAACTTTGAAACAGGGATGGTGCCTCAGGTTTATGCTGATCCCAACTATTATCTGGATCTTGATATCAGTTCGAGGCCTACCTCGGAGGACTCCAGTTAAGGACAGAATTGAAATTGAATATATATATATAAATGAAAAAAAAATGAAAAAGGAAAGGGCTTCATATTATTCAGAATTATAGCAGCAATTAAGTGGGTATTCTGAGCAAATGATCTAGCATTGATGCATGTAAGTCTAAGTTCTTCCAAAAATCTGGGAAGTACTTTGCTATTTTGGGACTCTTAATATTTAAGGAGAGGAGGTGACGGGGTAACTTTCTGATGATTAATAAAAAAAAAAAAATAAAAAAAAAAAAAAAATATATATATATATATATATATTACCATTTAAATCGTTTATTGTTTTCTTTTTGCTAACCAATGAAGTATTTTGGCTAAACCTTCCAGTCCGCATGCGTAAACATTCGAGCCACTTATTTTACTGAAATCAAAAAGGAGGAGGAGCAGCAGCAAAAGCTGCTTGTGATTTATGTTATTTCCCTTTCGTACAGATCTTCTTCCACGCATTACCGGCGGCAATGACAGTGACTGATTTCATTTGTGGAGGACAAAAATAGCATTGACTTTTTATTCATGAATTCCCCCCCCCCCTCCCCTATAGGCACTTTTTTCTCTTTTAGTTTCCAAGAGTGTTGAATAAACGCTGCTGAGTCCACTGTTATTATTATTTTTTCCTTGCATGGAATAATTTAACGCAGAATGTGTTCTGCATGTATTTCAGTTTGAAGTGATACTGTATTCTGGAGGAGAATGTACAATGAGATAATTATGACATTTTTCTATTACTAAAAAAGGAGCCATACGGCCTTATTTCGGGGATGTAACCAGTTTAAAACAGCTGTGAGGCTAGTGAAACCTTCATCAAAATCATTAATAAAAGACAAATACATGAATACTTGGGCAGCGCTCATTCCAAGTAGTTCAAGCTAAGGGAACTCCGATGCCGACGATTATATTCTCGTAAGCTCTCTTGTCAATTTACGAAAGTTTCGCAGTTTCTTCAAAACATTCAGCTTTGAAATAATGTTGGATCTAATATCCACTTTGTCGATGTAAAACACTTTTAAATTTTTTTATTCCTCTTTTATTAATATCCAAAATGAAAGGTATTTTGACGGATGAAATAAAAAAAATTGAAGAACTGGAATTATTAAGGGGAGATGAGACCTGAGACATGAAAATGCACGCACACACGCACACAACGACCTCATATATTAATTTGGTGCTCATTTTGCGATTATACGAATTATCAACAGTCAGAAAGAAATCTAAATGTCAAGTTTATACCAAGCAATTTTTTTAGTGACCAGAACCTTCATTAGTCGTTTAAAAGAAAACCCGAAGGAAACTGTGTTTCTCATAAAACTTCCCAGAGTGGCAAAAGCGTAGTTTACATAGTTTACGTATTTTAAATTCCAAACTAATCTTAAACTAATTTATTTAAGATATATTTACTTTTTATATGTAAAGGAATTACTAAATGTACTCCTAAATTCATCTGTAAGGTATTAATTATAAATAATAATCCTAATGATTAAAGGAAGTTGTGGAAGTTGTGAAAATTAAGGCATTTTTTTCAGCGGATACCAGAAAAAAAATGAAATCGAAACTCTTGGATAATTATGCCAGTGGTCAGGACATTGATCACCCTTAAACAAAACTATCCTTCTCTTTCCTATCAGAATCCATATATTAATTTGAAAAATATTTTCATCTGAAGTAGTTAAAAGCAAATGGTAACAAGTTTTAAGAAGACCCGAGTGAAGTTTATCAAGTTGAACAAAACGCTGATGCTGAAATGATCATCACAGATGTAGTGTGTAGTTGTATTTTGAAAAATTCCTGTTTTCTGAAGAAAGAAAAGAAAAAGAAACGCATATTTAAAACAAATACTTTATAAACATTACGGAAACATCAATTTGCCTCCAATGGACTCCAAGTAAGTTTCCTCTGTTCTAATAAAAAGTAACGCGAAAAAACTATATTGCTTTTTTTTGGAGAAACTTTTCTGTAATGTTAAATTTTAGAGTGATTTTAAGTCACTCTTAAAAAATAATTAAATTTATAAGTATTGAAATTCAGTTTTAAATTTACAGCAATATATTTCCCAGAAAACTCTATAAAAATAAAATACAATTGAATGTCACGTGATCTTCATTTTTATTTGACGTTGCAAGCAAAGAGCATTACGAGGCTTCGTTGGAAATTCTTTTGTGGAACATCGCGCAACATACACGCATTAAGAACAATAATAAGAATCATTTTATTCTACGTTACAATCTTAAATCTACCTTTTTGGCTTTTATTTGTGCTCTCTTTAAATATTTTCATTAATCTGATAACATCAATTAACAGTTCTACTCAGAGATCGTGTTAATCATCAAATAATCATTTGTTTCGGTACCAAGTATATCTCTAACTGTCATTCCTTTCGGTGTGTAATTCAATGTCTTTGGGTATTCTTTCATATGGCATTCCGTCCAGATGATCTGTCAGTTAGTTCTATTTTTCGTGTTTAGGTCAGTTCTTTCGCTGCGTCTCTGTGCTCCACTTCCCAACGACAATATTCGTTTTATGAAATATTATTATGTTCTTAGTCTGCTTTTTTTTTTTTTAATGAATGTTATAGACACTAGTATGTCTAATAGCCGTTTATTTGGGAATTTAATTATACTGTCAAATATACGTCCGAATCTTCATTTTAACTTATTTTGTAGATCAAACACAATTCAAATTATTAATATGGTCAGTTATTTTGTTTTCTATACCCATTTTGTTTCTAATGGATTCAAGACTATACAATATATATTTTATACAGGGAAAATAGAATAAGATCTGGAAACGACCTTCTTATAAAAATAATAATCACGTAATGCATTAATTGTCTTCACCTTTCAATTATCATTACAAGCCGTTAATGCGTATTTTTTTTTTTTTTTTAAGAATAAATAAATATAAACAGAAAACTGCTTTCTTGTGCTGCCATCTATGAACTCAAACACAAACTAGTTTAGAATTTTATTGTTTTTAGCAATGCCAATAGATGGCAGCACAGATAGGAGTCATCGTTCAGTTTTAATACTACATTTCAGTCAACTTTTATTTTCAGATTTTTATTTTCATTCAAATTCGATAATTGAATTCACTAATTCAAATTCAATAATTGAATTAAAGAGCCTATTCAGGGTGATTAATTATAGAAATAAAGAATATTATGGCTTTCTTCATTTTACAGACAAATATGGACTAGTTTAAATGTAAATATAAATTTTAATTTTTAAAATGTAAGTTTTAAATTTAAAATTTTCTTCTTTTAGACAGTTCGTCTTTTAGACAATTATACTGAAGTTTATATTCTCTTAAGTTCACTATTCAATTTTCTAACTTTTAAGTTCAAATTCAGTTATTTGTGTGTGAAATGTGGATGCGTCCATAATATCCTTTATTTTTATTTTTCAGTTATATTTCAAAACGATCCAAAATTAAGGAAAAATAATTTAATAGCAGGACGTAGAATAAGAACAATGGGAAAAGGATGTAGAAATAAGAAGCAGTGTACGAAGTCTAAATAAAAGTATAAGACATATTATACAGCCAGAAACACAGAAGAAAAATTGACATTATAATTTAATAGAACAACCACTCATCTCAAAATTGAATAGTAAGAAACAACAGGAATTGATGGGATTTATATTGAAATAAGGAAATGTTAGGTAAGGAAACGACAGAAACCATGAGAAATTTAAAGATATATGTAAGAAAAGAGAAAGGGATTCCCTAACGAACGAGGATGAATTTCATAATACCAGTGAATAAATAAAAGAGAATAAAATCTGACCGCCCAAAACTATCGATGAATAAACTTATTGTGCTCTACCATGAAATGCACACAAAACTATCGAATAAGAATTAGCATCAAGGCTTAATGTTTGCGATGAATATCAAGGATTTGATAAAGGAAGATCCTACGCTGATGCTATGTAAAGCAAATCATATAAAAACAACAGAATTTAACAAACCACATCATGTATTCGATTGACTTAGATAAAGCTTGCAATAGAATAAGGTTAGAGGATATCCTGAAAGTATTAGACTAAGGGAAAATACCAATGCAAATATCACTAATTTCTGCGTACTAATACGCAGAAAAATCTTAAAAGGATGTTATTTAAGGAAATCATTATTTAACATAATTATTTTAAATACTATTATTAATTATCATAACGATTAAATAATGTTGAATGCATTATTATGAAATAATTATATTCCATAATTATTTCATAATATTATAATAATTCCATATTATTCCAATATAATTCAATAATTATAAAAAATCTTTGTTTAACATAATTATGAATGACAAATTAACAGTAACAAATGTAAAAAAATAAATGGAATAAAAAAAATGGGAATTTAAATTTAATGAATATAATGAAGATAAACTCCAAAGGCAATTTTTATACATTCCTTCAACTGATATGTTGTCGGAATGTATAACAATTGCCAATTCGGAAGTTATACAACTGATATGTTGCAGTTTTAACATGGAAATGTGAGCAACGAAACCAAAAGTCAGGTGAATTGTATGAGAAGCAATAAAATGCAAATGGAAACTAAACGAAAAAGTAGTGGAGCAGAATTTAAGTACCCAAAAATAACTGTTAGCAGCAATAGTACAGCAAATGAATAAAAGAAGAATCCTCAATGCTAATAAAATACCAGAATTCAGCTCTATGGTAAAATAAAGATCTAATAGAAGAAACAAAAGCAACAATTTATAAATCAGTATTTGAAGAATATTGACGTGCGAAACAATAATAGAAACAGCAAAAATATAACATAGTTAAATATAACAGCTGAAATGAGAACCATAAGAAATAACAGAAAAATAATTAATAAGAAATATATTTTTATATTTTTATTTTTTTTAAATTTTACTTTGAAAAAAATTGATTTATCGTTAAGAAAAAATCTAAAACAAAATAAAATTAGTAATAAAAATTCGGTATGAATTTTTTATTACTAATTGTGACGAGTGTGATTAAGTTACGAGAACACGCGAGTTATTTAAAACAAACCCTTTAACGCTATTATTTAAAAATTTCACCAATTTACGCTGCGTATTATTTCATCATCGATTTTTAATCAGCCAGCAGGGGGGGGGGGATAGAGGACACTGTTATGATAATACATGAACGCTTTACATCATTACTAACTTCTATCGATGGTCTTCCTCCAAAATAATCTCATCTATTAAGACTTGCGTTTACATTTTGGTCTTGAAAACCACTTCTAACTGCATCACTGAACCTAGATGTCGGTCTTCTGGATCTTTTTATTGCCATCCTGAAATTGAACACCAGATTTGCTAACTTTCACATTCTTTGCACCGATCATACTACCCTGAATTGAATACATTCCTGAATGCCATCAATGCCAAGTTCTTTCCTAGTAGATTGATTTCCTCCATGCAGTGATTTGCCCATGCATTCCATCTGCTCTTTTCTCTAATTTTGCTCAGAACTCTCACTCCTTGAGTTATTGGCTTTAATCTCCTGTTATATTTCTAATCCGGAATTCAGATCCATCAATTAAAGCTCGAAAATTAGTTCGCAGATAAATTTATCGACTGGCTTCCAGCCATAGGATATATTTGTCTTCTCTTATTTCTTTGCACATTCATTTTGCTATATTCGCTAAATTCGTGTGCCTTATTCGCTAAAATATTACTTTGTATGTTTTCCATCGAGAATATAATATGATGGTTTCATAGCTTTCTCTTAGTAAAGTAAACCGTTAAGTCACACATCTCAGATGTTCATGTCAGATTTAGTTCTCCCTTCCTTTGCAATATGGTCCACACAGGAGATGAGTATTAGTTGGGATATCAAGCGCCCTTATCTATCATCCGATTTTACATCCCTGCGTCTATTTTGCTTCAACTGCTGACTTTACAAATTAAGTGTAGAATACAAGTTTCTCTGTATAATGTTTTAAAAGTATTATTCCTGCGTAAATATTTAATATATATTGACCTGGAGTGAGTTTCAGAGAAGAACGGATTGGCATCAGGAGTCTTGAGAAATTATTAAACGATATAAGACCTATAAGACGATATAACCGCAGACAATCAGGGAAACTGAATTAGGATGGCAGGAAAAGTGAGCATCCCTGTGTAAGAGCGACAATGTTAGGTAGCTGTGTTAATGAGAGAAATGGCTATTATTATTGAAATGATTATGAAAAGAGAACGATTCTCTGTTCGTCCGCTTCGCGTACCTATCAAGTTAATATATGAGAAAATAATCTCATCTATTAAGACTTTTTTCTGGTTTGTATTAAGGGTATACAAAACAGGATGCAGATAGATTATTATGTCTATACACGAATGCTAGGAGAATCAGAAAAAAAGGAATATAATCTGTTGCGTTAGTTACTATATTCGGACTTCATATTACATGCATTAGTGAGGTCTGTCTAACAGAAGCAGGAATACTAACTGGTATCGAGTGCAAAGGGTACAGTACTTTTAGGAAGGATAGACAAGATAGGAGAAGAGGGGGGCGTGTTGCTAAGGATATCGGATGAGCTGAATCCAGTTCAGAATACAATTAACAGTTTTTCATGTGACAGTGAGTTTGAAGCCATCTGGTGTGAGGAGCTGTAGTCTAACAAGATCAATTACATAGTGGGGTGTTGTTACAGACCTGGTGGATCGGTTGCTAATGATGAAGAATTGTATCGCGAAATAAAGTAAATAGTGCGAAAAGAGAAATCATAATGGGGGACTTTAATTATCCTAACATTGATTGGGTTGCTGTGAAATCGAATGAAAATAATAAAATTTAATTTATTGAGCTGTTGAGAGATAACTTCCTCAAGCAGCATGCGACAGAAGGAACTCGAGACCAAACAGTATTAAATTTGATCATAGTGTCAGAGAGGGTTTAAGTTAAGGACGTAGCTATTCTGGTTCCGGTTGGTGATAGTGATCATGCTGTACTCACTTGGGAAGTGACTAAGTTTATGATGTTCAATTCAAAAAAATTACATGCTGAACTACAAAACGGGAAATTATGACTAGCTGAGGAGTATACTGAGTTCAGTGGAATGAGATAGGTTGATGGATGAGAAGAATATCGAGAGTGCTTGGGGAGTGTTTAAAATCTACTACTTAATGATGAGATTTCAGAATGCGTCCCGAGAATTCGAAGAATAAATAGAGTACGAGTCAAATGGATGTGTGTAATTAAATAAGCAAGCAATTCGTAAGAAAATATTATGTTGAAGAAATACCGTGTCCATAAGGATGATGTCAGTTATGATAATTATAAGCAGCAGGCCAGAAGAGTAACAAGTGTTGTACGGAAAGCTAAGTCTGAGTGTGAAAAGAAATTGCCTCTGCAAGTTAAAGACAACCCAAAAGAATTCTATTATGCTGCGAATGAAAGAAAGAATGGATTGGAAAGAATAGCTCTACTGAATGCAGATGGTATGCAGATGACTAATGCAGAAGTGATTGTTCAGCTGATGAGTACCTTTTTGCTAAAAGCTCTCAAACTACACGCAACATTCAACTCGCCGCTACTTATTCACCGTATAAATAAACTCATGTGTATGAGGAAGAAGTACTGGCCTTGATATGTGAAGATAAGGAAGTCATTTTGACTCTTTACAAGGCCTTGATAAGACCTCACTTGGACTATTGTGCGCAGGTCTGGTCTCCTTGCTTCCGTGGTGATTCTGATGCAGTGGGGAGAGTACAAAGGAGAGTGTTAAAAATGATTTAAGGATTGTGGAATACTGATTATGAAGACAGATTGAGAATTTGTAGGCTGCAGATACTAGCAAACAAGACAAAACAAGGTGATATGATTGAGACTTACAAACTTCTGAAAGGGGTTATACAGGATTTCATTTGATGGAATTTTTCATTTAGGGAGGGTGGGGAAGGACAACAGGGCATCCTTGAAAGTTGATAACGAATGCCGCCAAGAAGAAGACGAAATCTAAAGTTTTCTCTCATAGAGTGTTGCGTGATTGGATGAATTGCCACCATACGTTTTATGTGCAAACAGCGCGAATGAATTCGAGAACAGATGAGACAGCTCGTGCGTGTAGCATGTGGCCTCTCTCGATGAGTCCCTGAAGCCCTTGGAATCTCTCCAAATAATAATAATAATAATAATAATAATAATAATAATAATAATAATAATAATTTTTTAATAATAGTAATAGTAATTTATTGATTGCTAAAATATTTATACATACAACAAACATCTTGAGTGACATTGCAACTCATAATTTTACAGCATTCAGCTCTAAGTGCTTTATTTTCTACATTGATTTCAACTAAAATTTTTAACAGTAATTTTTGCCTCTATATTATATATTTACAACACATGTTCTTCTAATGTTAACAATGAAGATTATTCAAAATGTTTTGTATAATATTTTTTTTTGTTTATATAATTTTTTAATTATAAGAATAATTTATTACATTAATTTTTCATGTTACATAAGAGTATTATATTAATGATATTATCACATAATATGACATAATATGACAAGAAATGGCGAGGTTGTATCAGAGAACTGTGAGGGCGTGAATGTAGAAAGTGTGAATGATGGTATTAATTCAGAGCAAATTAATGGTTTTACAGAGAATAAAAAAGATGAGATAGATGCAATGAGTGAGATTGCGTTATTGAGCGGAGCGATACAAAGGGCAAAGCGGCAGCTAAAGCATCTGAAAAAAAGTCGACTGAGTGTACAAGCCAATAATAAAAAGCATGATAGAAAAAATAAGCGTATGAGTGTGAACGTAAACAAAATGAAGGAGAGAGTGCTGTATGGATACTCGTTAGTACGAGGTGTGTTAGTAAAGGATTTGACAAAATCGTACCAACATGATGCGACCATAAAGGATGTAACTGAGTCTATTAGGATGTAACTGAGTCTATTAGAGAGAAAAAGGAAAGGGTGAAAGAAATGATTGTTGTAGCAGGTACGAATGATTTGATACACTATCACACTATCGATAAACTATCACACATACCGCTGCATTAACAACAAAAATACCTGCCAATGTTCCAAAATCGAATATTGGCATATTTTGCATGTGTTACAACATGTAATACATGCAAAATATCTCGATCTCTATATTGATTCCCACCTTAAATGGATAAAACATATAGAATACCTACACACCAAACTCCGGATCATCGCAGCAAAACTCTTCCAAGTTAAAGACATTATTCCATACAACATAAAGAAACTCCTATATCACGGTATCTGCGAAACTCAGATACGGAAAACAGTCTATGCAAACCCATCAAACAGCCACCT
This sequence comes from Typopeltis vanoorti, assembly GCF_054136105.1. Lineage (NCBI taxonomy): Eukaryota > Metazoa > Arthropoda > Arachnida > Uropygi > Thelyphonidae > Typopeltis > Typopeltis vanoorti. The sequence goes on from NC_143550.1 coordinate 10,603,680, forward strand.
AACAAAATTAGAAATATTACTGAGGAAAATCGTGTCAACAGTGATCTGGACACCTTACAAGCCACAACCAATACTCTACAAGCACATGGCGATACACAGAATTCTGAGCATTAAAAACCTGAAGCACTACATGACATTAACAAGGAATTTGTTCAACATCACCTATCGAAACAACAGAGACATAATCGTATAACTAGACCCACAAAAAAAAAACTCTCTACATCCCAACACCCTTCCACAACTCATACGGTTCTTTTGTGAGATCACATCAGATACCCACGCAACTCAACAATCTACCAAGAAATTTAAAACTACATAGATAACTACAGAACATTAAAGCACGAACTCTGGAAAATATACCAACAAAGTTAAGATACCATTAACACTAATATACACATCACAAATCACCAGCATCCAATGCCTACATCCCATACATAAACAGTAGCAACAACATAAATATTGAAGCCTAAATCACAATCTCTTCACAAAAGCTAACCCAAGATTCGAAGTAGGTGGGATTAACTCGCCTCACTCAACCACACGTAATCCTTATAACCAAAGAAGCAGATTGTGTAATAAAATAGTAAAGTACACAACAATAAAGAAGATACTGAAGCTACTGATTATTATGTGATAATATCATTAATATAATACTCTTATGTAACAGAAAAAATAATGTAATAAATTATTCTTATAATTAAAAAAAAATCAACTGACGCTTTTTATTCCCTAATAGGGAGTAGGCGAGGAAAAAGTTCCTCCTCTCAGCGACTAGACTAGAATCTAGATCTAACTTCAAACAGCCAAGCGCAAAGAACGCCAGCGCCACTTCCACTGAGCTACACAGGCATTAATTAAAAAAAATATAAACAAAAAAATTATTATACAAAAAATACTGAATAATCTTCATTGTTAACATTAGAAGAACATGTGCTGTAAATACATAATATAGAGGCAAAAAATACTATTAAAAATTTTAGTTGAAATCAATGTAAAAAATAAAGCACATAGAGCTGAATTCTGTAAAATTATTTCTGTATATTATATATTCAAAAATTCTGTATAATCTTTATTGTTAATATTAGAAGAACATGTGTTATGAATACATAATATAAAGGCAAAAAAATATTATTAAAAATTTTAATTGAAATCCAATGTAGAAAATGCAGCACTTTGTGCTGAATTCTGAAAAATTATAAGTTGCAATGCCACTCGAGATGTTTATTGTATGTGTAAATATTTTAGCAATCAATAAAAAAATATTATCATTATCAAAAAAAAAAAAATGGCGTTTGCACACCACGGCGCTTGACAGAACGAATGAAAACTTGGTGTTTCGAATCAAAATAATAATAAAAAAAAAATATATATATATATATATTCAGAAACTATTCTACCACAAAAGGGTAATTAGATCTGCTAGTGTTGTACGTTCATGTGGGTTGAAATGTTCCTTTCTTTAAGACTCATTAGTGTTTCTTTTAATGTGGCAGACTGATATGAGAGCTGCCACATTCTAAACTCGATAACTGAATTGATACAAGAGACTACCTCCAAAAAATACTATCTATTCTCCATATCAACATCAGGAGCATTCAAAAATATTGGCTGACGCTGCAAGCTTATCTAATGGAAGATGAAGACAACATAAATATTTTTGTATTAACAGAAGTATCCAAAACAAACCAAGAGGCAATCAGCTACCAAATTCCAAACTTTCAACAACACAAACACTGTACACAAACTAAACGAGGCGGCGGTATAATAATATTTAGCAAACATAAATTAGAAGTAATACAAATAAACTATAAATTAGAATATGCTGAAAGTATATGCATCGAAGTTAAAAATCTCAAACAAGAGAACTCCCTGATATTAAACACAAAATTTCTAGACGAATTAAAACCACGGAAGAAGGCTCCTCAGAATGCCTGATAATAATAGGTGACATGAATGTAAACATTAGGAACATAAATAACAACACAGCAGAATATCACCATATATCACCACCTCTTATCGGCATTTAACATAACCCCATCCATACGGTCATAAACGCGAGAAGAGATAGTTGAAAACTCAATCACCTCATCCTGTATTGACCACATAAATATACGGGCCCACTCCATACAGCTATACAGCTGCCGTCATTAAGTGTAAAATGGCACACCATTATGCCACTGCACTACAGGTGCATACTGAACCAGAAGCCTCAAAACTCACTGAGACTACAAAATAGCATAATAGCGTCATAAAAGAAACTATAGGAAGAAAACGCAATCAGAAAAATAGAGTGGATGCAGATAGCACCTTCAGATTCTGCTGATGCTATATATACTAACCTTAAACTTACGTTTAATAAAATATACAACAAAACAATAAAAAAATAAAAATACGCTCCTAAACGAGACGGAATCCATGGATAACAGAAAACATATTAATAGATATACAAAGAAAAGATGCCCTGTGGAAACTACTTAAAAGGTCTCCTAACAACACAGTTTTGCAAGCTGAATACAAAAGAAAACAGAATTACTTAACGACATAGATTAGAACCGCAAAAAGAAACTATTACAGAATCAAATTAACAACAGCTTAGAAAGACAAAGAAAACCTGGCACCTGGTCAATGAAATGTTAGATAGAATACATACACATTCACTACCTCAGAAACGATAAAACATAGCTTTCTTGCGGGCCCAAATCCCTCAAACGGTTGGCAAACAACTTTAACTGGCACTTTGTGAACTCTGTCCAAAAACTGCAAAAAACATTCTCCAGTCACACAGAAATATTCTCCACTAGGACCACAAGCAATCCAGTCAATGCGATTCCCCCTAGTAACAAAAGAACTGTCACTTGCAATTCATCAAACTAACCTAAACGACCAGGAATAGACGGAATCAGACCAAATTACATCAATAGACACTCAGCTAACCTATGTCCAGTTACACAAAAATGTCAAATAAAATCTTCAAAACGAGGCACATACCTGAAACACTAAGGACTGCATTAACCACTCCCATACAAAAACATCGAAAAGGAAATATTATGAATAACTACAGACCCATCGCCACATTGCCCGTATTCAAACCAAATCATGGAGCGTATTATGTATCGCGAACTCTCCACGTATATAGAAAAATTCCAAATCATCTCAAGAGCACAATATGGTTTTCAAAAAAAAATAAAGGAAGAGCAACACTCCCTGGAAGATTTCACAGACCTTATAAATGCTGCGTTAGATAAACACAGAATAGTATTAGTTGCTTTTTATTGACCTAACATAAGCCTTTGACACACTATCGCACAAAACCCTTGTTGAACAAACTAACATATATCGGAATCGGTGGACATCTACTCCAGTGATTCCAAAGCATACATGGAAGACAGAAAGCACATTACAGTGCACAGCAAAGAGCTTTCGGTAACCTGTTGGTTACCACAAGGAGTTGTTCTCTTTCTCCCATATTATGTTTAACACACACACACACACACACACACACACACACACACACACACACACACACACACACACACACACACACACACACACACACACACACACACACACACACACACACACACACACACACACCACGATATTAGCCAACTTCCCCTAAAAAGTAATTTCTTCCCCTAAAAAGTTGGAATACAAATTATCTACGAAACATACTTAGGATAATAGCAAGCAAACTATATCCATTAAAGACATTGCTTCAAAATGCATACAAATACTAATCTATAAAGCATTATGTGAAGCATTTGAAGATACGCAATTATATCATACATTCTGCGCAGACTACAGTCTTAATAGATTACAGTCTTTGCAAAATCAAATGGCAATATTGGTATTCTGGGAACACGGGCAGCACTGACACAACACAAAATATTTAAGGTGACAGTCATGCTAAAACATTACTTCATTCCAACCTATAGAGCAACTAGAACATATACATATAAGAAGACCACAGTCAACAAACTATACAACATATAGCCTACATAACATGTTGACGGCCTGGTTGGCCGAGTGGTTAGTGTATCCGCTCTCCAGCCAAAAGGCTGCGGGCTAGAATCCCGCCGTGGGCATGGATGTTTGTGATTGTCTGTAGAAATACTAGTGGCGGTATCAGGAGGTAGATGGCGTTGGTGTAGTTGTGGTTAATGGTAGTTGGTGGAGAGTTGTAGAGCAGGTGTCCCCCCTCGATGAGTCTTTGGACTCCCTGGATGTGCTACATAATAATAATAATAATTACTACGTAAAAGCCACCCGAAGCTTCTACATACCTGACGTGATCAACAAACTACCATTCAACATTACAGCGAGACTGAAAATTAGAGGAAATCACACACACACAAAACAATATAGAATGTATAAAATATTGAAATAAAATACAAATGACAAAATTAAAAGAATATTTATTGATATAAAATTATTCCATAACCAATATTATTAAAAAGATGATCACTCTTAGCATCTTACAAAAATCATTGTAAATATTTATGTAAAAATATAAAATACACTATTATATTTAATATTTATGCGTATTTATGTAACATTATTTACTTAATCTTATCGAGTGAATATTTGTAGTGAACAGAAAATATAATAGCAACACATAATTGCATATTTGTAAATATTCTATATATTATGAGGATAATAAACTTTGCCAAAAAATAGTAGTAGTATTAAACGACACACACACACACACACACACACACACACACACACACACACACACACACACACACACATAATCATCTGCTGTATTTTTGTCTGAAAATTACATGTGCTGTAGCCAGCATGTATGTTTGATTAAAAGGCCACCAAAAACTGGTCCTCAAAACATCCCTTTCTTTCTACCAGAACGCAAATTATAATCCACATTATGCATACGTATACGAGTAGGTACAATATTAATGCTCAGATTTTTATTATCAAGTATATCTTTTTGGATTTTGCTGAGGCTTTTGACAGAATACAGCATGGAAGACAGTTGCGTAAATTGAAGCATCTGGGAGGATTGCATTATAAACTATGCATGAATAAGAGGATGGCTGACTGACAGATATCAACACATCAGATATTAGGGGTGTGAATCTGCAAGATTCAAGGTAACCAGTGATGTTCCTCAAGAATCAGTCGTTGGTCTGTTATTATTCAGTCTGTGCATTGATATTGGGAAGAATTTGATATGCGACATGCCGCTAATTCTTGATGATGCAAAGATAGTAAGGTGATCAGGGGTGATGCCGATATGCAGTACTTGAAGAATGATTTGAAAAGGCTGAAACTGTGGCCATGTGAAAATAGCTGTTATTTTAATGTTAATAAATCTATAGTCATGCACTTTGTATGATAAGATAACCTACGACGTGTTATATTGGCGGGATTACTGTATGCTTGAAGAAACTAATGAGGCTAGGGATCTTGGAGTTTTAGTTGACAGTAGGTTGAAGTTCAAGGGTTATAGCAAAAATTGTAAATACAATTCAGAGAATAACGGCAATACTAAAACTAATCTCGACATGTAAAGAGAGGGAAGTCATTTTGCCTCTCGACAAGTCCTTGATAAGACCTCACTTGGACTATTGCGCTCAGGTCTTGACTCCTTTTTTTCATGGTGATTATGATACAGTGGAGAGAGAGAGAGAGAGAGAGTGCAAAGGAGTGTGTGAAAAAGTATATCAGGATTGTGGAATTCCGATTATGAAGACAGATTGAGAATTTGTAGACTGCAGACACTGGTAAATCGGAGAAGGAGGAGTGATATGATTCAAACTTACAAACTTCCGAAAGGGTTATACAGGATTGAGTAGATTGAATTTATCATTTTATGGAAGGTGGTGAAAGGACAAGAGGGCATCCTTGGAAGCTGAGAATGAATGTCACTAAGAAGGGGGGGGTGAGAGCGTGATTGGAATGGATTGCCTGTGGATGTTGTGTGTGCAAGTAGCGTAAATGAATTCAAGAACAGGTATGATAGCTGGTATGAAGAGTGTTGCCTACTTCGTTGAGTTCCGCACTCCCTGGCGGTCTCTCTTAATATTCAACCATAGCTGGTACAAGAACATTAGAAATTGTCTGCAGTGATTTTTGTATAAAACCATTTGTAATAAATGTATTCATTTATTTTTCAAAATGAAATGTGCAGATTACTCTCACTACGTTGTTTATGTATCACTCACACAAGAAAGTTTGTAAACTTATAAGGCATCCCAATGCGATAGTACTAAGATTTTTTAAAATCATTTTATTAAAAATTTATTTTTTACTTAGAGTGGAACTTTGCTTTGTAGGCCAAGCCTGGAACTTTCTCACGATCTGCAATAAGCGGAGTGATGTTTTCACGTCCGCCAAATTCATCTCCAAGCTGAACACAATCACAAACATCCATGCCCAGCTTCGGATTTGAAACTGCAGCCTGTTGAACAGCGGATACATTAACCACTTGGCCACCTAGGCCGGGATTAGATCTAAATACTTTATCAATCTTGAGGTTGTTTTATTAATTACTATTTAACTATTTTCTTGACTACCTTTGTCCAGTTGAATCATTTCATATAGCTAATAAGAAATATCTAAAATTGCATTTATTACTTAACTTTATTATACAATTATAACAGTTAACTAAGAGAAATAAAAAGAAACCGAATATCGTGCCCAATATCGATTTAAAAATTATCTATTTCTAATGGGCGCAGTAATAATTACACTTACAATATGCCGGTCTGGTTGGACGAGTGGTTAGTCTATCCGCTCTTCAGCCAAAAAGGTTCGAATCCCACCGTAGTCATGGATGTTCGTGATCGTCTGTGAAAATAAAAGCGGTGGGGGTAGGCTGTAGATGGCGTTGGGGATGATGGTAGTTGCGTTTTGTTGTAGTTGGTGAATTGAGTGGTTTAGAGAGAGAGAGTGGTAGAGTAGGTGCCCTCCCTCGATGAGTCTTTGGCCTCCCTGGAGGTGTCACGTAATAATAATAATATTATTATGATTTAATAATCTTGGACAGCTCAAATACTATACTTCTTTATATACTTTTATAAGCTGAATATTGCAGAATAATCAGAATATAGGCAATGTATAAAGTATTTTACCTTGGGTATAATAAATGTTAAAGATACCAAGCTATTTTAAACCTGGTTTTACTCCATTTCCCAAGTAAGCAAACAGACAAATTTGTTTGCTTACTTGGGAAATGGAGTAAAACCAAGTTTAAAATAGCTTGGTATGTTTAAGATTTATTATACCCAAGGTAAAATACTTTCTACATTTATATCTCCTCCTGAGATTTTTATTTAATAAGGTTAAAACACCTTATGGTAACTTGTTCTGGTAAAATACTTATAAGCTCTGTATTACTAAAATCGTAGTATTTATAGCCTGGCTCCCACTGATGAGACCTCAATAAAGGTCGAAACCGGTCTGGGTAGTGGCCCCTTGCCTTTAATACAAAGCATCATACATCTCCTCCAGGAGATGTGCTTTGCATTATGGGCAAATATTAAGATTTGTGATCAGAGCTTATTCTACTTTTACCATGAGTTACCTTGGTCTTGCACTACCTGCAGGGTCAGTTAGACTTGCATTACATGCAGGCGCAAACTTGACTTGTTTGTCTGTTTGCTTACTTGGGAAATGGAGTAAAACCAGGTTTAAAATAGCTTGGTATCTTTAACATAGGCAATGTATATTTGGAATAATCCTAATATACCAATATATAATTAGATTAATATGAGTATACAAATAATATATTATACAAATATATAATATAGATAATATATAATCAGAATCAGAATGTATCAGCTTATTGCTACATGATTCCGACAATCTATAGGTATTTCTCACCTCTTTAATTCTTCCATTTCATTTATGATCCTTGTATGTAAGAAATCGTAACAAATTGAAAAACAACACAAACGCAAATCAGATATGATCTTGAAAATATACCGGCCGAATACAATTTTAGTATACAGAACAGATTCAACTCGCTCAATTTGTGTGAAAGAGAACCAGATGAACAATGGGAAGAGATTAAAGATATAATTAAAACGGAAGCAAAGAAGAATATTCCAACAATTTGTAAGAAGCTATGAAGTCCAAATGGCTGTCAGAAGATGCCATCAAAAATGCTCAGGAAAGGAGGAAAATGAAGGCTACAGGAAATTTGTAGGAAGTACGGCATTTAAATGCAGAGTTTCAACGACAAGCCAGAAGAGACAAGGAAAACTACTCTAATGCCAACAATAGAAGACCAAAACAAGAAAGGAAAAACAAAATATCTTTTCAAAAAGATCAGGGAACGGACATGGAAGTTTAATGCCAAGGTGACAATATTGAAAAGTAATCACAAAGGATATCTCACAGAAGCTTCAGACATTAAAGAAAGATGGAAAGAGTATACCGATATTTTTGGAGCCCTTTACAGATAGGACTCCAAAAATACTGAGAAATTTGAAGAGCAGGATTCTACACAGGAGCCAGTACCACTAGAGAGTGAAATGAGGTGGGTACTGCAACAATTAGCAAGTAAGAAAGCACCAACAGGGGACGGGGGTACTATTGAGCTGCTCAATGATATGGGAGAAGCAGTTAAAATTTTAACAGCTCTACGTCAACGAATTTGGATCACAACTCCATGGCCCAGGGAATGAAAGAAATCAATTTATATACCTCTATTGAAGAAAGGCGATGCAAGAGAGTGCGAAAATGATAGAACTATACACCGATTCCTCATGCAAGTAATATCTTACTTAACACGTTCATTGCCAATCACGCGATATCGCGCGATGCGAGTTTCCACCGAACGGCCGATTACGCGTTATCGCGTGGACGTCGTTAACTAAATAAAAATATAAAAAAAAGTTGGCCACCACACGAAATTCCAATTTTCAGCTTGGCAATGAAAGTGTTAAGACATTCAGAAAAGACTAGAACCATTTATGAAGAGAGCAATGCCAGACGAACAGGCAGGATTTCGAAAAGGCAGGGAACAAGAGATCAAATCGCCAATATGAGATGGATAATAGAAAGAGCACAGGAACATCAAAAGAATCTCTACCTTTGTTTCCTTGACTACAGTAAGGCCTTTGACTCAGTAGATCATGTGAAACTGTGGAATGTGTTAAGAATAATAGGAGTCCCAGAGCATTTCATCATACTTCTGAGGAATCTTTATCATGAACAAGAAGCCACTGTCCGATCAAATCTTGGAGAATCTGAGTATTTTACAATAGGTAAAAGGGTGCGACAAGGATATATTTTATCTCCGTACCTGATTAACTTGTACAGAGAATACATTTTAAGAATGGCAGGACTGGAGGAGTCATCAGTTGGAATTAAAATTGGTGGACGAATTATTAACAATTTGAGGTATGCAGATGATATCACCTTGCTAGCAGAATGTAAAGAAGGTTTGGACGAACCTATTATGAAAGTTAAAGAAGAAAGTGCTAAATATGGTCTTAAACTTTACATTGAAAAGATAAAAGTTATGGCAACATGTGAACTTAACGATTTTGAAGTAGATGGGGAGAAGATGAAAATAAGTAGTGAAAATTTTTATGCTCCTAGGATCCCGAATTGATAAAGATGGGTATTGTACTGAAGAAGTTAGAAAAATATTATTACGTGGAGGGAAAGCAATGACAACTTTAAGCAAGATCTTTAAAGAAAAAGGCATTAGCCTCGCAACAAAAATTAGAATAGTAAAAGCAATGGTATTCCATTGCTTTCACGATACTGTGGTACTGTATGGAGGTGAAAGTTGGAACCTGAGAAAGAGTGAAAGAAAGAAAATAGATGCATTTGAATTATAGGTTTGGAGAACATTTGCTAAGAATGCCATGGACTGCAAAGCAAACCAATAAATCAGTGATAGAGAGAATAAGGCCAGATTGCTCCCTCGAAGCTATGATCATCAAGCAAAAATTATCATACTTTGGACCTATTATGCGAGCCAATGACAGTCTGGATAAGGTGAAGTTGATGGAAGCAGGAGAAGAGGAAGACCAAGAATTAGATGGGTGGAAGGAGTTAATGAAGCAATTTGAATGCGACTGGAAATTCTGAAACGATATGGCCAGGGACAGATCTGAATGGAGAATGTATGTTCATAGAATCACGAGGAGTCAAAAACGACTCGATGGAACATGACAACAAAGAAATCGTGCAATATCCAGTCCCCTTACATTTCCTGTAAATATATAGTTGTATAAAAATAAATGTATAAATATGTAGAACAAATTAATAGAAGAAACAGAAATAAAGATTTTGAACTTTCTCACTTGCTATTAAATTGATTATCTGGATCTGGATGTGGATGTGGATGACGCAACAGTTGACATAGAAATTTATTTTAAGGTAAATACAAATTTTCAGGTTCGTTTACTGTAAGTACTTTTTACTTGTAAATTGATGGAGAATATTTAACATAAAGATTTAAGTAAACTTCTACTTCGGCGTATCTTCTGCATTGTATAGCGCGTGAATTTCTTCAGTAACACATTTCCATTCAAAGCTTCTTTAGTATTTAAACTTCTGCCTTTCCCCTTCTGCTTCAAAGAGGATTTCTGTTCTTTTTAATTTTTTAATAATTTTTGAAACTCTCGAGTACTCACACTTGTCATCCATTATTTTCCACTGATATAAGTACACTCGTATAAATTCGATCAGAGACATTTCATATCAAGACGTATAGTAAAAAGCTTAATCACGAGTTAGATTTGCAAATGCTAAATCTGCATTTTCTTCTGCCACTGGTAACTCTGGTTGCCAGAGTAATTCAAATAGCCACTTTCTGCAAGGAATTTTTCAATGTATGTAAAATATAATTTGTTTCAGACTCATAACTAAATCCCAAGCATAAACCTTACTCCACCATGACATTACCTCTACCAAATTTTCAATGTAGGCTAAAGAATGGAAGTCGGTCTAGTTGGCCCAGCAGTTAGCTTATTTGCTCTCCAGCCAAGAGGTTACGGGTTCGAATCGCATTATGGGAACGGATGTTTATGATTATCTTACTAACTCTGCGTGGAATGGGTATCTGCTAACCTACCACTTCGAGCAGAATAGTTCACTCCCAAAATCCAATAAAGTGCTGGAGTGACCACATGGAGTATGCTTATGTGAAATACGAATAGCTAAGTAATTGACTGGAAACATTCTGTGGAATGCTCTGCATCCGCTACTTCCGTCAGATGCCTAAAATGTGTAGTACCTTTCATTATTCTGCCATTGAACTAAAATTCATTGCCTTTCGCATCACTCTCTGAAACTTTGTCGAAAAGAAATGGCAAGCCAGCATATAGTTGTTAGATTCCATAAGAGATATCAACTAATGCATCCTATTAATAGCAAACTACCAGTGTTTCAATGTGATAGCATTGATTTATATTTCTTATTAATGTATAATGCATTGTACATTAATAAGAAATTAATGTACATTGTATATACAGTGAGTTTACGCCTGGAGATCGGAGATAACGCATTATGTCGTTTTACTGTATTAACTCAGACGAATATGATGATATTTTTATCCCTGCATTGCCATTCACTCCAGTTAAGCGAAACTTCGAAAGGACTAATTTATTCTGGGTTAAGGTATAACAGTAATGTTTGTAACAGCGCACAGTCATATATTGTAAATTACATACTTGTCCTTGTTTTAAATATTAGCAAGACTCCATAAAAGAGATCAAAACAGAACAGTTCCTTGCAGCTCCAGACTTACTTTTGTAAGAGGTGCGATTAAAAAATAGGGAATAAGCGAAAAATTTATATATATATAATGATAAAATTTATAAATCATCAATCCCACTTGAAAAAATATTTTTTCGAGTGGGATTGATGATTTATAAATTTATGAATTACGTAATCAATTTATAAATTTATAAAAAATTATAAATTACGTAATCAATCCACTCGATCAATCAATCAACCAATAATTATGTAATCAATTACGAATCAATCAATAATTACGTAATCAATCCCACTCGATTGTAAATCGAGTGGGATTGATTACATAATTAAATAAAAATTATTTAATTACGTTTTGAAAGTTAGAGGTGAGCTGAACAATGCATCTGATTTTATTCAGGTAGATTTGATACAACATTTTTGAAATTCAGTAGTTTGAAATATACAATACTACAAAATGTTTCAATAAAATGAAAAATAACTGAGCAAAAAATATGATAAAAGAACATGCCAATAATTTACTTTTTTGACAATAGATGGCGGCAAAATCGCCCAACTCTTCAGCATACTATAATGAACGTGATGAAGGAATTCAATATATTTTTTACAATAATTACTTTGGTGGAATATTTTTGAACACCTTAATACTGGTGTTCAGTTTTTTTTTTAAATATAATACTGCAATTAATAAATTATACTTCTCGAAAGCAATTTCATTCCATTTGTCATTTATTTTCTGGTCGGTGTCAGATGGAATATATTGTTCTCAACCATATTCGAAAATGACATTGAATAACGAGCCGGTGATCAACTCTGGGATACTAAGATGCATTTCGGGCATTCTGATATTTTATCTGTTTTATTGTCTGCCATTACGAAAAAAATGTAATTCTTTACATTTTCAGAATACAAAAACGCTATTTTTATCGAAAGTGATCCACAAGTGTCTGAGATTGGTTGCATTGTAATAACTTCATTCTTAATCTCAATATTCAAGACATTTTCGAATGCAAGGTCAATTTTTTCCCATCTCTTAGACGTCTGATAAAAATGCATTCTAAATGAAAATCTAAAGTTAATTTTGCTTCTTATGAAAAGAACATTTCCGACATGCTCTCGCGATAACTTTCCTCGCCACTTCTCAAATTTAAGGAACTCCACCTGTGTCGTTAAACATTTTCATTGCCCTCATTAAATCAGCAACATTTTATTGCTTTTTTTTGTTTTTATTTTTGTTCAATAATTTTCTCAATTAATCAGATGTCGTAATAAGTTCTTAAGTTTTCCTCAATGTAACTTCATACATTTTAGGACTAAACTGTGTGAAGTTACTCGATCATTTTTATGCCTTATTCTTCATAAGGAATAAAAATAACATTGAAGTATATCGAAGATAGTAAGACCAAACTTTTTTGCTTGAATCACTGAACTATATTAACATTTAATATAATAGAAGATCTTATTTTTAAAGCAAAATAATTAACCTGAAATTAATACGACGTATTTATATTATTTAAATCTTTAAAATATTTCGCTATGTTGAAGTATTTAAATTATTTAAATTTTATATGTAAATTGAAAATATCATGCGTCTGAATGTATGTAACTTAAATTTACAGAACACGTCTGAGTTACAATAATTATTCTGCAATTAAATGACATCCTATTGAAACGCTTAAAATCTCAGTTTAGAACCATTCGTTTACACAATTCTAGTTTAATTTCTCATTTATATATATATATATTTTTTTTTTTTTTTCTGAAATGTAAATATTAAACTAAAAAGTTTGTCCACATATACATGATTAAATCTTAATGAGCTACTTTGTGTACTGTTGATGCTGAGACAAATGTGCATAATGGAATATGCCATCACGGCATTTCTAAAATTCATTTTATAAACATAAATTGAATAAATTTTTTTTTTCTTTTAAAAGACTTAGTAAAAGGTTAAGTGAACAAAAAAAGAATTTATATGCATTTTTTATGTAAACCTTGATAAAATTTAAGTAATTCGCTGTAGATTACATAAAGAAAGCTGTGCGTATCTGTGACCAGTAAGAAGTTGACGGAAGAAGGCCTGAAAATCCGAGCCACCCATTAAAACCGCAGATGTCCTTCGATCGTCATCGCGTTGTCTGTTCTGCACTACACCAGCAGGGCTGAAGCAGTCATGGCTGTCACAACGGTCCGTTGCTCCCCACACACTTCGTTACTTTTATCTCCACATGTGTCAGGTACCATCAAAAGTGATGTGGTCGTATTCGCACAAATCACGGCCGAATAGACACGACAGAAATTCTGCGGCAGCGAACAGTGGTGACACTGCGTTTTTCTATTTGTCTTCTGGTGTGTCCTAGAAGTACCATGGGCGAGTCTTGCTGATTAATTGTGTGATAAAGCTGAAGTTTACATAAATCCTGGAAGAAAGGGAGAGGAATGCTGTTACACATCAATTACAGAAAGACTGTATTCGCAACCTTTGACCTAAGACCAAGTTGTATAATTTCTGAGTATGCTAGTTATTCTTTTTCTGTTTGCTTCTGTTCTTGAAGATATGTTATCGAGGAGATAACCTATTCGATTAATGGCTTCCTTCTATTAATGGTATCAGTTAACATTTAGATAAAATATTAAGGCTCAACAGAGATAAAGTAAGCCGAAGTTTTTTTTGTAAGAAAAGCATATGCATTGTGTAGTAAGTTTAAATCGATACCTTAACATTAGGCGAAATCCAATCGGGACATACTTTAAACGAAAAATTCTGATTTGTTCGGAATAGATTTTCAGGTTATTACTTAATAATAATAATAATAATAATAATAATAATAATAATAATAATAATAATAATAATAATAATAATAATAATGATAATAATAAACGTACTTATATCGTAACATTTCTTCCGGGCTAGCAGAGCATATTCATGCACGTTCAGTATAATAAGCTAATACTAAATTAAAATCAACACTTGTAACACTGAAATTTGTTGCTGAAGGAAATGTTAACCAATTTTACTGAAAGTTCGTGCATGTTTGATGCCAGATAAAGAGCTCTATTACTCACTATACTATGTTACTTGTACACGACATATTACAAATCTTCTTAATGCTTGATTTATTAACTTACTGCATTATTGAATAACCTGACTCATCCTCATTTATTCACCAGTACACTATAGCTTGGAAACACCCTAAGTACAAAAGTTTCTCTTTATAAATGTTAACACTCACAACATATTTAGAGATGTGCTGCTTTGCATCCAGTCGGTTACTTTCAACTGCCACGATACCTTTATGAAGTGGACAGTGGTTTGGGTTTACACGTCATGCACAACAGCAATTTTTGTTTAGCATTTTCCATTCCTATTTTCAGGAAAAGCTAGATTAATAATTAACTAATTATATGAAGAGCCAAAAAATGTAAAAGTTGTTTTATGTCTGTCATACTTCTTTCATTATTACATTGAAGAAAACAATGCTCGCGAATGTAACTCTAATTACACTTTCATTTAGAATAATGAAAACGCATTCTAATATCGTTTATTATAAAATATTTTAATTAAGTATTTGATATATAATTCAAAGTAAAATATCTCGATTCCAAAGTTTTTAAGCTCATCATTTAATTCCAGTTTTAACAGTAACTGTTAGTCGTGTATGTATGTGTGAATAATTGTGAATATATAATTGTGGTATATATAACTGTATGTATAATAATTGTGAATGTAAAACACTGAATGAACGTAAGAAACAAAAACACCAACTCTGAAATTTTCTTGCTAGTTGTTGGTTGAAACACCAGAGCTTTAAAATTAAACTCACCATGATTGGTTCTGCAAAAGTGGAGCTAAGCAGTGCCTGAATGCTAGCAATGTGAGATATGAATGTAACTCAAATTACGTTTCAGTATGTCGCCTAACAGTACAGCTTTTTTTTCTTTTCTTTTTTTCTCCTCAGTTTAAGGAAAACATCTGTGGTATACATATTGTCCACTGTATTAGAGAATTTTATTAAATTCAGTGTTGAATCTCCTTTAGCCCGAATTACAGCACACATTACAATTTAGCATATTTTCACAAGGCGCTGGATTGTATCGACGTCTACAACATACCAGGCATTTACCAGCCAGTCGTCCTTTACCTGGCTCAGATTTGACAGAAGAGAACTTTGCTCCCGGATCTGTTGTCCTAACATGTCCCATACATTCTCAATGGAGTTCAGTGGTGGAGTTCAGGCTGTGTGATGGCCAGGGAAGATGACGAATGTCGCTGTAATGCTCGCTGAACAATTCTTGCAACGATATTCAAATATTCTTTGAAGGACAATCGACCTTCCAGCAATATCAAGGAACCAGGGATACCAAGGAAAATATCAGGCATTGACTAAGAGGATATAGGATCCTCTTAGATCCTACATACTCTAATAGATCCTGAACTAGGCATGGAATTTTGCAAATATTAAGAGATCGATGAATTTCTTCATCTACTGACATTCAACATTACTGGAATCCTGAAGTGGCTTTCAGGATTATTCAGGCACCTAGGCCAGTGACGATATAAAACTCATCTTGTATAGTATTACACCCTTTTTGCGTTTGAGATTCACATAACGAAATATTGAGACAAGGAAGATTACATTAATTAAATTAAGGGGATATTAGATCCCACATTGTTTTTAAACCGAATAAGAAACTCAAGGATTGGAATCAGAGAGTTTCATGTTGAATATAGTATAAAAAACTATAAAAGTATCAGCGAATACTAGCGTGAGCTGAATGCAAGTAGTTCTAGAACGTAGTACAAATACGGGCAACTCGTTGCAAAGGTGGGGAAAGTTCTGATCGCTAATCTTGGTATTTTCCAATCGTTGAGTTTCTTATTCGGTTTTAAACAATGTGGGATCTAATATTCCCTTAATTTAATTAATGTTTATATCTCCGAAATGAAGCCTGTTGGCTCTTTATATTTAAGTAACTTAATGGGTACACCTTTTTGGACAACTCGTATAGCAGAGTATATAAGTTCTTTTCGCTATACCCTTTGGTATTAATTTGGTCTAGCTACTCACTGATGAAGCCTCACAAAACGCTGAAACCGATCTGGGTAGTCCCTACTTATGGTCCCTACCATAATGTAATAACAGCATTATGGAAAATACCAAGAATAGCGATCAGAACTTTCTCCACCTTTGCAACGAGTTGCCCGTGTTTGTACTACGTTCTAGGACTACTTGCATTCAGCTCACGCTGGTATTCGCCGATACTTTTATAGTTTTTTTTATACTATATTCGGCATGAAACTCTCTGATTCCAATCCTTGAGTTTCTTATTCGGTTTTAAAACAATGTGAGATCTAATATTCCCTTAATTTAATTAACGTTTATATCGCTGAAATGAAGTCTGTTGGCTCTTTATATTTAAGGAAGATGACTTTAGCTTCAATAACAGCCTGCCATTGCACGCAAGCATGCACACACATAAACTCACATGCGATAAATAGCAATATTAAATTGTTAAGCATGTTATTCAGATGACTATTTGCAACTGAAATAGTCGCGTATTAGTATGTTTATTCTGATTCTATTTGGCATCTTTTTTTTTTTTTTAAAGATTAATGAACTCTTATTTAGAACGAAAAATCGAGATTGAACATTGCATGATGTCATTATCAGATTCTTTTTTATATTATATTATATTATATTATATTATATTATATTATATTATATTATATTCTGATATTGTAAGTAGCGTGGAATTTCAAGGTTTTACTTATTGATAAAACAATATAACCACTGCATATCTTATAATTGCTGCATCATGTTTAATAATGTCTTTGTGTCTGCGCATACTGCACACCTATTATGTGAATCGCGGTTAAAAACTCTTGTCTATTGTCCTCGAATATTTTTTTTCCGTAGACAAACGACAATACACGACAGCACGAAAGAGTAATTAAGAAGCGAATATCAGCAAAGACAGGAGAGCGCAGGTTAGAGAGTTTGTGTGTATTTAATGAAGCTTTTTTATGAACAGCGGTTGAAATTCAGTGGGAGAGAGATGAGGAGGTAGCAGTGGAAAATTTGTTTTCAGGTTCTTGACACACGAGGTGTTACCAGTTTAAACATTTAGTGGGATTTATTAGGAAAGAGTAGTATGGTCATTCGAAGCATACTCAGTACAAATTTTACGGGCAGAAGTCGAGGATGGGTTCATTGATGAGGGTTAGCGCATTATGATGTGTGAGCGTTTCAAACAAAGTGATACTGAATACAAGCATTTAGAATTCCATCAGAACGTGGTGTCCTATGATGATTATCATTTACTAATATTATTACATATTTATTTAGAAATTTCGCATTCATCACGAAAATCAACTTTCTCTACGGTTCTAGCAGATCAGAAGTGAACCAGAAAATTAAGTCCATGTGATGCTAACGAAGTATCACTGATTTTTCTTAGAGATGTAGAAAGTTAAATAATCGCTTTTCTCGTTAAAAACTAAATACACTCGTTTAGAAACAGCAAAACCGACACCAAACCAGAAAATTGCTGAAAATTTGAATGATTTCTCCCGTTGACTAAACTGCTGAAATTTATCTTGGCATGAGTTTGACAGCAGTGATGAGTTTATTGCATTGGGATTTTACAACTTCTAAGAAATGGTAGGTGGCAGGTGTGGCACATTCGTCCACTATTAAAAGAAGAGTAGGCGGAGAGTAGCATACGATTTCCCACGAGATGCAAAGCATAAGCTTTTATTATATTATTCTTCTTTCTCTTCTGAGGTTATTTTCACAGTATGAGGCCATTGTCCATGTGTGTGTGTGTGTGTGTGTGTGTGTGTGTGTGTGTGTGTGTGTGTGTGTGTGTGTGTGTGTGTGTGTGTGTCATCAAGAACGTAGTATTTGCAACTTCAGCGAAACAGGAAATATGCAACGTATTATTTTCACATTAGGCCTGCCGTGCAGGAACTATTTTGAGGACTCTTCTATGATAATCTGATTGCGGCCTTATCTCCTGTGGGCGTCAGAACTTTAAATATAATATTTTCGTCCCAGTGTATTTTCCACGCTGCAGTGTATGTCCACTTAACTGAGCACAGAAAACAGTTGTTTGTATTCGTAAAACTACATATAAAAATGCACATTTGACCCAGGGAGTGCTCTGTGGGAGTGGTTAAATGTCGATTTGGTATGCTAACTAGCGCATGTTCCTAGTGTATGGTAAACGCGAACGAGCTCACCTACACATTAAGGAAACCGCACCGAAGATATCCATTAAGCATGCATTTATCTCGGAGAACGTCATGCTTTATCTTTCCATTCTGCAAAGTGCAAATTATTCCAACACGATAGTAGCGGTAGGACAATCAGTAATCAATATCTGAATATTAATTAGCGTTTGAAAATAGGTGAACGATTAGTTCAAAAGGAGGAGTCTTGGCACCGAAGAAAGTCCTGAGGAAGAATGAAGGCATCCACTACGGACCCACATTACTACTTTATTAAAGCAAATCGCTAATTAAGTTCGCAGGAAAACGAAAGAAGTATATAATTTTTGCAAAACACAAGCAGGTACACAAGCAAGCCGTCATCAGTAAAAAAATAATAATAAAATGTATTGGATAAATATTAAAGCATGCAAATTCATAGATGCTTAATCTGTACCAATGACCTGTCTGCTTGAAGATGCTCGTTGACGAAGTCAAACACATCAGAATCCAAACAGTGAGCAATCTCATCTGCTTGCACTCCAGAAATCAGGAAGAAATTCTCTCTCAAATTCGTTAAGATGCTTCATCTGCTCCAAAAATGTGCAGATTAGTTCGAAATCGCCACGTACTGGTAAAACAGCCAAGTAAAGATCGAAATGAAAATGAAATTAAATAATACAGATTTCAATTTCCATAAATACTCATGAAATGTGTATTTTGCTGTTTTTGGTGATAAATATTAAAGCACAATTGGCATACAGTTCTTAAGGTTTGGTTTATTAACTAAGAGTGAGATGTCAGAACATTACATCTGTTAAATTTTCGTATGTTCTCTGGTGAGTACATACAATTTTTCACTAGGAAAAACACATTTTCTGATACAAAATCGCTTATACTGCTTTTATCCGTCTCCCATTTTCCAGATTCACCTGCTTGAAAAGTTCCTATAAACGTTCTCTGCATTCCGGATGGAATTCGTACCGAAGGCTTTCTAATACTTTTTTTTTTAATACCCACTGCTGAAGACCTCTGTAATGTCGTTATTAGCAGTCACAGTGCAAATAAGGAGATTTAACTATAGATGGTGAATAGATTAGGCTTTGATGAAATTAAGAGATAAAAGAAAGTTAAAAAAAAATAAAACACATTGCTAGGATGAGAGTTTTGTGCATACCACTAAAACTTAAAGAACATGCATTCTGCCACTGGAATAAATTTATATATTTCGAAAATAAAAGGCATGTTATGGTTAAAAGATTTTATTAGATATGGAAACATTTCATCGCAATTGTATTGATAGAATTTTCAATAAAATTCCTTTTTTCTTAAAGTGAATTAACTAAAACAATCGTAGTCCCTTTAAAAAGGGAAAAACGATGTTTGTCTCTTTTTAAAGTTACATTGGTTGTTTCCTCCGTTCAATACTCTTTTGATACATTACATTCAGTTCAAAGAAAAATAAAATAATTTCAAATTTAACAATCAAATAATTTAAATTTATGGGGACTGGGTTGCTTGAATGGGCAGTGTGTTCGCTCCCAAACGCAAAGAACGTATTTTAGAATCATACACCGCTTGGATGTTTGAATGCATTTACGAGGCAGTAATTTTTATCGCATTAACCGTAAAACTATTATATTCAGGATATTATTTCTGGGAAAACTCCCTATTATATTCGTTTTTGGAGAACTGATTAACCTGGAAATGTTTGGTTTTATCTCTTTAATTCCTGATATTTACCTCACGAGACCTGCATGACACTGTACTAGTTCTACAGAAAGTAGGTTTATATTGATAGTAGCTTCCTATCCAACTTTCTCCTGAATTAATCTGCTATTTTTCAAGCCTATACTCTGAGACCTTATATTTCTATTTTCTTAGGCACTGCTAAAGCTACTTTGTTGTTTTTTCTTCTTGTGCGTCGTTTTCATCAATCTTGGCTTCAAACTTTTTTTTACTTATATTTTCTTGTCCCATTCTTTTCATGTGAGCATTCAGCCTAAGTTGAGTTCTGCTCTTACAGTGTGGAACGCTAAAAATGTCGTGTTGCATTGTAATGCAGACTTAACGCAAGCTTAATTAAGGATTTTAATAATCTAATCACAATAATCTAACAGTCTGTCAATTGTGTGTATTCTCAGACCGATTTGTGTGCTTTTGCGAGAAGAAACACCTGATGTTCCAAGAGGATAAAACCTTCACCTCCGCGTGAGCCTGGAATTCACCTTCAGTTGAAAAGACCTTATAAAATTCTTTGCATCCTGGATAACAATTCTTATTGGCCGTTCCTAATTAAGGTCCTTTTATTTCATTGCCAGTTTTGCTTTTCTGTTTTGGTGGACACACCACAGTTCCAATGTTTTTATGTGAATCCTAACTACGAAAGATTTTATCATTTTATTTTTATAACTTCGGAGTGAAAACATCGCTACATATTATGGTCCAACAGGTAGGATCAAAAGGGACCTAGGACCCTAACATTATCCTGTGCCATATAATTACAGACCTGAGAATCGAGAAATAATTTTCCTTTAACACCTCCACACTACCAGGGTGGAGGTGTTAAAGGAAAATTATTTCTGCCTTGCGAGGTACGCAGAAAGAGGATATTGAAATTAAAAAGGATACAGTAGCAGAGGTAAATTTTGGCGCGATATGGTGTTCTTGAAGTACATGCACCAAGTTTTGGTTTACAGCATATAAGACAGCTTTTTCAGAATAGAGAACAGTGAGTGGTCGCCCAGCACCCAGAACTTGTATGTCGTTAACAACCAAATCATCTCCACTATTTACCGTGAGATCAGGCTTTCTCAATCTAAAGTTAGTCCTGTAGTTGAGTTCTACTGTTGTTGTCCAAACTTTGTCTTTCAGGCTATTGTCTATAAATCTCATCATTTTGTCGTATGACGCGTGCATGCGATAACATTATCGAGTAACATGAGCCAAGTGTTTTATACTATGGCTGTACTCTACAGTTCCTGTCATCATTTTCCCGCGAATTATACTAGCTCGAGTCAGAAAAAACATTGATTATTGTCTTAATTAAATCTATATATTCAAATCCAGGCAGAAGGTGTGTCCCATCCTATATCCACTGACGTTTAAGAGAGAGAGAGAGAGAGAGAGAGAGAGAGGGAGGGAGAGAGAACATGTTTAGATTCCTGTAATGCAGTTCCGTCAACTGAATGGTGTAGCATTTCAGCCTTGTTTTTCATTCATATCCATCACCCAGAATGAGTTCTTTCTGTCTTAATATATATATATATATATATATATATATATATATATATATATATATATATACAAACACACACACACACACACACATATGGTTTCTTATCATATTAGTATTGTTTATTCTTATTATGTATTTCCATATATATTAGTTAGATGTTCCTATTTCTTTTTCTCTTAATGTAAATGATAAATATTATATTCATTGTTGACAACTCGAGAAAAAAATACGATTGACACTTCCCAGTCTAGGAGAACAACTCTGTTCATGAAAATCACTTATAGTACTAATAATCCTTTGTACGTATTTATGTAAAGGAAAAAGATTTTCCTTATCAAACTTTTAACGATTGTACTGAACACCTAAGTACCTAAATATTTTACTTTCTCTGAAGACTTGCGATTCAGAATGCAAAGAAAAAAATTCGCTAACCGCTTTCATCCTCTATTATATAACGAGAGATCGTTTTTTTTTTTTTTTAATCCTGTCTAAATTCTGGAGACTGAGAGGTAATCGGTCTTTAGTGTAGCCAATAAGCGATCGAGCCTGCTATCTCTGTTATTTTAAATTATTAATGGCTGAACATATCTGACCTGCAAGGAAAAACTTGGCCTAATATAATAAGCCTAATTAATGTTATAATCGGGCAGTTAATCCTATCTCTATATGTATGTATGTGTCAGATGAGTGTGTTCATTAGATTTCTGGAGGAACACCCCGAATTTCTAGGCGAAAGTCCTGGGGAGAGAGAGAGAGAGAGAGAGAGAGAGAGAAAGAGAGAGAGAGAGAGAGAGAGAGATGATAACTGACTTTCAGTCCGAATATATTTCTCCCTTCAACAAGCGGTTTCGTACAATTGCGACACTTGAAAACTAATACCATGAGTCCGTGTTATGTTTATTAATTCCATGTTTGTTTGGCCGGTTTTTCTGTTTTGCCGAACAACCTGGGTTTCCAGAAGTAAAACCTCTGCCATTACCGCATGACAGCGGCTGACACATCTTCAGTTGAAAAGCTCTTAAAAATTTACGTATGTAGTAGACAGCACGCAAATCCAGCTTTTTCTAGCCAGAAAGTAAATATTGCATCATCTTTGTGACTACGCTACGGAGGAGCGCTTGATGGATGGGATTAGAATCTGTGTCTTTTCACTAAAAGGTCAAAGTGTCATATTGAATGCACTTCGGAAGCGCATTAATAACTACATATTCGCAATATGTTTACATTACACATCTGATGTAAACAAAACTGTTTTCTCAGAATATCATTTAAAGCCTCTTTAAGCTGAAATTAGGAGAACCTAATTTCAGTTAAAAGAGCCAATAGGTTATAATATACAGGCTATAATATTCTATGTTATAATATACAGGCACACCTTTAAGGCATTCGTATAGTGAAGGTATGTAAGTTCTTTTCACTTAAACCTTGTTATCTTCCAAGTCTACCTACTCACTGATGAGACCTCAAAAAATGTTGAAACCGGTCTGGGTAGTGACCTCTCCTCATAATGTAATTACAGTATTACATCCCCTAGGGGCTGTGTTTTTACATTATGAGAAAATATCAAGGATAGTGAGGGAGCTTGCTCCACCTTTGATACGAGTTGCCTTGGTGTTGTATTACCAAGTGGTTACTTACACTTGGATTTGCCGATAGTTTTTCGGTTTGAAACTCATAGATCTTAGTCCTAGTTCTTAGAGTTTCGCTTACTGGCAGATAAACATCAAAGGATTTGTATCCCCTTCATTATTATTAAGGTTGCCAGAAAAATAGCCTTTTGGCTTTTATTCTAAGTGATTAACATTCTTCCAATTTTCAATTTTTTTTCTCAGTCAAAAGGTGTCTGCTATGGACTGCACTATTAAGGCCCTTAAATGGCCTGATGACATCATAACTGCGTTTTATTATTATAAGATTTATAAATAAGTAACAAAAATACTGCATGAGGCGTAATTCTGCGATAATCTATCCAAATGAGATATGCCGCGAATTTTTCTAAATGAGAAGTTCTCGTCTCAGAGTCTCATACGAGTATTTTCACTGAGCATATATCGTTTGCATTTGAGAAAAATGACAACAGAGTTTTACTTCTGCTCTTCCTTAGAGCCCGTCATTCCAAATTAAGGTATGCAACATCTAAATTTCTGGCAAGCTTAGGCCATGTCCATTATCTAAATATTTATTCCATTTGAGCAGCATATTATTTAAGAGATAAGCACTTTGAAGACTGCAGAACTTGTTTCCACAATCTTCAAATTTTATTAATGCAGATGTCATTCATATACACTTCTCTTGTCAGCTGTGCTCAACTCAATAGAGAAATATTGCATTTAGGATTAAAGTCCAAAACGTTTTTTTAAAATTGAAATATCGAAAGAAATTGAATAATTGAATCTCCATAATTACAGTAAGCACGAAAGTTGTTATCCTAAAGCTGACTAGTAACAGACATGAGTAAATGTTTGGTTAAAGAATAACAGATTACCAATAACAAACAGATGAGACTCTTGAAAGGAATCGCAAATGCAGGCCTAGTCAAATGTTCGTAGACTGATTTGTTTTCAGTAAATATATAACTAATGATTTCTTTCTAGATGCCTTTCAGATATGTACAGAAACCTAATATGCATTATTTTCCCAGTTCATCCCCTCACAAAAAACGCATATATATTGTTAGTCTAGTTAACCATATAGATAAGTATGTCTACTTTCCAATTTATAGGTTGTGGATTATTCTACTGTCGGCAACAATGATTTTGAATGCCTTTATGTGATATACTTAAGTATTTACAGGCCAAATATATAACATTTCATTGCCTCGTCCTCAAAGAGCTACAAAAGCTAGAATGTAGAGCAAAACACTTATATTCCAGCACAGAACTGACGTCTCTTTAAAAGGGAATGAAAGGTCGGCAAGGACACACACACACACACACACACACACACACACACACACACACACACACACACACACACACACACACACACACACACACACACACACACACACACACACACACACACACACACACACACACACACACAATGCGACGTCGCGTTTGGTTGGCCGTGCTGTCATGTGGTGTATGCAACCCAAGCTACAAAATTCACGTCAATTTGACCGTATGATTGCATTTTTATCGATGTATGACAGTTAAAGAATGACTGATTATCAATAACAAAGAGATGAGACTTTTGAAAGGAATCGCAAGCGCAGGCCTAGTCAAATGTTCGTACATAGCGCAACAGCGCTATGTACGAACATTTAACTATGTGTGTGTGCCCTTGGCGACCTTTCATTCCCTTTTAAAGAGACGTTAGTTCTGTGCTGGAATATGAAAAGTGCATAGTGCAACAGCGCTCATCTTAATTGGTCTAGTGCTGTTAATTGTAGGATAACTTTGAAAACTTGAATTTATGAATTAATTTTAACCAAATCTGCGTAGAGTGGGGAACAATATGTTTATTTTTAAATATATTAGAAAACAATAATGAAGGAAAATGCTATATTTGGTTGGTATATTTGAATAACTGAAAAGTGTAAATATAATATCGAAGTAAATTTGGAAGAGGAGGAGGATGAGGCTTACCTCTTTCGACTACAATCCGCAAAAGCTCTGGCAGAAATCAATTGGATTGGTTGTCAGAATAACCAATTGTACCCGTTGATTTCTAGGTGCTATTGTCTCAGGGCTCAACTGTCTGGCCTTCTAGGGGATTTAAAACCACTGGAACGTAAGAATGTGACTCGCTGCGTCATCTGTACTTTTTTCCAAAGGGCTGAAAGGTGTATGTATTTTTAAAAGCACACCCAGGCTCGAATGTGAGGAAAAGTTTACTAGTCGAAAAGTGTCCTCTTCATGAAGCATTAGTATATTGTGTTTAATTTTAGGAATCACGCGGAGCCAGGAATCCGTGGATGTGCACCGCACACCTAGCACACCCTGAATATTCTTCCCTGATATCCATAATAGCTGTTTAGAAATAAAGTGGCACTTCCAAGCAAAAGATGGATTACTTTCCCAAAAAGAGCTGCAATGCACGGTATGCTTTCATGATATATATATATATATATATAGTCAACGGATTGCATATATTAGCGATACCTACCTACCTAATAGCGTGTCGGTTCCTCCTGTAACCCGAATAACAGCCTGTACTCTCGGAGCACTAACTCCACCAGATGTTGGAGGAATGTGAAGGTAATTCTAGCCATGTCTATTGCAGCATTATCCACAACTGCTCCTTAGACATCGCTCCCGGATACATGGATCCAAAGTCCCACTCTGTGCCAACCCAGAGAGAGAGACATTCGATCGTATATAAACCCGGGGACCTTGAGGGGTCACTGGGATGGCATAGAGTGAGACATTAGATCCATGTATCCGGGAGCGACGTCTCAAACTCAGATGACTGTTCCTCGAGCCATGCTTGGATGGTGTCGCCCAGTGGCGCTGAAAGAGACCATCAACTGCAGGATGTGTGAAAGTGTGTAGGTGATCAACCAGCACATTCTGGTAGCTCTCAGCATTTAAGAACCACTCCAGCCATACTAATGTGTCACAAGAGAAGGCTCCCCAAACCATTACGGAGCCACTATCTCCTTGAAGAGAGCCCATTTGGAACGACGGCACAATGGCCTCATGCTGTTGACTCCACACTCGTCAGCTCGGTACAAGTGATAACGGGATTCATCAGAACACACGATTCTGGTCCACTCTACAGAGGCCCAGTTTTGATCGTCCAGCCACCAGGTGAGGTGCATTGCCCTATGACGAGCTGTCACAGTGGTACATGATTAGGGCGTTGGTTCCCATAGCCCATGGTATGCAAAGTACGCTGTACTATGATGTGATTTGTGCCGCCTTGCCCTGCGGTTGGACTCTATGAGCCTGGACAGTTTACGTCGACCCAGTCATCAATTGCGTGTGGTCGGGCACCATTTGTTCGCTGTCCGGTGATACATCCGTTGATGATATACTCACCGTATACCATGAAATAGATAACAAGTTAATTTAATGGAGCACACAACATGTTTCGTCAAAAATGACTTCTTCAGGTGTGGTAACACTTAAAGCAAATTAAAAAACATAAATACACTGTGCTATTGTAATAACAGACTCGAGAACTGAAGTTAAGTTTCAATTGTCCTTATAGTCCGTTCTGCAGTTCTGTTGTTGTGAAAGTGTGAGCGTATGAGATCACGCGTATAATATATATGAACTCCCCAAAATATGTAAAGGTGCAGAATTGCAATTTGTTACCACTGCACTAAGCGTTTCACGATTATTATTTAAAGACGCTGTTATAGAACTTTTGTTCTATTGTGTAATGAATTAATACATAACTCTATATCTTTGTATAGAAACGCAAAGCATTATTAACATGCAGTTAAGGCAGCATTAATTTAACAACTGCAGTAGACACTTCAGTTTAAGCAACATTTTCCTTGGGATTTATTAAGGCTGTTTTAATTGTACATCTAACCCTTTTGTTAATACATAAATAGCGATCTCAGATCTGATGATCTTTACAGGTGATAACAAATTAGCTAACACCTAAAGACAGTTATAAACATCCTTATCACTCTCGGCTTGAATTCCACTGCGTGTTGTTTGAAGAGTGTAAGCGCTTACCATTCGCCAGGTTCATACAGTATCGGCAAGAGATATCCTGTGTGTGGATAGCAGTCAAACCCATTGTAATGGTTTATTACATGCTGATTTAACAGATACTGTAGGTAAAAATCTGTCTATTCGGATTAATTCATTATTTTAGGAAACTAAAGGAAGAGTATTAGACAATATTTCGATGATGAGAATTAGAATCGCATTTGTGGAATAGGTTTAATTAGTTAATATCCTGTTGAAAGGAGAAATAAGACATGAAATAAGAGTGTAATAATATATAAAACAAAATTGGAATATATTCGGAATAAGCATTGGAAATGATTCAGAAAACATCATGAAGTCGGTAATGATGTTCTACAATAAAGGACGCGTATTATCGGAAGTGGAAATTACAATAAAATTATCCAGCCTTATGAGAGAAGACCAAATATATATTTGGATAAAAATACTGGAAAAAAAAATCTCAGAAAATGCGAAAATAATTTTTTTAAAATTCTGTTTGGCATTTTTATGATGTTAAAGAATTGTGTGGTTCAACGTGTTTAAACGAATGATACCCGATAATAGCGGAAATGGAAAGAATTTGTGGCGTGCTTTGTCAATTTGTAGAAGAGTATAGGCAAAGAAAAGGTCGAGTGTGACTGAATATTAACTCATTTTCATGGAATGCCAAGTATTTTATATGAGACTCTTATTAATAATAATAAGAAATTACCAGGAAGCGTACTCTCAATAACGCTGGAAGTATATAAATAGGAAACATTTCGAATATTAATATCTCCGATGTAATGAATAACTAAAATTGGTAGGTAGAATAAGAAGACGAAAAATAATAAGAAGAGAATAAGATGACGAAAAATATGTAGACGAAAGAAAGCGATGTAGACAAAGGTATAGAAAACGTAAGTTATGTGGTATGTTACATATGTGAACTAAGCTACAGGAACATATCTAGGAAAATAAACTGATAGAAAGAAGAGCATTCCAAATTGTGGCTGAATATGCTAAAAGACTTTTCGTCAAAGAAGAAGGAAAAGCCAAGATTCTACGATGGCAAGAAGATGAAAAAAAGAGTAAAATTCGAGTAAAGTTCAAAATGGTCAAATGACAAGAACAATCAAAATGAGAACATAAACAAAAAAGTGAAGTAAACGTTTAGGATAAAACTTTGGCATAATGAGTAATAAGGATTGAGAAACAAAGGAGTTAACAAATTGAAAATTTTAAGCTATCAAATTTAAGTTATTTCTTTGTTTGCAGTGTCATATAAGAAAGAGAGAAAGAAATTTACAGGGTGTTCGGGATAAATTTGACATATTTATAATTAATTATATTTTTCCGTAAGTTACATGTATTAACACACACTTCTCTTCATTTAAAAGTTTGGACCCTTCTTCATTCATATACAAGATGTCAGAAAGGATGGATAGCTGGAACCCACCTGAATCATGGAAGAGAATAACTTGTATCATGATGATTCGTGCCCGCCATCAAAATAAGGATATTACGACTGCTGCCCAATGCTCCCTGAATACAGTAAAAACAATCAGGCATGAACTAGAGACTTGCAATGGTGACTACGAGGATGTAGCAAGAAGAAAGATCCCTAGCAGACGATCTGATTGCGTTCGTACAGCAGAATTCCTCGCAAATCTGCAGGAACAGGTGTTGAAGAACCCTGGCATTGGAATTCGGGCTTTGTTCGTGGAGTTGCTAACTGTAGTCAAGCCCTGGATAACAAGGGTAGCCAATGGTAGGCCGTATGTATGGCAGCAGGATTCGGCCCCTTGCCACACCTCTGGGAAAAGTCAAAAATGGTTGTCTGAAAATTTCTACGACTTCACCAGTCCAAATGTTTGGCCTCCAAACTCCCCAGACCTTAACCCCATGGATTATTTTGTATGGGGCGCAGTTGAAAAAGACACCAATCGCACTTCCAGTAATACAAAAGCCCAGTTAATGGATAAAATTAAAACAGTTTTTGCGGCCCTTCCCAGGGAGACTGTAGCATCAGCTTGTTCGAGGTTCCGAAGCAGAATTGAAGCTGTGATCGATGCTAATGGTGGTTATTTTGAGTAAATCTTGTTGATAGTATTGTAATTAACTCTGCCTGTAATGTTTTTTTGTCAATTCATTAAATTTAATAGATACAAAGAAGATTTTCTTTTTCCTTACGAAACTGTCAAATTTATCCCGAACACCCTGTATATCTTCACCATGAGTGGCATCACAACAGCAGCAGATACAAAAATATAGAAAAAAGTCAGCTAAGACTATTTCTTTCTTCTTTTTTTTCTTCTAATGAGGTGGAAGGTGGAGAGACACCAGATTTAATCATTTCGTTTATTTACAGTTAGTGTTTCCTGAAAAATTCACTAATTTCTACTGATATCAATCGTTCAAGAAGAGGCAGAACAGAGGCAGCGAGATTATTCGCATCTTGAGCTCTTATCGGCAGTTTAAAGTATACGTTCGGTATTCTTCAGGAGTTTGTATCGATACTCACAGAACTTCTGTGAGTATCGATACAAAGAAAAGAATGATAAGAACATTAATGTAGCCAATTTTCACATATGGAAGTAAGACCTGGATATTCATGAAGAGAGTAAGGCAACAGATAATGGCCTTTGAAATGTGGGTGCTATAGGAGAGCTCTGAAAATCCCATGGACAGAACATGTAACAAATGCAGATGTCCTACACAGAATGAGAACACAGAGATCATTATTACAGGAAATGATCCAGAGAAAGATGAGATTGGCTGTACTGAGAGGTTCAGCAGGACAGAGGATACTAGCAGATTTAGAAGGAAAAATTATGGGAAAAGGATCAAGAGGTAAAAAATGAATATATAAGATCATGAACAGGATTACATGGCTATGCAGAAACAAAAAGGAAAGCCACCAACAGAGAGAACTGGAAGGACATGGTGCTGCACCCTCTCACTGAGGAAGCTACATGAAGAAGAAGAAGATTCTTCTGGAACAATAAGTTCATTACGGCCATATATCGAATGGTCAGAGAAGACATAAACCAAAATTATTTTATGATTAGTGGAAAAGAAACCATTTGAAATTGTACTCAAATTGGTAAAATGTCCATTTTTACATTGCCAGTACCACCTGTCTTATCACAAACAAGAAAGATCCTACTTCATACCCACTTACTTCTGATAATATTCCAATATCCTTTCAAGACCATTTTTCTCTTCTTGGGTTGACTGACACATCCACCTTATCTTGGCACGATATGATAATACTGTCTCAGAAAAATCTCATAACATTTGATGATGATGATTATAGTCATAATCATCATCATCATCATCATCATCCTCACTATTATATGAACAGTATAAAACATACTGTAACCACGCGGTCAACAAACGGGCTGCGGTTTCTAATCTCGCAGTAAAGATGGACGTAAATAAATAAATAACACAAAAGTTATAAATAATAATAATAATAAATCCTTAGCCGCCCACAGTAATGCAATATAGGTTTACAAGCTTTCGCGTGGGTGGGGGTTGCATAAAAAAAGGTGGCTCAGGTTTGGTTGGTAGCTGGCACTACACATACTTTCTGATCTTTTTTTTTAGAAAGGAATGCGTGCCGTGCCGCTAACTATTCTGTGTTTCTTCGTGCAGATGGAGAGAGAGAGAGAGAGAGGTTAAACATAAGAATTAAATCACCATTATATCATAATATAAAACATATAAACGTAATTCTAATTATGCGGGTTTGCCAATTGTTCTCTAATTCTAATGAAGCCGATGAAGATTCAATGTCTTATACCGTTGAATAATGTTCTGTTTTTTTGTTAAGAAGATATGAACATTTGAAGATATGAAGGTGCTTCTTATACAAACAGCTTCGACTTCTGATTTTTAAAGAAAAAATTTCTGACGTCTTTCAATTCTACTATAGTCTCAAAAATGAATAAAAGGAGACATAAGTCTCCTTTTATTCATTTTAAGAAACAAAAAGATTCCTATAGAAATAAATAAAAGCCATTTTAAATGTTACGGCGAGAGAAAATTTCTTCGCATGTGCTGATTGTAAACATGAAACGCATTAAGAATACTCGTACTTTTATCGTAACATTTTCTCCCAAATCTGGCAGTCGTAGAGAATGCAGAGCCAACTGTCGGGGATATTTGTCCGCCACGCGCACAAATAAAACGCTATCTAAACACGGATTCATCACCTCTGAGCTACCAATCCTCAGTGCTAATTACTTGAGAAAATCTCCGTTCTATACACGCAGTAGGAGCACAGGGACGAGTGGAGGTTGTCACACATCTTTTTTTCGCATTTTTTTTACTGCTCCTCTTGCTGCTCGCCTCTTTTGTTCCGACTAAGATGAAGGAAAGATAACCTGTTTCGACTATTAGATTACTGCCATTTTTTGCGACAATTTTCTGCTGTCGCCCAGCGCGCCATGAATTGCTCATCACATCTTCTGACTACCAGTCGTCTAATTCGTTTATAAGCTAATTTTCCCGACACGTGCAGCGGACAAATACGCCTTTTCGTCGTTATTAAATATCTTCTTAATCGGCAGACGACTGTTGATTCGACCTCCTCAACCGGTCCGATGCTGGAAGGAGGATTAAGTTAGAGCTCTCGCTGCTGTGGAGAAGAACGCTTCCTATCAGCGAAGGGATCACCGCTGTCACCTTCTATCATAAGCAAATTTCTCACCTCTCTCTGCAACACCTCTAGGGTACGGTTGATTTACTAGACAGACCGCCTTTTGGCCTCATATTAGCTCGGCGATACGAACTGCCATAAAGCCCTTGTGGACTCTGAGCCTATCGAGAAGCGAACTTCAACGGAATAAATAAATTTGCGCTGACTTCAAGCAGAAAATTACGCGTCGTTTTGAAAGCAGAGGAGAAACGCGAGGGTGAGCTGATTTAAATTTGCTCTAGCTGTGGTAGGTGGAGAAAGGTGGTTCGTTCGCCTTGCCAACACCGTGCTTTCGATCAAGTAACACGCTGTTTACTTAAAGTTGCTGGCAGTCAGTGCGGAGTATTCAACCAATAACACAATGAATAAGTGCTTCGAACGAACATTCTTTCGTCTCTTTTCCATCCCCATAGATAAATCCCTCTTCTTTTGTCTCACGTGCGCACTGAAAGCTAATCAGAAACGAAATTGAAAGTGACGGAAAAATTTTAAATTTCACGAGTACCTTTTAATAAGTTTTCCATTTGTATTCATATTTCTCTCGTGTTCTGCCAAACATTTTTTGTATTAAATTTTTCCATTTTCATTTGACATATAATTGATTGAATAATATGCAGTTAAATTATGGAAAGCATTTGGAATGAAGTTATAATGAATATATATCTAGATTACCGTATACATAAACCAAATAAATGCAAATTATAATATATAAATATATTATTTTCGGAAATAATTTTTAGTTTTTGAATTTTATTATTTATTTATTTATTAGAATGAACAGCTATACATTGCTTATAAGCAATCATTTTCAGTTACATCGGTATACTACATCTAAGTGACTTTAATTAAAAATGTTTTAACAAATATATTGCTCATATTTTATAAAATTACTGCAGTATGCTTTTAACACATAATAAAAGGCAAAATACTGATACAATTCATATAAAAGGTACAACACGTTCTGTAAGGATCAGATAAGGTTATCATTTTGCAGAAACTTTGATATACCAGATGGGATCAAAATATTTACCTGCTGTCTAATGCTGTTGTATTCGAAGTACTTCTTACGAGACTTAATACAATGAGAACAGAGCTTCTGCCATTGTGGACCCTTCGGAAGTCCAGTTTTCTATTAACCGTTTTTTATATAAAAGAAGTGAAACCTGCCTTTCAGACATTAGAAGCGCGATAGAAATTTCGCACTGTGGTAAAACAGACCTTTCGGATCATGAAACTGAAACGGCCACATTATCAACTGCTCTGACAGAAAATATAAAGAAGCCGAAGAAATGTCTTTTAATTTCGTAACTTCAATAAAGATGAAGGCAGCAAAGTCTTCAGTATTTGGTTGGTCTACTTTAGACAATGTACTCTAATTCAGGACACGATACCAATAGCCACAATCTTTACTCTCCACTTCCAAACAAACCAGATTACAGGAACCAAGCTGAATCATACCTTAGGTTTTAATACACGTTTCCAAATCCATCTGTCAAGACAGATTTAGCTTAAAAGAACGCTAATGTTATGAATATGCCCAGGATCTTCATGTGAATGATTAATTCTGACAAGCTCATGCAAAGAGTATGTGAAATAAACGTTCTCCCCCCCCCCCAGGATTTTGGATTAAATCTGCTTCAGATGTTCATTGCTATGGCTGTTTTTTTTTGTTAACATACGAATATTTATCTTTTTAGTGAGATATCAGACTTAATTTACAAACTAACGATTCGTAAGATTATCTCCTATTAACGTACTGTTGTTTGTTGTGTTGTATATTTGGTGTAGATGAGTAAAAATTAGCTCCTGAGGAAACGACAGACTTGGATAACGGTAGAAACAGTAAGAAAACAATATATACACTGTATATATATATATGTTTTTAAATTTAGGATATATTCACGTAGCTCCTAATATTAGATAAACAGAAAATAGCAGACTTCCTCATGTTGCTGGCTCGCCGTATATATTATAGATTTTTGTTCTTTAATTTTTAATTCCTAACTTTTTAAAATCCATTTTTATTTTTTCGTTATCTTCGTTATTGTTGTATTTTGTGTATGATTTCTGCTATTTCTATGCTCATTTATCAGATTTTTGAACTCTCTTCAAAATATATATACTCATGTATATCAGATTATCTTTTTAATATAATACTTTTTTTTAGAAAATAATAAAACTTGATTTTTAGTCTATTGGCTGGAATACAGGGAAAGTTTTATTAAAAGTATTGCTATTTTCTGTTTATTTAATAAATTTTATATTTTATGAAAATGATACGTCATTTAACAACGAGCATATGTCTATAATCTCACGTGTTAAGTGAGTTGGTATTAGGATGTAAATGTAAAATGTATATTAAGATGTAAAATGTATATGTATAATGTATATTAGAATGTATATTAGGATGTAAAATATAGTTGTTTTTGTTTTTTTACTTTTAAAAATAAATATTCATGCCTTTCAGTTATCCTGGCTAATGATTAAAGAAAGTAGAAAAAAAACGAATGGAATTTAAGCTCTATAAACTGGCCGATCATAAATACAGAAAACTCAGGTTTTGATTTCTTTAACTGAAGCTACTCAACTGAGGAGAAAACTAGATAATGACCCTCGCTTGTTGGTAAGTTAGGAACTTTCTGTAGACAGAACAGTAAGATTGAACAATCACTTTTATAACTCGTTCGCCTGTCGAAAGCACAGAACACGTATTTGTGACGTGTATGTTTCCAACTCAAGAGTAGGAGGACTTTGTTACGTATACGTACAATTATCGAGCGGCCGTGAAATGCCTCTTGTTGAGAAGAAAACATGTTATCCTCTTCTTCTTCTTCTGTGAGGTTATTCCTCTCCCCCCTCTCCTCGCTGGCACTTGTGTTGAATTGACAATTCTTGGCAACAACCTGAACTGGCTATTACTGTCTCTATTGATCAAAGTGTGGCGATCGTGTTAGGCGAATCTATTTATACTTGCTTTTCTTTTTCTCTTTTAATTTATGAAATACTCAGCGATAATAATTTAATTTTCGGTATTCTTGAATATACCAGTTCAACTATTTCGCTCCCCCCCACACAAAAAAAAGTCTTTTATGTATTTCAGGAGTCTATTAATGTCTACCAGAAGGGTTTTTAATTATGTTCATCATAAGCAGTATAGTAGTATAGTAGTGAATGTGCATGTGCTTTTTAGAGGAAGGCACGCATTTTAATAACTATACAAGAAAAAATCACCTTACGTTCAACAACTGCATTACTCTGCTGCGTGTTATTTCTACTGTACTGCGAAATTAGAAATTATTCCTGCTTTTCGAGCAGAACAGGAAGATGAAAATAGCAGATTAATAAATAATAGTAATTACGAAAATAACGAAACTTACAATGAAAAAGCGATCAGGATTTGCTCTTGTAAATCCTGATCGCTTTTGATCATCTCCCACGATTTGATCAATTCCCACGAACTACATAAATTCCAACAAAATTATGCTAACTGTGAGAGTATAAAATTACCCTTCGATCTGCATCACGATTTATTCTCGACTTTTGATTACATTTAACAGACACGTTTACCTGCTAATTTATGCTGTGATATATATTAAAATTATCCCATTATATTGAAAAGGGATCTTGATATCACCATCGACTGTTTTTATTCGCTGATTGCCCTGTGGCATAAATTCAGGCTGATATGTTTTGGAATCATGATCGAAACAAACAAGAGTTTGCGCCAGCATGTTATTCTATTAAATTTGTTCTTCTTGCCGTGACTTGTTTTACGCGACGAAAACACAGAGTTTCTAGGAGTGAAATCCTTTCCTTCTATGTATGAAACCGACTAACTCACCTCGAATGATCTACGGTGACTCCTACAAGAGCTCCTTCAATAAACCTACCATATAACGTTTAATGCGTTTAACGATACAACGTCGAATGAATACGGAAATTCTGGACATACTCTTTCATGCCGAAATACTGTTCCGTAATTTCGACGATGTTAATGTAGCAGTATCAATGTTACTTGATTTTTTGGTTGTGTGAAGAGAGGAGATTTAGCAAAATTGAATTAAAAATGTTCCAAATTTAGAAAGCTTAAAAACCATGCTTGCGCTATATCTTGAACCTTTCTGAAACAGAGTGAAATGATTTTTTTAAGGCTGTCCATATTAATGATGGTTCCCAATGCAGCTATCTATCAGCTTCTTAGACGACAGTATTGAAAACTTAAGATCCATGATACGAGCACTGTAAACTTTTAAATATTACAATTTAATTTAATTACAAATATTAGCAGAGAAATATGAATCAAAAAGACCACATATTAGTTTTAGCTAAAAATGTGTTGCTCAAAGATAGTTCTGTCAATCTCAGTGAAGAGGATTACCACATTTTAAGGTGAAGTGGTTGTCAGAACTTCTTACATCTTCAAGAATGTTCTCCATTACTAGAATGAATATTATTTCTTTAAATGAGAAACTATTATGTGCAACCTTCGGTGGATTGGATAAAATAGGGAAGGGGTTGCAATGGCTATGGAGTTATTTTTGCAAAAATCAAGTCGAATTAACGCATTAATGACAGACGATGTGGAGTAGCAACTAAACAGTGGTTAGAAGTGTTGTAAAGTAATGAGTTAGCGGGAAGTCATTTAATAAAACTAAATGTTCTCTTTCCAATTCGAGATTTAGGAGCATTGCACAAGATCCTGGATGAGTTATATGAAAAGATGAATTGCAATCCCTATAATAGTTCAGTAGTAAAATAATGTACGCAGTAAAACTTATACTCAGCTTGCGGATGATGAGAATTGATCAATCGAATATATTTATGCAGATAATATTTCCAGGTTATCGTTATTTCAAAGAAAAGAAAAAGAAAAAGAAAACTCGAATCTTCATCATATGTGGATCTAATCAACGAAAACATAATTAATTGTCATACTTTATGTAGGTGTGGAAAGTTTTCTCATTTGGCTGCAAATTAGATTACACTTGCCAAGAAATTATATCTTTTTTTTTATCCTTTATTCAAGTGTAAGCAAACATTGTTGGTCTGGTTGGCCGAGTTATTAGCGTACCCACTCTCCAACCAACAGGTCGCGGGTTCGGATCCCGCCTTCGGCATGGATGTTTCTGATTCTCTTTAAGTGGGAGTTAATTTCATCGCCCGGTGTAGTTAATTTCATCGCAGGACTACCGTCCTGCTTATTGGTGACCTGAAGTGACTTGACATTTCATCTTTGGTTTCTAGAGCAGTTTCCGGACTATGTACAAAATATATTAAAAATATGATGATAAAAATTAAAAAAAAAAACATCCACGGTACGAATGTACTGTATATTTCGTAATAACCTTTCGTGGATGAGTTCCACATAAAAAAAAAAGTTTGTGGTGAAATATATTCGCGACTACCTTCCCTTAGTTTTCTGTTCATAGGTCTATGACGAATTTAAGCTTCGTAAATTATTTTCTTATAATGTTAATTACTGTAAAGGAAAATCTAATGATTAAACGTGCTTAATATAAATCAACCGAATCATTCTCAACAAATGAATATCTGTTTTAGAATTCTCTAAATAATTATTGAAGAAATTAACGTACTTAATCCGTTCTGGTTGGTTTAGAAAGTGACACTTTGACCTTCTTATTACTGTCTGTTAGGAAGAACAACTCTGTTTGGTTGCTAATCTGTAGTAAAAGAACATCCACGACTTTAAGCAACAAAATTATGGTATGTAATAAAAAGAAACAAGTTTTTATAAAACGCAAAGTGAATGACGAACTATAAAAAACATTACATATAGACAATGACATTTAATCGTATCTTATTATTTTGCATCAGAAACAAGAATTATTTTTCAGGATTTTGATTTATTCAGATTGGTAAATTACATGCTATAGTTTTAGAAAGCTTTATTTCATTTATAAATTAGAAATTTATTCTCATCAATGAGCTTACATTATGACGCAACCACCTGGTTGAAATAATAATGACAAGATGTTAACTTTTTATCTGATAAGTATTTCTAATTATTCTGTTCAGTGTTGTCACGTTTAATGACTTCATTTTAATTCATGGCGGCTCGCTCTTAATTACTATAATTCATCTAGGAAAATAAAAGAAGTGACACGATTTAATTATTCGAGTTTTATTATCACTAGCTAAATTAGAGTTTTTATGAACTAAAGATAACTGAGAGAGGATTTGTCTATAAGACCACATGTAGACATACATTTTGGATCAACAGCTAAAATGCGATATTATATGTCTCGTGTTTATATATATATATATATATATAGATCACAGCAAATTTCATTGAAACAGATGAAAAGTAAAAAATTCAGATCCAACAGCCTTTGCAGAAACAACGTGAAGCCTTTCATAGTCACAATAAACCGAGCCTTTTTTTTTGATAACGAGCACTACCCTCACGCCATACGGGTTACTGAGTTAAACAGACCCACTTACTGCGAAATGCAGTGGCAGGTGGTAGCTGGGAGATAGGTTGTTATTCGAAACTGTGGTCCCGTGTGACACGAGCCAGGCCCGGATTAATTTGATTTATTAAACGGTTCATTTACCATGACGGTGTAAGCTTATTTTAAGTGATAATCACATTTTTTTTCTTTTTTTATGC
This sequence comes from Typopeltis vanoorti, assembly GCF_054136105.1. Classification (NCBI taxonomy): domain Eukaryota; kingdom Metazoa; phylum Arthropoda; class Arachnida; order Uropygi; family Thelyphonidae; genus Typopeltis; species Typopeltis vanoorti. The sequence goes on from NC_143550.1 coordinate 10,642,773, forward strand.
TGCCTGAAAGAAGTAGTTGGGACATAAAGCCACAGGATTCATTAAGAATAGTTATTAGTATTCTTTCCCTGAAGAAATATTATATTATATTTATGAGGAAGATATGCTTTTAGATTTCTGAGAACGAGTTCTTTCGGTTTTTCGATTTCTTTCCAGTTTAACGCTTTCATTGTTTCATTATTCATTTCATTGTGCTTTTCAAGGACAGTTTCAATTGTTATAATAAACCATTCTATTTTCTATTTAATTATTTGCTACATATTATTATTGTGTTGATAACCTTGTCAACAAACTGTCAGATACGAAAAGAGGGTTTCTTAAGTCATGTGGACAGCGTGAATATGGTGATATTATTATCAAAGGGCAATGATGAGTTTGTCGGAATTTCGACTCTGAACATGATTCGCGCTTAAAAACATGAAATATTATATGTGTAGAATTATTTTTGCTATCTTAAATTTAAAAAAAAATTAAATAAACGAAAAGTTTTTACATATCCGTGTAAAAATTAAGAGATTTTCATAGAATATTCACTTAATGCATGAATACAATAAACTCAATACAATTTAATTTCATCCAAGAAATTAAATTGTTTTATCACAAGTCGAATCGGCTGAGGGTAACAAACGAGAATTTGAATTTTGACCTGCATATAGCACAAGTCTGCACAATTCATCAGTAAAGGCTCGAAATTGTTACCATATCTGACGTATTAATGATATTGGACTATAAAATTCAGCAAGTGGAAAGGAGAAATAGTTTTTCTCGTTTATACTTTCACAGGGTACTCGAAAATAGAAAGTGACGGAAGATTAGTTTGCCGTTATACATTTTGTTCGTGCTGATCTACTCTCTCTCTCTCTCTCTCTCTCTCTCTCTCATGCAAGTGTTGAGTCCTAAAACTTAACGGTGAGAATCTGGATGTTTAGGGACCAAACCACTGTAATTCAGATTTACAAAAGTTTTACAAAAGTTTTACAGTTTTACAAAAGAAATTCAACATATTTCCTTATTTTGTCAAATGCTCCAGTTGAACAATGACAATGATTTGTATAGTGGTTATTTCTCTTTTCAAAGTAAACATATCACCACATAAACAGAAATAAGTGATTTTTATATTATTCTAATGATTTCCTTAAATGAATTTTAATTCTTTATGGCTACAGCCCCAAACGGTTAACTTCAATTATTATTATGCTCTTTTTTTTTTTTTTTTTGATATTCCTTTTTTGAAAGTCCTAGCACTGTATTATTCGCGTGATATTATTGACAGCAACGTATCAATTCTATTAATCTAAGTTTTCGAGGGTGAGAATGCTGGCATTCTTCATGAAATAAACTGCATTTGCTACTTCATAAACCATTCTAGTATTATTTGATTATTATAAGGACGCAGTAATTATTAATGTTGTAATTAATGTTCAAGCGTTTTTTTTTTTTTTTAATCTGCATTGTTCGTGATCATGAATACATGAATATTACGCTTGGGTAACCTCTTTTATTTATCCTCTCTAATTAAGCACGAAAAGTCACGACAGCCTGTGACTAACAAGGGAAGATTTAGATCGTTGACATATTACTAACTATGAAACATCTGGAAAGCCACATTATTAAAAAAAAAAAGTGAGCAGCCAAAGAAGCGTATCATATCGTCACTTAGCATGTGTATACATCTGTGTATTTTACAGGGGTCGGTTGATTCAGCCTGCCATAACAAGTATTGCTCATGAGTTTTAATACTGTGATCGAATCGAATTGGGCGAATAACTGCCTCTAATACTGAGTATAAGAAGTATCCTCATGATACCAGATATTTCAAAATATTGAAGAGATTTTTTGATATTTACTTTAATCTTTGTCGTCATTTATTTATTTATTTATTTTTTATTCTCGCTGTTCCACAAATTAGCGGATTAAAATTGTCATAATAATACCGAATATAATCAGAGCTATGGCCATTACCCCAAAACTATAAACTGTGGAGGACTACATTAACAAGTTTTATAGTAGGTCTAAAGAGAGGAAAGATTTCTGTGAAAGGACTACGACCGGCAATTGCATGTTCGCTACTAGCTATTACTCTTAATTATGGTGTATAGCCGTAGACAATAAGTACCTCTCAGATAATAACTGCCGGGTTAGACTTATTTAAACCTACTACCTTCGATGGCTCCAATTATAAACACTTTTATAAGTCTTCTTAGAAAACAGGTCGTCTACATCTGTCACTTGACACATTTACTACGGCGCCGTCTATCCACAGTCTGTCTGTCTGTATCTTGTACTGTCGGTGACATAGCAGACAACATTTCGTTATAACGAGCTTGTCAGCATCACAGTTTTAAACCAATAAAGAGAAATATGTCTTTAAAAGCGATGAATAATAATTAGGACCATTAACTCACTTTGCTTTTGGTGATGGTTGCAGATTGATTTTATGAAGCCTACCGTCATACGTGTTTTCCAAAACTACATTTATTCTACTTTCTTAATAACATATAATTATTACAGATGAAAGAGATATTAGAGCCTTGAAAGATGTATTTTCATATATATATATATATATATATATATATATATATATATATATATATATATATATATATATATATATATATTAAGGATACCAAGTAATTTTATAAACTTGGTTTTTTTTAACTCCTTCTCCCAAGTAAGCAAAACAGTTAAGTTTGCGCCTGAACGTAGTTCAAGTCTAAAGGTAGTGCAACACCAAGGCAACTCATTGTAAAGGTGGGTAAAGGTCTGATCACTATTCATAGTATTTCCCATAATGTAAAACACATCTCACTGACAGATGTATACTGTTATACATTATGGTGTGTGTGTGTGGGGGGGGGGGTCACCACCCAGACCGGTTTCAACCTTAAATTAAGATATATATATATCTTAATTTTTAGCTCTCTCATATCTATATCTGGGTCTCAGCAGTAGTGTTGTTATTTTTGCAATATTGAAATCACTTTCACAATTTCAATGAATTTATAGAGAAAGACGAGACCAAAACAAAAATACTTTTATACAATGAAAGTATTTTGCTAAGACAAGAACATCTGCGGAGTGGAGAGGAAAAATTATGCCATGTATAAAGAATGTAGATATGAGCTTTTACAAATCGGGCATAATGTGGTTACTATCAATATAAATTTTGTGAAAATAAAACAGAATGAAAACAGACCGTGGTTTTCCTGGTTTCACTTGCATGACAATCGAATCGCGACATTGTGAATATAATGTGGATGTATGTACTTGTGTGTGTGTGTGTGTGTGTGTGTGTGTGTGCGCGCGCGCGAGCATATATATATATATTTATTAAAAATAGATTTAATGACTTAAAAACCGAGATTACTTATAAAGATTTAATAAGATTAATATAACTAGTTTCAGCTTATAATAGCCTTCATCAGGTATTCTTAAAGGAAGAGAATAGTAATAGACATTGAAGTATCTATATATATATATATATATATATATATATATAATATCTATCTATATCTATATCTATCTATCTATCTATCTATCTATCGTTCTATCTATATATATATGATTATATGCTTCAACTCGGTTGTTGTGATACATTTTTAAAAATAGATTTAATGACTTAAAAACCGAGATTACTTATAAAGATTTAATAAGATTAATACAACTAGTTTCGGCTTAAAATATCCTTCATCAGGTATTCTTAAAGGAAGAGAATAATAAATTTTGGCTGGCAAATATGAAGTAGGACTGTCACAGAACAATCCATGATGTATCATAAATACCATATATAATAATTAGAGTATACGTTGAATATAATATAAGTCTCGTAAGCAATAATATAAATTATTATTGTTTCTGAGAAAAAAATAAAGAGAGAGAGAGAGAGAGAGAGAAGATTTAAGCAAGTGCAGAGTTCTTGGATGGCAAGAAAAAGAACTAAAGGACGATGAAGGTTTAATTGGATTTATGCAGTTAATCGTGCCAATGTTTCATTCTATCAAATTGAATAAAATTGCTTGTTAGGAAACTAGTAATAACGCTAAATTATCATTGCTATCGCAGTGTGTAGTGCAATTGTTTCCTAAACGTAGCCTTGATTTATCACGAAATGATAATGAGAAGGTGAATCAGAATCTCTAAGAGCTTAAAATAAAATACGGTTTGATTCTTAACGAAGTAATTCCGCTGCTATTTATGCTTTCCTTATGAGTGTTATTTTATTTATTTACCCCAAGTGCTATAACGGGCAATTAATGCTTCAAAGAGGTTACTTCCAGTGAACACTGCAAAAGTTATAGATAACTCGATGAATAAAACTAAGTGAAACAAGTTATTTAAAACAAATACTGTTATTTACCTATTTACTGTTTATCCATTGCAGCATCAAGCATTTTTTTTTTTTTTTTTTGAGGGAGAAGAAAGGTTGGAGCAGTTAGCATATTGTATAAATAAATTCGATGGTGTATAGTGCCCTGTGACGATTAGTCCTTGGATTCACTGATGGCATCCCTTAATAATAATAACAATAGTACATAGTACATAGAAATACGATTCTTCGGGTTTCGGGAGGAAAAAAATGTTTTTCCACGAAGAGTGTAAATTCTTCTTAACGTTCGGTTTCTTCTTCGTAAATCTCTAGGTTCTTGATGTACTTAGTTTTATCCATCTCTGAGAATCGGAAGCAACATTTGTGCATTAACTTTTGCGTAAGCGCAATGCATGAATTTTTGCTGATAATTATTTCATGTGATGGCCATCAAAAGCAAAAATCATTTTATTTGTTTTTCGACGCCATGTGTGACAACAAGAACATCGTCGGATGAAAGATACAGAATTAACTAAACCTAACTAGTTTTTAGGTTGGTTTCTTATCATATTTCTCTTTCTCTCTCTCTCTCTCTCTCTCTCTCTCTCTCTCTCTCTCTATATATATATATATATATATATATATATATATATACTGTGTTCCACCCTATTCAATTCCATCTCCACATTCGCTTTTATGTTCAATGGCCTGGCCGTTAATCTAAATGGCCAAACCATTGAGCATAGTAACATGGTCACTGCAGAGTAACTTGGCTTCTTAGAAATCTGATTTCTAGATCGTGATAAGGAGGTTAATCCTATCTCTATTTTCTGATATGTCTGTAAATTGTGTGCCCATTTTGGCTATTTTGCGAATAAAAAAACAAGGAAAAAAAAGTAGTCAGAACAGATTAAGACCGGGTAGTTCACCTTCAAATGAAAGGCCCTGATGAAGTCATTCTTCTTCTAGTACGATGTTCGAACCCAGGTCTCTCCAATCAGGGGTATCATCATCAACACCGAGTGAACTATAGAAGCTCTGTAATATGTGATATATAGACATATGATCACACCACACATATGTATATAATAAAAGTTAACGAAATTAATCTAATCTACTTGAGATGAATCGAATGATTCATTAAAAATGAAATAATTAAAATAACGAAAGAATTTTATTAAAAATCTGAACAGTTATATATTTTTAGGTTTATATTATCTCTTATACACTGCTATGGCATCCACCTTAATAAGATGTAGGGCCCCCTTTCCCTGCAATGACTGCAGTAATCCTACAAGGCATACTTTCCACAAGCGTACGATATCGGACAATGGAAATTTTGGACCATTCTTCCTGTAGGCATGTAATGAGGTCCTGGATATCGCGGGGACAGATGTCCCTTGATTTCACCTGAAACTCTAGTTCACCCCACAGATGTTTAATAAGGTTGACATCAGGCTCTGTGGAGGTCAATCAAGTGTGCTGACCGTCCTGTCCAAAATGCTCAATATTGGTGGCATCACAAACAGGTCTGAGGCCAAACCAGGAAAAATGGAAGCATAACATCACACCGCCACCTTCGAATTTCATGGCTGGTGTTACGCACACTGGTAAGATACGTTCACGATCCGCTGCACTACACCGTCTATCTACTCGATAGAGGATTTTGCGTTATTCGTCCAAAACACAGCTTTACAAGTTTCCATATCCCTCAGTTCACGCTCTTTGCACCACTGAGAACGACACTTCACGTTGGTTCCGGTAATGGGGAGGGGGCTTGCATATTGTAGTCCTAACATGGAAATACATTTTGCAAACTTCGGTTCTGAATGGTTTTCTGAAGATTCATGTTCCAGTTGATGCCGGAACTCGGCATTCAACTTGTCGGCCGATGAATGGCGGTTTTTAGATATTATCTTTCTAGCCCTATGGTCAAGTTCGGCAAGTGTAGTGAATCGTCTGCTCTGGACAGCACTTATAGTTGACTTCCTGCGCTTCTTTCTCAGTATGGTATCATTGATTTTTTTACCTGGGATGGCTTAATTTGTCAACAATTTTCCGAAGAGAGAAATCTGAAACACGGCATCCTATCACATCTCCTCCTTCCAACTCTGTCAGTTCCTTTTTGTTAGCCATTTCAACTGGACTCAGCTGCACTTACTTGAGAGCATCATATTTCTCCAATTTATAACGGCTACAAGCACGTGAATCGTTCAGTGTCAAGATGCACCTTGCCCATGAAGTGTCCTTTAACTTCTTTCCAAACAATGTATATGTTGATTTAACTAATATGTTGCATCTAACTAAGTATTGAAATAACTTCGCATTCTGTGTTTAAACAGTTCTGCGGAGCAGTAAATATATAACTATTTATTCTCAGTCTTCCTTTTATTGAGCAAATTTCATTCCATTATTCCTATTATGACAAAAATCTGAAAATCGAATAAATATTCGTCATATATTTGCTTGCTACTTTAAATTTAAAGCGATATTGGGAACAGCTACTTTAAATATTGGGAACAACTCTACAAATTGGGGTTACAATTGTTTAAATATATTTTATTTGAGTGAAAGATAACTGCATTTCAATTTAAAATTACTCTCTATTTCATTTATTTGCGAATAAAATTTCATTATGCTATCTTCTTGAAATATTATATATTTTATATACGAGTTTTAATAATGATCTCCTTTTGATAATAATAAATGTAATGCTCATTAAAGAAACGTACAAAAAGTTTCTTATAAAACGTAAGAAGCGAACGAATGTTAAAAAATCAATCGTAAAAATACTATTGAAGAGAATAACATCATAAAAAAAATGCCAAAACATTTATTTTTAATGATTACTTCTTGCATCAAAACTCAACGACCACAATTTTCGTTATTATAGAAATTTGGAAAGAGAAGCATAAAAAGCATGAATTTCTTACCTAAGATTATTCAATATCGGTTTACTCTGAACATTTATTCGAAATCTTTCAAATCTTTCACGTTTTAATTTCCCACATATTACTTCATATGTGAATGAAATTTTCAGCAGTAAGTATGTTTATAATTCGGTTCTACAGCACTTATTAAAGCGAATGAAATTAAAGCCAATCACTGTAAATGACTTAAAAAAAAACTGCCTTCATATTTCATTTTCGCTGCAGTTGAGAGTGTATTTTTGTGTCATGACAGAAAAAAGGCAACATTTCCAGTTCTGTACTCTCTCTCTCTCTCTCTCTCTCATGTAAGTTATGAGCTTCTACGAATCTCTTTGGTAGGAAAGACCTAGGTTCGAATCCCATCTCCGAAGCGAAGAATTCCTACCTGCTGAAGGTAGGAAGGTAGATAAATTAACCGATTTCATACGGAGTTCGCTGTATTTTCCCTAAGGAAACTTGGAGTTTTATTCAGCTAACAGGCGAACTCAAGCAGTTTACAAACATAAATATATATTTAGGCATAATACCACCTACCATTATCCTAAAATATGGAATACGAAACGCAAGGATACTTAGTAGGTCGTGGGCCATAACTGCCTATACGTACAGCAGAGTATTACTATTGAAAGTAGTTGCATGGAATTAAAAGTCAAAGTTTTATATTACGGTGTTCAAAATCTGAATTTCAGTATGAGAGGAAAAAATCTTTGTAATGTAACATGGCTGTTGTGGTTGTTATTCATAACGAATTAAACAAGGCAATGTCGTTAATTTAACCCGTAAGAAATCCTAATTTCATAAGCCAAAGACCAACTCTGAAAATGTCAGAAATAATCTTTAGATATAGTTCCTCTATGCCATGAGCAAATAGAAACTGTGCTGATTATTTATCTGCAGATTTAGCTCAAAGGAAATTATTAAGCGCAGGTAGTATGTGTGCTATCTGTTTCAAGCATACATTTCACAGAAATATGTTCTTCAAATGCATTTCGAGATATATAAAGCGTCAATCATTATCAGATGCAAAAAAGCATAGAAAACCAATTAGAAAGAATTTTAGACCATAATGAAGCTTTTATTTTAATGAATGATTGATTGATAGTTATTAGCAAATCAAAATATCTATTAAACGCTAGAAAATCTTTCCGAACAGAGAGAAATAGACTGCTTCCTTTGGTGAATCGCGAACACGGAGCTACACCAGCTGCTTGAAATATCTGGCTTCAAATCCAATCTACAACATGTAACATTGTAAGGGCGTTTTAACTGAAGATACGTTATTTGACGGCTAAAAAAAATACATACAACGAGCACAAGCATAGCTCGTCTTATAATTTGTGTATTCTTCGACATATTCCAACTCAATCACATGAAATCTAGAAATGCTGCGAGACACGGGGGGAGTTTTATTTTATTTATTTATTTTTTATTTTTTAATTAGAGATAAGTAGCTTCAATTCTTGAAAATGTGCATTCATAAATTACAACCAGCCAGTTGGATCAGTAGACAGCGTTGCTACTCTACAACCAAAAGACAGTGGGTTCAAGTTCCAGTGTGGCATGAATATTTGTGTAAGTGTTTATGTGGTAGGCGATTTCGTTTCTTAGTGTTACCCCGTTTAATAAAGGCCTGAAGAGGCTTCCTAAAGTATATCATGTTTGTCTTTAGATCAGGGAAATCGAATTGTCTAATGTTCGCTCACTGAAGCAACTGAAAGTTCAATAAATTTATGGTGATTCATAGATCGAATTCAGCTTTAAAAAAAAAGAAGAAAAAAAACCACAGTTTTATTGGAAGGAAGGGTACATTTATGATTTGTAACTGTAGGGGGCCGGGGAATAATATCTATCACCCAATTGTAAATATTTGTCATATTTATTTTTATTATAATGCAATACATTTGGCCTTGCCTACTCCCTATATACGGAAATAAATAGGCGTTAGCGATTTTTTTTTTTTTTTTTTTGCAATACATGGGAGCTTTCGTAGCTCAGCCGGTTTTGGCAAGGCCCTTTGGTTTAAAGATCTGGGTTCGACTCCCGTCTAGGACGCTGAAAACATTTAAGAGGTGGAAGGACACGTACTATCGGAATTTTAGTAGGGTTTTCCATCGCACGTCCTTGGAGATCAGTCAGGAAATCACTTGCAATTTACTCATAAAACGTATATATTTAGGCATAAGATTACCAACGTAATCCTAAAATTACATTTCCACAAATTAAAGATAGTAACAGGTAGTACATAATGGATCATCGATATGCTAGTTAACATTATTTAACTGGCGTATGGATGCCATTTATCTAATCAATTTTAACACCAGTTGGATAAAGGATTAAAAGAACAATACTATATAACCGTTTCCATTAAGAAATATTTTGTAAAAGCCATTCCATATAAACTCTTCTTAAGTATACACTTTTATTTAATTGGTGCAGTCTTAGATTCTATTAAGAAAGAAAATTTTCGAATGACTCTGCTCCTTTTCCTTCTTCTGTTAGTTATGTTTTTATGCTTGTAATATATGTGAGAATCTTTATGAGATTAGATTAGTTTTCTACAATTGTTAAACTTAACTAGCAGAATTCAGAGTAGTCCCGTGAGATGTTGAGTACTTTTGAAGCATTATCAAACATTTCGGTGGCCAAGCTGAGAACAGTGATCTAATAGTCTGATCATCGAATTTTCTAATTTTTGTACTAAGTTGACATAGTATGTCCACTAGTTTTACTTGAAAGAAGTATTCATTATGGCATAACCTATAGGCCACAATGCTTAACCGATTTTGTACAGATTTTTAAAATTGTTTTGTGTTTTACGTTCCTAAGGTATGTGGAGAATTTACCTAAAATGAATGGGAATTGTAGGTGATCCCTTTCTCTCCAGATGCCTCTGCAGATCCCATCGCAATTTAAACCTCGTTTCGAATATATTTGTTTCTTAAGTCCTAGGAGAATTATACCCAATTGGAATTAACATGAAACAGGGTTGCTTGATCAAAAATGTTTACTTCATCGAGAAATATGTACTAAAACATATCATACAAAAATATAACCAAAGTATTTTGAACCAGCTACTTGGCTAAACTAAAAATTATTGCTTAAATTGTTGAGAATGGGTTTCCTTTGAAACTGGAGAAATAGCAAACAACCAACACAACTACTTATTAAAAAAGTAGTGGAATTGTCTACTGGCATTATTTAATTTATTGACATTATTTTTAATAATGCCAATAATAAACCATTTTCAAGTTGGTCAAGCAACGAGTTGCTCAATAACTGGTGCATTTTTTACATGTGAGAATTTTTATGATATTATATTATATTAACAAAATTTATTTCTTCTCGATTTTTAGCTATGAGTGGCAATCTTTAAGTAATTCCAGACTTAAACAATTCCTTCCCATGTTAATTAGGAGATTCTTATTCGGGTGAAAACTCATACTTTCCGTTGCTAATTTTAGTCAAGATATCTCCGACTACTGACCATCCATAAACTAAGGTAAGGTTACTCTTTACAGTAATATTTGCGAGGAAATATTATCATTTGTTTATTATAATATGTTCTGTTATAAAATTCCGGTTGAGAAATTAAAGCTATTTCTAAGGAGGAATATAAAGGTGCTAAATTGCTATACGTGGATAAGCTTGTTGTCGTGAATGTGTTTCTAAAATATTCAGAGGAAGAGCATTTAATCATTCTACGCAGAGAACATTAACTGAAATTAAAATTAAATATTATATAAATAGCTTAAATAAATTTGGAACTCCGTTAGGCCTAATTAACTTTCTGATGAATAGGATAGCCAATCTTTATCCTTCAGTCATCACAGATAGTTGCTGATCTCGAGACCATCAATGAATCAAAACTTTCACGGAACAGAATACGACAGACAAGTGTCGCTATCTTATAGTCCTAACCCTAACATATGTATGTCGAAGGTCATTTTTTTCGGAGCCACGATATTTTAAAGAACGTTATGTTTGCCAGGTTAGGTAACTTTTCAGGAAAGCTGATTATCTGTGAAGGCATTTAATAAAAAATTAAGTCGCAGTCCTGAGACTTTAATTTATGAACTTGTCTACTTCTAAGGTTATTTCTGAATAGACTAACTGATTGCAATGGCGTATTGAATTCGCACTGATTGGAAAGACTGGGGTCCGAATTCTGTTCACACGGAAAAAAAAGCTTAAGACTTTCAACTGAAAGACTGTTTTTTCTTCTCCTCCCTGAAAAGTTTTTAGCTTATAAAGATGGAACGGCTAAAGAACGCATGCAATTAACAGATATTCTCTTAATACGTTGGCTTCATCTAATTGAAACAACAACAACGACGACGACGACGACGACTACACAGAATTATGCAAGTATGCTTGCCGTCTATATCGGCACACGTTCTGTCATTCAACTTCCATTTCACTAAGAATCATTAGATTTTTTTTAATGCCTAACAAACTCTTTTAAATGAATTACCGTTTTAATCTTAGTCTCCGTCCATTTTGGAAAGTCGGGGTTTGATATTCGGTGAAGGGAAGAATAAACTTTCTTTCGGTTATTTTCTGATATGCTCTTCTGTATTCAGAAGAGCATATTTTTATATACGATCTTCTATATAAGCTCATGTATTAAAAAAAATAAAAGAAACGATTAATCATCAGATACTTTCTTTTGCTTTTAATTAACTATTACACATCGCTATTAAGATTTCATAAGCACATTTTAAGATGAATGAAACTGCATAAATATCTTTTTCAAATAATAATAATAAATAAATAAATAAATAAGAGGAGCAAAATACCATTCCTCAGAGAAAGAAATACAGCCTCATTCGAGGCTGCATCTCCTTAATCAGTGAGAATTGATAACTCTTTGCATGAAGAGCAGAGGACACGTCAACGCCCTGGCAAATGGCTGGTTGGCGCCCTCCCATCAAAAGTAAGGGGGCAATTTATTTTACGAAATCTTGCATTAATTTTGCACTTTTTCTTTTAAACAAATGTCTCAGTTTAGCACATGCGAAGGTATCAACCAATTCTGAGACATTTATTTTGAAATTATGTATTTTTCAAAGCTCATAATGGCCAACGAGTTTACTTTATTCTCTATAAAGAGTCTTTTGTCATTTTTAACTCGATTTAGAACTGAAACACTTCTCTCGACTATGCAATTTGTTATTGGCAACGCTTTAGCTAAATCCTTGAAGCAATCTTCAAGTTAAGGAAGGTACATTCCAGGTTGTTTTTCTTGATGTTAGAGTACATGTGAGACCCTTTAAAAAAAAAAAAAAAACACATACACCATTGCCAACGGTTTGCAATATTCGTACACTAGTTCTCTCACCTCATCTCGGACACCCTCGCGAGAAGGCGTGCTTCTATACATCAAATTTGTAGCATTAGAGTTTTAGTAACATAACTCGTAGTGTCGATTTAAACTGTAAATAGAAATTATGAAAATCGTTTTATATTATTACGAAAAAGTCTATGAATCAGTGACTGATGATTTCTTTTTAAAAATATTCATTTATTAGGTGCTCAAATAATCTAAACAATGAAATGTTTAGATTATTTGGGTAATCTAATATAAATATAACCAGGCGCTCTGAGCAAATATCGAGTTTATCTATTTATGAAATTTGACCTTCTTAAGTCATTCGTAAATCAATTTTCTTAAATCATTCCATAATTAGGAGTGATACACTAACTACGTTGTCTCCATATAAAAGATGCTAATATGCACAGAGCATTTCTACCAAAGATCCGAAGCAAAGTGTACGCGCCCTTCTCTCTTTCTCTCTTCCCCCCCCTCTCTTTCACACACACACACACACACACACACACACCTGGACCCTAAGTTGATTACTGTTTTATTGCATGATTTTTGACATCCTTAATTCACTAGATGTCAAAATTAAAGGTGTAGATTTAGTTATGCAATAATTTTCTGACCATTTTCCTTTTTGTTAAGCACAATTATACATAGTTAGAAGATAATATTTGTTTTTGTATAGAGTATTTTGCCGAATTTATTTTACATTGCTGTTGTGGAATTGGTGTTTACAGAAAACAGTAAACAAAAATTGTTTCTAAGACTAGGCTAACTTTATTGTCCACAAACTGCTGATCCGACAGAAAGACGGTTGGCAATGAGATGGCTTTCAAACTACTAATAACAAATCCATTCTCCCACCATATGTTGAAATTCGCAGAAGTGTAGAGCGTAGCTCACCAAATTTTTCTGTTTATTAACAGTTTAGCAATGTCTCTCACAATAGTTTAAATAAATTTTGCTTCCCAAGAGCACACTATAAACATGCACATATATACTCGCTATATGTTTTTAACACACTGGTAACTTTTGGAAACCACCAGGGAATATTCACTTCCGTGGGTGACATACGAGGCACGCAGCTTTTGAGCTCGCTTCCTGCATGCTGTGAACGTGGGTGGCGAAATTCGTGATAATAACAATATAAATTTCGACAACATTAATATCAAACAATCAAATGAACTTAAACTGCGGAATTTAAGCACAGATATAGAGTCTATTTACAAAAAATAACTTTCGTATATCTATAAACATTTTATATGAAACATATGTCAAAGATTTATGTTTCAGCATAAGATTCACATGATTATTTTGTTTTACAAAATTTATAATTTCTATTCATATGCATCTACTAAAACTGAAAACTGCATTGAATTTTTCAAGTAATTCCATATATCTACATTAAAGTAATTCAAACGAAACAAAAACAACTGAATGAAAATGTTGGAAAGTATTATCTATTATGATCTATTTCAGCTTGAAATTGGCTTCGTAAAGAGTTGAAATATCAACCAGTAAATAAGGTATACATTCTGTGGTTATTGCTCTTAAACATTTACCTGTTCAGCTTTATGTTATTTCTTAAGTTAAATAATTATATGAAAAAAAAAAAAAAAAGAAATCGAAAGGATTGGATTTCATAACAGAGTTTTGTTTTAAAGGAATTCGGATTTTTTTATTTCTCCTTTCATTGATTTATATAAGTGTAAGTGTTTTATAGTATTATTTAGGAATCAAGTGTCAGCCAGATATGATCATAAGGGGTCAGCATATTTTGTCTTTCACAGCGTAAATTACCAGTCTCATTCTGTTAGTTTTCGGAAGAGAAATATGAGATTCTTGAAGAAAATGTTTTACAGTTACCATCTGGTATTAGTTGGCTGTGTTCCTTGAAAAGACAAAACGTTTTGAATGCCACCCGAGATGCCCACTATGCACCGCACTAATTTCTGCAGTTTTCTGTTTGTGAGAGAGATTAAGATTTATAAAAAGGCAAATAGATAGGAATATAGTAATAGGATTAACTTAATAAACTTCTAGCAATAACTGCTGTAGTTTTCGTAATATTTTAACCCACGAAAGGGTATAAAGCAGTAGTAGTACGTTGGTACATTGGGGAAGTATTACATAAGGTTTAGCTAATCCCTACTCTACAGACCGAAAGCAGTACTTTATTACAAGCCACTTTGATCTCCAATAATCAGTGGTGTTCTAACACTATGCGATGAAATACACCTACAAGGTAAATCAACACTGGAATGCCTTGGATGTTTAGCTGAAAACCTACAGCACAGTTACACTGAAAAAAAACAAAAACAAACAAACAAAGAAACTTTTCTTTTCATTCTTCATAATTGAAATGATTGTTTCATTATTATGCATACCGATTGCCACAGTGAATGAACTCTTACATGTCTCCGAATTCGACTTTAACCTGAAAAGAATTTCATATATTTTGTAAATGCCGATAAAGCAAAACCTCTTCAAAGTTACCAGCTTTTCTAGATCGGGAAAAGAACAGAGAAAGTCCGGAGAGAATAAATTTATTGCAGTTTATTGAACTGTATGAAAGTGATCGCGTCCAGCAAAATTAAAATTAAATTCTGGACAGACACAGATATGGAATCAATATGGAATCTTAATATTGTGGAAACAAAAATCGCTGGAACTCTTGATTACGTTACTTAAAAATATATCGTTTGTGAAATTCTTACTTGCTTTATAAAATTAATGTGTGATAAGGCAATTTAACTCATTTTGAGATTCATTCGTTCATTCATTTTAAGATATCTCAAAATATAATTTGTGTGATGGCAAGAAAGAGATGAAAATATACAGATTTGTTAAGAAGAACCATAAGTTAATATGACAGGACAGAAGTTCACTTTTCCTAAGAAATTTCACTCATGTACGCCCTAAAAGTTTTGTCACTATAAAGAAGTAAAAATGAATGAAGAAACGGAGATCGAACTAAATTTTAAGAGTATTATTTCATGAAGAAAACTGTTGATATTTTTGGTCTGTTGACTCAAATTTCTTTTTTTTTTCTATTCTGTATTATTAATTATGAAAATGTTCAGCGGCTTAGAAAGGTATATATTCAATAATAGCAGTATTCACAGAGAAGTAATTACTAAAATTAAGCCAAATTGCTTGAAGGGGTGGGGTGGGGAGAAGAAACACATTATCTTATTCTAATGAAACAAATGGTAAATTAGCTTACGATCTGCACCTCGAAAACCGGTGTGCAAAATATTACTTGATTTATATTTCACAATATTTTAATTTCTTCAAGGAAAATTTCACAAAGACACAGAATTCGCTAATTCTGAACGGAGATAGGCTGTGGATTCGAAGTAACTTGAAAATCACTGTGACGGATCACTAGACTAGCGTTTCCGAATTATCGCACCCTCAGGCTACCCCTAGGGGTTTGTTATTAGTTTATAAGCTTTTATGGGGGGGGGGGGAGTCACATAAACGATTGATGAAACGTGGAACAACGCAAGACGTCTGTCCCCCCACCCTCATACGGAAATGCACAGGCGCATTAAATTCAGTTAAAAGAAATGAAAAGGTTACGGAGTAGGAGATAATACAGGGCTGTAATGCATTAACAGTCAAATTTCATTTGAGCCCTGTTCGATGTTCAGGTAAAGAAAAGGAGAGGTCACATTTTCCCCAAAAAATCATAAATAAATATAGCAATCATTTTCATTTAAATAACATAAAAAGAAACCAATCTATACGATTTTTTGAATTATAAAACAAATTAGAATTTCGAAAAAATGAATCTATTCAAGAGAAGCAAATATTAAAAATAATGCTACATGAAATGTTTAAAAGTCTACGTTTCTCAATAATACGAAAAAAAACGAAATACAATTGCTATTCCTATCCCTTCCCAAACTGTGAACTGCAAAAACTTCTAAATATTACATATCACTTAGAGGAATAAGATCTCTTTTATATTGTGTACCTGATAAAATACTGCACTTGCAGGTCTTCCCCCCACCACACCCGCCACACACACACACACACACACACACACACACACACACACACACTCAACCCATTAGGGCTGCAACCGAGGTTCGCTGTGTTAATTTAGTTGAAGTTTCAATCTTAAAGTTAATAATTTGTAACTAAAACAAATGGAATTAAGATTGAAAAGCGGAAACGGCAATAAATATAATGGCGGTGTAAAATTAGCATATCGAAATTTCTTGTGAGCTAGCCGAAATTAAGACAGAGGCGGAAGTATTTGTCTAATAGATTTTTTTTTTTTTTTTGCAAAGCAAACAGTGCGGTTTGAGAACACACGCATTTGGCGGACATAGTAGACAAGTAGGAGGAGTTTAGCTCACCAGAGATAGAGTGGAAATGACATGTTGTTAGACCCACGTAGCAAGAAGTAATATTATCACGTCTATGAACTCTATACGCGTTGCATGTGTAAATATGCTGCAGTTTTAACTATTCGCCCTGTCTAGTTTTTTTTTTTTTTTTAATATATATTATAAGTTACAAAATTCTAAATGAAAGTCATGTTTTGTAATCTCAAAATTTTTCACTTCAAACACTGGTTTTTAAGCTGTATTTTTTTTTTCACTTGATTCCCAATTTCCTAAGAATAAAAAATGTGAAAAAAATCTTTAAAACAAATGCTTGTATAACTTAGAGATATTCAGTTGCGATACAGATTTGAAACGTAAAACCTTTCATTGCACCGTTTTTTTTTTTCCTCTTTATCACTGGGTGTTGTTCAGATTGCTTGAATACACAAATACGTGATCAGAAGTGGCTCTTAAAAGATTTATTGTAATTCTTAGTTAAATTAACGTGAATCTGATATATTAGTTTATATGACAACATCAGATCAGAATATCGAAATATGAACGTTAGAACTGTGACTTTTCTGATTATTCTGTATTGTCTATTTAAAGAGAGTTCCGACGTATGCAGTATCTTTAATAAGCTGATGCTTATCTTCCGCAGTTCTATTTTAATGACAAGAGAGCAATCACTTGTTAGTTTCATCATATATTAACGGACAAAACATGGTCGATATCTATTAAACAATCCTATTTGTAATTATTGTGGAGAATGCAGGGATTAAGATATTTTTTTCTTCTTTATACAACAGATGATCTTAACCATTGTCCGACTCTAGTTCACCTACAAAAAGCGCTGTCTGAGTTTCGAAATATTCGAAATGTCGGGTTCTCTGTTCAAAGTGTGGAATTCTTGGAAAGCGATGAAAGTTCTTCTACCGCACTAACCACAATGCAACAAACAGAAACTCGAAAACTATGTTCTCGGTCATTCTGTTCGTAATGCAAAGGCTTTGATGACACCTCGCGATTTTATCGAGTCTTTAACCAGAGAAAGAAACAGAGAAAATTGCACCAGTCTGTCACTGCATCTTGACTTCACACAAACACACACAGAGCCACAATACCGGCCGCTTCAGTAGTCATAGTTCCCTAAGGATTGTGACCGAGAGACGTCAGTCCAATCAACAGATCGGCGATGTTAACGACGGGGGAGGTAGGTAACCAGCGGACCTGTCAGGCGGCTGATGGTGCGACCCAGAGGAAGATGCAGCAGCCGCAGCAGCAGCGGCAGCGGCAGCGGCAGCTGCGTTAGCAGCTTCATTGGACCACGGCTGAAGGTTTTGTAGAGCATGTAAGGAAGCGTTACTGAGGCACAGAGGGTCCCGAGAACTTTCGTATATGGTCTTTGTCACCACCTCCGCATGCAGAGACATCATTAGTCGGTTGGCTGCCTGCCGTTCGGCTTCTCGTTCTTCAGCTGTTTGTCGCCTGCAAAAGTAAAAGCATAAAATGTTTCAGTTATTTCGCGTATGCGTCAGAAGGTTTTAAAATTCTCATAAATAAAATTAAAAGTAATACTTTCCTATAAGAGGAGTGAGACTGATACTAATAATTTTTAGTTTTAGTTTTTGTTTTTAGTAATTAGACTTCAAAACGATACTCAGCAAATTGTTCTCTCTCTCTCTCTCTCTCTCTCCCTCACATACACACACACACACACACACCGTTATAAGTATACAAAATTAATAAAGAATAGAAATTTTATTGCATCGCATCAGTTCATTATCGCTTAAATATTTTTCCGTGTAACTGCAATATCCCTTCGCAACGAAGGATTTGTAATATAACAACAGATTCAATGTAGTGTACATGATATAAATCCTGCTTTTTTTTGTTAAGCATAATGTATCATTCATTTCTGAAATTGCTCATCTGATGTCATCTAATATTCGTACAATAGTGATGAAAATCGCTTTCTCATAAAGTCGAAGGACAGGAAAATACACATTTTAATCATCTCTCAGACGCGCACGCACACACACAGTGTTAAAAGATCCAAATATATTGGTATTTAATGTGGAAGTGGAACTCAATCCAGGAATTTTAAAGGTAGTAAAAGTATCCGTTCATTTGAAGTGTTATGCGACTGTAATTTCATTTTGCATGCTTAAACACGTGTATCGCATTCGAGTAAAACTATTGCATCATGATATTGCTATTATCAGGCATTCGCACGCAACTACTTAGAAAAGAAATATTGCCTATTAATATAGATTTTCAAACTATACTTATCTTATTGAGAAATTTCCGAAATGAATTATATCTATGGTGTGCTTTTTGGTAGTCAGATTTATGCTTAAGAGGGCTAGATGACTTCACAAAAAAACATTGAATCAAGAATTACTTAGGAAAGAAAAGAAACTAAACAGTTATGAATTAATTTGTAACATTTCTGATTATGGTATGTATACGTGGATTATACACCGTTCAGGAAATGAATTTTTGTTATATTTCCACGAAAACAGAAGAGCTTTGTGTATATTCATCAGAGCTGAATAAAATGACCAACATGTGGATTTTAATGTGTCATATTTTTGAAATAATCTTATTGGGTAAATAGCTGGGAACAAAGTATTTCGATTATTTTAAAACTAACGCAGAAGCAACCTGATGTACGATATTTTAGGCGATCGGTACGTTAACCGCTCGTAGAATAGACATTGCTTAGAGTAGAGTAGACATTAATGTCTACTCTACGCACTTGGAGACGTCTCGAAGATGTCATTTGTTTGTCGCAGCTTATTTCTTGTGGATTCTTCTGATTACACTTGATTCACGCACTAAGTTTCCTGGTGTGATGAAGTTCACTGCATGAGTAGCGAAACTTTTGATTTTCTTTTGATTTAAATTCAGTTCATAAAGTCCAGTTTCGCTTAACTATAAACACATTTATGATCTGTACTTCGGATCAAACTATATTAGCTTAAGGTTTGAAAGTTAAGAAATCCTTTAATTTTGACTGTGTGTTGTGCTACGTGAAATAGAAAATCTTCTCTCCATCTTTCATCATCTCTGAAATCGAGTTCATATTGCAGAGTGCGAGACAAAGGATGGCTTTCCTAATCCAAAGTAGGTCAGTTATTGACTTAGTGCACTTTAAAACAACGTTGATGTATTGTAAGCAGATCTTCACATATTTATTAATGTACTAAAAGCTCCAAGTGGTCAGCAAGTATTGAGGAACAGAGCTGCAAAATGAACTGAATTTTTATAATTTTAATATTTAAGTTATACATGTGTTTCTTTTTAGTTTCAGTGCATGGATATAAAATAATTTGTATATTTTTATTTCGATGGAGAGTCAGCCGAAATATGTTACCAAGAGAATCTATGTCACGGTAGTTTTTTTTTTTTTTTAATTCTCAGTGTTTGAGAATTTGAAATAATCTAGACCATTCATTTCAAATGGGCATGAGGTTTATTTAAGAAATCAAATACACTCACTAATTTGCATGGAGATGAAATTTTGCATCCGAATATATCCGTGGATAAAAAGTTTACTAATTTGCAAAATATATATGGAAATCAGTGAACATACTCCTCTATATAAATGAGAGTAAAAAGAGAAAGCGAAAGTTAAATCTTCCAAAAAAATTTTTTTTTCAACGTATTTTTAAGATTTCTGTGATTGAAGGTCATCTAGACATTACTGAAAAATTTATATGTCGTTTAAGATATTGCAAATAAAACAAATAAAAATAAAATAAACTTTTAAGTATGCCTAAGCTCCTTAAATTAAGAGAATTACACATGATTTTCAACATGGCGTCATTCATTCCGAATCACCTGGCGAGTTGCATGAGCAAAAGACATCTGCGTGAAAAATGTGTTTTAATTCAGATATGTCAGCAGTGACGTATCCATTCTCTTTATTACAATCTCCCGAGATCTACTCCGACATTATAACTAAGAGAGTAAATGCACGAAACCTGAACAAACTCTGGTGAGAAAATGATAATTCTTAATAGGCACTTATCACCAATGCTTTATTTCATGTAGCGACATCATGTCGTGCCATAAGGGAAAATAATCAGGACAGAACATTAGAATAACAGCATGTACTTATGACAGTCCCGCCTACTTAGATCAAAACTTGTGAAATGTTCTTGTGTAATGTTAGGTGGGAAGGAACTAATAACAGTGTATGGGGAAGTAATAAATTTGATTCATGGTCACATCGATTCTAAACACAAAGGCAAAAAAATACGTATATTTCAAATTTTGTTCTCCCTTCTTTTTAGGACTTAGTAGGCGCTTAGACATACATACTGTGTATGAATATGATAATATTAAACATAACAAACTCCAGCCTACGCTAAAGAGGGCGGTCTGCTTAAGGCGGAGACAGCATCAAGCTCTCACACGTGCGGTGGGAATAGTTCTTTTGAGGTCAAACTTACACCGCTAAACATTTTTATTTATGTCCTACTTCCGGAAGCCTCTCCCTCTCTGACAAATTCATACTTTTATAGAAAAAAAAATAAAAAAAAAATAAATATAGTTGTAATGCTGGGGAAACCAGATTTAGAGAATATTGCATCTTTACATATAAAAATATGAGATGTACATGTTTACGAAGGAAATGAAAGCTTTTAAAATTATCATTTGTCCGTGTGATTAATGTCTCTGCACTCTAACCAAAAGGCTGCTATTTCGAATTCCATTTCAGCAAAGATTTTGGAAATGCCTTCAGGTGGTAAAAATATTTCGTCACCGGAATGAGGCAACCATTCGATTTCTTGAAGGTTTAATGGATCGAAAAGATTTCATGTTTAGTCTCCAGAGCAAGAGTTCAGGATTAGTAGATAGCACACCCACGGTATCAGTGTACTATGATATTAAAAATCTGATGAGGATTTTTAAAATACATGATTATAAAACATAAATGTTAATGAAATTAATAAAATTTATATTGCGAATTTAAGAAAAGAAATATCAAATTAAAGAAAAAAAAACAGAAAACCGAGCAAATATATAAAATGTATCTATTCTAGAAGAAAGTTTTGAAATATATACTTCCACTGCAGTTAACAACAAAAAAAGAGAGATAAACTAAATGAAGATCAAAATAATTCTGAAAAAATAATTCTGAATAATCAAGAAACCCTGTTATCGAAGGCTGGTATGGAACATTTTCAAATTAGTTCAAGCCTTCTGTAAGCAGCATAATGGTCTCACACCTCACCTACCTCACCTCGCGCGCGCGCACACACACACACACACACATTATATATATATATATATATATATATATATATATATATATATATATATATATATATATATATATATATATATTTATTTATTTATTTATTTATCACTAACACTTTCTTTTATTGATATTCCATTATTGATATTGTTTTAGAGCTTACACACATTCCTAATGAGGTGTAGTTTATTTTATTTTTATGGTAACCGCATTGCTTCAAAGGATATTCTATATTTGATTCTATATTATAATACGCCCAAAGTGTGACCTTATAATCATTAAACATTTCTTGAATGGCCAGTAAGATAACACATAACGAATATAATGCCTTGAAAAAATGAAAATACATAAAATAAACTCTACAAAAAGGTATCTTTCGTAGGTAGCAAATACGCAAATACCAAAATAAGGTAAATATGTTGAAGATTAGATCGCCATTTTTAATGCATAATTGAGATTCGTTAAAAATATTCGTTTATCATCATCATAATCATCATGTTAGTAATGTGTATCCTCAAGGGGGTTATGGAGATCAGTGCGATAATGCTAGATGATTAAATTGACACCATTACTAGTTTTCCATCAAACGTTTTTCCAAAATTAGGGGCTATGCAATCTTAGATATTTGCACAGTTCACTCATTTTTGGAAGTAAGCAATATAAGTTTCCTTTCTAATATTCTCATTTTTTTAAACAATGATCCTTCCACTGATTCAATCCGTACTTGTTTTGCAAGTTAAGAAAACAGCCGAAGTGTTTTAATTATTCTTTAGATTCTCCATCGAGAATGCACTTGACGTTTTACAGGTTTCTACCTATTTTATAGGTTTCGTCATTTTATTACTGATTTTATGTCCGATTTGTTATAGCAGTTATTCAATTTAGTTTTATTGATATATCAGTCCATCACACTCTATTTAGTGAACGCGAAATGCAGAGATTAATCACCAGTACTTTTGAAATAATATTCCTCAAGTTGGAAAATGAAACTCTAACTTAGCGAGCTCTGTTCACCTGTCAATTAAGACGATGAAAGTGAGTATTTGCAACAAAAACAAGTAGCTGATCTGGTTGGATTTTTTCGATTTATTTCAGAAATTTAATCTCAAGGAAACATATAGTATTTACTTGAGATATCAGCAAATTTTAGGGTAAAAACGATAATACACGTTAATGTATATTAATTGTACTGTTAATTTATTTTAATTTGAGCGTATTTATTATGACCGCTGGACAGCCGTATTATCTTTGTGTACGTTTGCGCGCGTTCAAACGTACATACATCCAGGTTACACCAGTGATGACGGATCCATAGCAAAATGGGAAATATTTTCCTATTTTGCTATGGATCCATCATCATAGGGACAGTTGTCCCTCATGAAAGAATTAATATTATGAATTTTCAGATAAATGCAAGAAAAAAAAAAACTGACCTATGATTTCTTAATAAAAAGAAATACATGTGATTTTGAAAAACTGAAGTAAACTGCATTAATAAAAGAAAGCCATAAAAGTTTTAAAAAGCACCTATAACTATATTCATGCCGTCTCCATAATATTTCGGTTTCCGACAATATTTCAATGGCTCCTTCTAATCCATCACCTCTCTTAAAATCACATTCTGGACCCTTTGTATTATTAATAATTTTTATTTGAAAAGCAGTATTTGGTATTGTGGCGATTCCATATACGAAAATATAACATAGAAAAGTGCATACTCCAATTATACTTGCCTAGAGGAAAGACACACACACCGTTATTAACTTCATTCCATCATAGCACAAGTTCGTGTCATCTGTCAATGAGCGCACAAAATACAAGTTTGTTTTAAACTCTTGGATACTTCTGCTCAATTCAGATGACTTTGAATCAGTAGAGCAGTGCATGCTTAGTTTCCAACTCCTACGTCCAACTTATCTTGGTTAAAAACACGTGCAACCCTGCATGGAGTCATCGTGTTTTCTTTCATATGGTCAATGTAATTAATTAGCTGCATTGTTGCAATGGATGATTTTCACGAGATTTCTTGCAGTGATCCGGTCTCGAACGCGCTTCTTAAAGTGTGGGTCGCGGAAAGGATTCTGGAGATAGCAGCAAACATTGATATATGAGAGTAAATTAATTATTTATTACTGAACTATTGAAACCATTATGCACTAAAAAACCTTTCATTCTACTTTTCTAATGTTCTCATTTTATTTGAATATAATGAGAACATTATATTCAAATAAAATGAGATAAACTTTTATAAAGTATAAAAATTGAATTACATAATATTAAATATAATTGTAAGTAAAAAAAAAAAAACACCTAAATTAATACTGCCGGTGGTGGCTAATAATTTCGTCTTATGTCGCGTCAAGGGTCGCGGTTAAAAGTTTAAGAACTTGGGTTGGTCTGAAATAAATTCACAGGAGTGCATTATTTTGGAAAACTTACACACATAATCGAGATCAACAAAATGTTGTGTGGTCTGCGATCCACAAAGCCTGATGCAACAGACAGATGAAAGAACAAAAAATAGTAAGAAAAATGGGATGTAATGATGCTTAATGTTTAGTTTGACACATCCCGAAATTTCTTACACCGCTATTCCGCCCGTTTCTTGTGCATTACTGTGCAAATAATTTTATTTTATTTTTTTAAATTTATTTCAATGAAAGCGTTTTTCTCAAACCACAAACACGTGGTTTGTCCCTCCGATTTTCTAAATCTTTAGAGATAAACATATTCACTTTAAAGTAGTCTTTGGCGCCACGGATAGAACAGTTTTACCGACAAATTATACAGCGAACACCCACCTGAACGAGAACAATTATGACAACTGCACGAACTGCAGACAATGCTCTGTGTAATACGGGTTATCTTCATGTTTCCCCTGGCTGTAAGTGGGGGCCGCTATCTACTCCATTTAGTATTCACGAATTTTGCGGAAAAACTGATAAAAGAACACAATTGCTTCGATTCTGCAAGTCGCACATGGAAAGTAGCAGATAATTCATGCTTAGAAAGCCTCGTGTACCTACAGCATTGCTTGACTTTGACCCTTGAATGAGCTTTGCGGTTCGAATGGAAGAAAATGACAGTTGTCAAAGAAGCGAATTCGTCCCTTTAATAGAGGGCGCGAGGGTCACGGTTAACATATTCGAAACAAAGCCGCTTTAAAGTGTATCATTGTAAACACAGAAGGACAACAGTAATAGAGGCTAGCGAGTGCAAGACTATCGCCCCAAGCAAGAAGAGACACAGGAAATCACTAAAATGACGACTGCCCAGAGAAACGGACAGACGGACGCAGACAGCACGATGGCGCCAAGCAGGGTCTGATTATAGCTTTAAGTTCTTATGTTGGCATGTGGGACTCTGTCATGATGCTAATACAGTCAGCCGTATGTTGGACGATGCTGCGGGCGTACTCCTAATGTTCGCATCATCCTTCGGCACAAGATACGGGTAAACTGTTCCAAAGTGCGTATGGCGCGACAGAGAAAAGAAAGCAAAATTTAGGTTTTTACGGGCGGTGATAAGCGAGACTCATGGAATACAGAGATTTTGTTAAGCAAGAATGCGAGAATGAAATCTCTTGTAAATTTGAACCAAAGAACACCAAGTTTTGACGAATATCAACTCGTTGGTACCTCAAGAGGATATAAATAAAAATGATAGCACGAAAATATTCGCTAATTTATGCAAAATTTGCGCCAAGTTAGTCATCAATTTGTAGAATACAGCACACCGATGCTTACAGGCTAAACAAAACCACTGCTTTCATAATGTTTTATTTCAATATCCATGAATGGATTCAAGTAAATAAAAATAACTTGTATTTAAGATACAAGTTATTTTTTAAAATAAATAAATTAAAAAGAAAACTAGTAAAGATAAATTGGATGGCACACATG
Source organism: Typopeltis vanoorti (assembly GCF_054136105.1). NCBI lineage: Eukaryota > Metazoa > Arthropoda > Arachnida > Uropygi > Thelyphonidae > Typopeltis > Typopeltis vanoorti. Next base: position 10,668,843 of record NC_143550.1, read on the forward strand.
TAGCAATTTCCTTATTTTTTATTTATGTTTATTTTTATTTATTTATTTATTTTTCCTGTGAGATCAATTTTGTGTTTTCATGGTTGAGGGGTTTTGCCACATTTCAATTTTGCCTCTTCCAGGCATTACCTTTGTAGGTTACGACGACCTTTATAATATATTTATACCCAGAATTTCACTGACCTTCCGTAATTACAATAAAAAACACTATTTAAGTCAATCTTTCAAATTTAAAAGGTTACTTCAAACGAATTACTTTAACCGTGACTATCATACGTTGCAATGCATAGTCCGATTAGGTTTGTTCTGGCTAAAGATAGAACAAATTATGTTAAAATATTAATATTTTAATCAGTTTCCTTTTGGTTTCCGTAATCAATAATAATAAATAATAATTATTATAAATATCCATTTTGTTTTAAAATAAATAGATACATAAAATCAAATAAAGCAAAATAAGCTAGTTGGATTCGAGAAATTTTTGTTTGCGTGTAAGAATAAGTGAACAGTTATTAGTAACCAAGTATATCATGATATTATGATATAAAAAACACTTTCCTATTATAGAAAATACGAAATTGTCTGAAATGTGTATTATAATTGATGAGCATGATTAATTTAGATTCTGTCTGTAGAATAAATAAACATCGATCGAAATAGTCTTTTAAGGACTTTTTTTTTTATTTTGATAGACCTCATCGAGGCCTCAAGGGAGTACGAGGACAATTTTTTTTCCAGACATGTTCCAGCCTGTAAGGCGCCCCTCAAGTAACTGGTATGCATTGACATTGAGAGGAGTCATTACAAGAGGGACTAACTAATATCTTTTATTGATCTACAAAAACTAGAATAACTAGAATATTTGTTAAACACTCTGATTCTGATTGGGCACCTTCCTTTTGGTCAATAATTCCAAGTTAAATGCGTCAAAACCAATATCTTTTGGTTGATTATTTGAGCGTTTATTCTCATTGGAGAAACAGCAAATACCAACTTCTACAAACTATTTTGGTAGGAAGAATTGATGGCAAAGGAACTAGAGGAAGAAAAAGAATATCATGGTTTGACAACATCAAGACGTGGACAGGAAAGAGCAGTGCACAACTGCTCAGATTAGCACAAGACCGCAGTTTGTTCGCTAAGATGGTCGCTGACCTTCGATAGAAGATAGCACAATAAGAAGAAGATTCTCATTGGGCACCTAAACTGCAGTTCAATGTAATCAATGACGACTGCCACTCTACTGTTTTTTTTATTTATTTATTTTTTTTATTAATCAACAAAAGCAATTATGAAAGATCATCAGAGGTTCAAATATGACCTGAAACTCTCAACATAGAACCATACACACCAAGCAGTTGCTTCCAAAACTTTATATATCGCATTTCTCCAAATGTGCAGTTCTGAATACTCCATCCCATCTTCCTCCCTCACTCTCTTAGGGAATAGTATCAGGAATAATTTTATAAGTATCCATACAATATTATACGGTATGTATTTCATGAAAAAACAAATAGCTATCCTAGATTTCAAACAGAAATAACTGACTAGCATGGCAATGCCCAATAAGCAACATTGCAAATGTTTTATATGCTCTAGCATTGAAAGTTAGTGCATCATTTACTATTGACTAATGTTTTAGCCACGAACCAAAACGGGTGCAAAATAGAAGTGTTTTGGCGAATGACTCTATCAAGATAAAAAAATTATTAATACTTTTAAAGTACAAAATTTAAATTATAAAGACAGAAATGTATAAATTTAACAAAAATAGAAACAAATCCTTTGCACATCCATGGTTTATGAAAGAAATCTCGTAAGGAGTCGCATGACAGCAACAACAGCAGCAGTAAAAAAAAAAAAATGTATATATGATCAAAAAATTCTTTACTGAATCGGCTTCCATCAGTTCCTTCATTTTCCTCTAAGACGATAAACACCATACATATTAAATGTCAAATATTCTGCTCTTTGGTAAGCATTAGATCACGAAATATTCTGCTATTTTTTTAAAAAAACAAAAGTTGTTTTCACCAAAGCAGCGTCTAAAATTTGCTTTTTTTGCCGCACAAAGATTGTCTGTGATCGGAAATGTACTTTATCGAAATTTTGTGAGTGATGAGATAAATGAATAAAAAAATAAGCTCATAGACAAATACTGAGGAATTAAAAAAAAAAAAGAAAAAAAAAACATTTGTCGCTATTGCTTAAGTATACGTATTGCTAAAGAGTAAGTATTCCTTTTTCTTTAGTAATCAACTAACACAGGATAATAATAATAATAATAACGGTAACATTCTTAATAAACAGTAGTTTAAATTGCTAGCAAGTACTGGCATTCTCTCAAATTCGCTATACCCACTATCTGGGATCTAATATACATATACGTATATCATATACATGAATACAAAATACTTCGAATATATACAAATGATTTTTTAAATTCAAATGAGATATTAAAATAAGCAAAAAACAAAAAAGTAAAAGGAACCAGCAGCTGTACTTTGTTCGTTGATTTTCTATCAGACTTCTGAGGGAACAGTTTCGAGTTACATGAGGTTTGAGGGAGTAACAAGTATGCGATTTCGTGTTTCATTGTTTTGTCGATTTTTTTTTTTTTGATTTTGCTGGTAGATAATAATGAAAAAATAAATATAGCTAAGTAGTATTTGGTCAGATTTAAATCTTTGGTTTAATATATAATAATCTTCAATGATATATATATATATCAAACATTTATATTATCTTCAATTACATTAGAATCTGTTTCTTGAACGGAGTAGTCTGTTTTTATAATAAAAATCATCCTTACGAACATTATGCCTACTGCAACTCATTTACAGTTATTATTAATGAGCAAATTTTAAATACGATGAGTTTTACCTTACATTGTGCCTACTCATTGCATACTGTTGAACAGTTTTTGTCCTGAACTAGCTGAGAATTAGGCCAGGATATTGTATACAGGAGGGCATTAGTTACCAATATTTCACTAAGAAAAACGAGTTAAAATCATTTGCATGATTAATGCTTCCTGGATACCTGGTCTCAAAATTGTTGTGAGGTATGCTTTATGTGAACCCCCCCCCTCCAATAAAAGGTTGTAAACATATGGGAGATTAGTATTAGTAATGTACTATTTAACCATTTAACTACTTAACCCATGCATGGGTTAAGTAGTTAAATGATAAGTATCTAATTGGCAAAATATGGGTTCAATAATTCAAACACTACTCTGGTGATCGAGCATTTTACTTGTTAAAGCTGCAATAAGGATTCCACGTTAGCCGGTGAAAATTATCTATCAACAAACGATGGACAAATGTGTCAACAGATTTGAAGGTTGTGATGATAAGCAGTTCGAGAATTCATATTTTATTTCTGAATTTTCAGAAATTTCTGCAATATGTTACATAAAAATGCTTCCGTAGCAAGTAAAAAAATGATTACTTAAAAATGTTTCGATGGAAAAATCCCAAGTTGGATTCTCGTCGTGAGGGGAGAAATATTTATATGGACTTTTTCAATCGAAGATGAGTTAGTCGATCTCATACGGAAGTAGCTGGTTTTTTTTTTCAGGAAACTCGGGTTTTTCATCTCGCATCCAGATAAATCGGCCCTTCAGAACACACGCAATTTACAGACAAAAATACTAGTTGTGATGGTGGGCGGTAGATGGCGTTGAGGTAGATGATTGGTGGTAGAGGTTCGGTGTAGTGGCGAAGACGGAGAACAGTAGGTGTCCTCCCACGATGAGTCTACGGACTCCTTGGAGGTGTCACACCTCCAAGGAGTCCGTAGACTAGTAATAAATAATAAAAAAATAAAATATCGGCAATTACTTCTGGATTCCTGCATTTCAGACTTACAGCTAAACAATCTCTGATAATGGATTTTTATTAAGGGGTTTTGTTTGTAATTACCGATGTCAGAATAGCGCTTTAGAGATCTCCGCAGCTTGGACAATACATGTTCATCTAATGTTGACTATGGTTATCACATGGAGGCCATTAACTGTTAAGAAGTTGCTAAACTATTAATTTGACACTCCGGTCAATTCCTGTACATTGCAGTACTTGTACATTAGCGCAATCGGTTTTGAAGAAACCATTTGGTCGGGAAGACCTGTTTCTGATCTCGGCTAGGAAGAGAAGAATCTTAGTCAGGCTTAAATTTGAGTTATATATGCTCATACGAAGGTGGTGAGTTTTTTTTTTTTTTTTTTTCTGCGGAAGCTCTAGTTATCCTCTCATAATCAGGGAAACTCTGCAGGAGAACACAGATAGTCTACACAGATAAATATTGAGGCAAAACTAACCACTTATCCTAAAAATTGCAGTTACGAAAGGCAATTTAGACAGATCATAAGCCTTAATGACCCCAGTCCTCATCAGAATGACTTTCATAACAATACTCTGGATTACTAGCATTATTATTATTTATTCTGTTATTGTTATAATGCGTATCCTATCCGGGACTTTTTTTTTTTTTTTGTATGGACCGGGATTTATGAATATTTATGAAAACTCCTCGAATGTTCTAACGAATAATTTTTGTACTCTACCGCAGAGACTAAGGATTTGTTTTTCGTATACGAAAACCTAATCCGTATATATATATATATATATATTTTTTTTTTTTTTTTCTTTCTTTCTTTCTTTCTTTTTTACGTCTGTTATATGATTTTACATGCGTATCTTCCCGGATCGGCCTGTTATTCCAACACCGCACATGCCACACGAGTAAAAGATTTTATGGAATTTTGAAATTAAGTAGAACTGCTACTATTTCAATGAGCATTAACTCTGCAGAGTCCGCTGGTAGCTTTCTTGGTCCTTATTCTATGTTTGCAATGTTATTAGCCTTGGAGAAGTGATAACAACTAATGCAAAATTATAACGTTTGGACAGAATGTTTAATGCATTATTTGTAAGGACAAATGGAATGATTAAGATTTGTAAAGGGATTATTTCTTATTGTAATTTCATTTCTTAGTTTGGAATATTTGAAATTTTTTTCTTGATGTTGCTTTTATTTGTTTTCACTATATTGGCTATAAAATTTTTCTCAGAACATTTATGCAGTCTTCAGACATCTTCAGAAACATTTGTGAAAGCAGAGAAAAGCGAGGAATTACTCTGCATCAAATATGATCATTCATCAAAAATATTGGTGACTCACGCAGATCTCGGAATGCGCTCATTAGCGTAATTCAGACAATATAATAGATCTGGATTCCACGCTCTGTAGTGTTAATCAGCTTAACACTTCGATGTTAAAACCGTTAGCTCGTATGCATTAAACCGTGCTTCTCCAAATATTTTTATACACTTCTATAGATGTAGTGTACTGCAAGTTACATGAAACTAGTACAGAGTTGAAACTTCTATGAAAGTAGTAGGGAGTTAAAACTAATACGAAAGTAGTACAGGGTTGAAACTAGCATGAATGTTGGAGAGAGAGAGAGAGAGTATTAGAGAATAAAGCTAGTATGAAAATGATAGAGAAATTAATAATAATAAACGGATACTACTTAGTGATATCCTAAAATATTTATAATGCTATAATAAAAGTCAATATGCGGTTCTCTTTCGGGATGGCTTCTTTTAAGCGTAGTAATTTCTACAAACGACATGAAATTCTGAAGATAATTTGGATCCTTACTCAGTAAGTAGCTATCACATGATAAAAACTTCTTTTTCATATAAATAAAGCACTCTTTATATTTATTTATATTTTTTGAAGATTCGTATAAAAATGAGAATTCTGTGCTCATTTTATGCTTCATGATTTTTATTGTCACATGTAGTAGTCTGAACCATTTTGATATAAATAACATAACCTGACAAAATAACACAGCCTGAGAATGGAAAAGAAAAGGTATTTTGGGAGAAGAGAAATTCTGCACCAGCTGATAATTCTAAGATCACATGAGTCAAAACATAATCCTTTAATCTTTAACTATATTTTATAAAGACAGTGAAGTACCAAGGAAGAAAAGTTTATTAAGGCGAACAACCAAATCTAAGATGAAAAATCGAAATTTCGATGAGATAATGGAAAGAAATGCGGGATTATTATATACGCGCTTAGATATCTCTGCATGTAACAGTTGCATAGAATAGGAAATGCAAATTTGAACTTTTGTCGAAAGGCTTCTTTCAGTTGCCAATCTTTGTGCCACGGTCTTATTTTCCCATGATATTCCAGGTGAATAAAATTTACGGTGAAAAATTGCACCCGAAGGATATAAAAATCGGCGCCGAAGTCATACACACTAACGTCACACAAGATCAGTCAGTAATTGGAACAATATAATTGGCGACACTGATTGATGAAGATTGATCGCAAGTTTCTTAGTGAATATCATAGAGAATGCCAGAACTACACGAAGAATTCTAGAAAACTAATGTCGAAACATCAAATTTAATTTTTCCCCCTTTTTAGTGGCTATGTAATATTCTTTTTCACGATTTTGTTTTATATAAAACCAACTAAAGCCAAAAAAATTTAAATTTCATACCACTATGCACTTTTACACTCACGTTTGAATAAGGCTTTTCAGTTTAATTCCTGAATTTATGAACAGTGCTTTCATCATATCGAACGCTTTTTTGCGAATTATTTTTTTTATATCTTGAGATTAAGCTGTTTGCTTTTATGGTAAAACAAAATTATCAAGCTTCAAAAATTTTCAAAACCGGTACACGTTGGGAAGTGATAGTATCCTATTATTGGAAAGACTTTCCACCTATGGGTAAAAAGATGAAATAGCCAGTCACATTTACGGTTGGAGAGGTTTTTCCCCCTGCCTACAAACTTGCTATGGAATAGATGACGTTTACAAACATAAAGCCGCTTTATAGTTTCTGGTCATAATCAAAATTTTCAAGCAACTAACTTTCAAAACATCTTATTAGTAACAGAATTCAGAAGTAATTATGTATACATTTTATTTCTGTAGCATATTTTTTAATATGGAATTTTTTTAAAAAGGTTTTCCATTGGGATGTTAATATTGCGATGCCAAATGCATATTTGAAGATATTGATGTCATTGGAACCTTAGAAAAGCGAATTTCCTTCGCCGATTTTGAGACAAAGTTTTCTTAAAACTTTAATGTAACGTATAAAACAATCCGACGAATAATTTATTCACACATTTTCTTTATTCTATCCATTATAACACATCTAAGAAAAGAAAGGATAAATTCTGCATATTAATGTCTCATTAAATGAGGAGACCGCACTGTTTCCGCGAAGTATAATACTACCACTACTACTACTTATAATAATAATATCTGAGTATCATAAGAGTATACAGCATTATCGGTCTGGCATTCTCTTCTTCTAAATGAAGCATATGTGTGTATTTTCAAATTGAAATTTACTTTTTCTTTTCTCTTATGCGCTTATTCTAATTTTTTTTTTCATTTTTAATTTTTATTTCACCCACTTCAGTATTTTTATTTTCTCTTATTCTTATAAGGAAACAAATGTGGATGATTATTATAATAATTTTTTACTCATTGGTATTCTAGAACCTTTATTTTAATTTTCATAAATATATCAGTGACGCAACAGGAGCACTTCTCAGTGTGGAGTATCAAATATAACTCAGAATAATTTTTCATCACGGGGTTTTTCTAGACTCCATTTGGCATAAATTAATAGCCAAGCATTAACATATTCCCTTGTTTCATATTGGCTTGAAATCATTTTTTTTCTTTGTTTTTTCACCAGATGTGTACACAGAAGGCTACTGAGTCTGAATGATAATTACAGTTGATATTAAACTTTTCGCAATATGGCAGAATCATATAACTTTATGGAAACAAAGAATCTTCTCACTACGGAGATAATTGAATATTATTTACGTGTATAGATTTTATATATGATTGTCTATTATATATATTGAAATGATGATAATGTTTTGATCATAATTTCTTTTTTTTTCTTTTAGTAATTAAAGTAATCTACTGCAACTCTAATTGTGAGTGCGTGTGTGAATATCATGCTTCCAAATACTTCAGATAATATACGTGTTATCTATGCATATTATTCCATTTACACAGATAATACGTACAAAGGAATCTTCTAAAATTGAGGAGAATTTTGTTCACTTTTCAGCAACAAACTTTATAACAGCATCCTTGAAATTTCTTAATTGTGGGAGAGAAGGTTAAACGTTTGATGATTAAGCCGCTGTAACTACTGTCTGATCATGCAATTACTCTGAAGCTTGCAAATAAACACTCATCCGTTGAGTGGTTGAGTTTACCGTGTTTAAACTCACATTTTTTTAAAACTAAAAATGCCAACTCAAATACCAAACGAGGAATATGCTGACATCCACTTCATTTACTATTTTTGTGTAATAAATTTGTAACGCGATTGTCCTGTAGCCACATTCAGATACAATTGCAAATAACCCAGTTTATCATAGAAATAACGTTGTTTTCACACTACAACAATCCTGGAAACAGTACTTCGTCAATATCCACACATACAGGAATTCCTAAAAGAATTGTTATTTAAGAAAAAGAGTTTCTACTTTCATATCATTTGCAAGAAGGTACAGCAGCACTTTTAATAGGCATATAATGAACTGCGAGTGGATATCTATTGCTGATTCACACACATATTGATGTGTGCAAGTTATCGACTAATGAAGGAATGCTTACTGGAGATGGAAGGAATAACAGTGATAATGAGCATTTATGGAAGTTAAATCATCGTGCAACTGATGAAACAATTTTAATGCCAATTTGTGTTAAAAATTTCTTGAAAATACTTCTTTCTGTTTTTCATATCGCTATTCAAGTAAGCATTTATAGAAATCGTCTCAGTTTCTCTGAATTGGTGCGCTGAAATACGTAGTACTGCCGGTAGTTTCCCAGATGCCTTGCATTTCTTCACAAAAAATCATGTGATTCTGTGTTATGAATATTATGTGAATTATGCGAGAATTATGAGTATTCTCTACACAAAATCGTGTAATTATTTCCATAGTTTAACGTCCAGTTACTAGGAGAGGCGACTTAATGAAGTTTCTTTGCTACTTTTCTCGTGTGTACACATGAATTGGCGAGACAACACTTCAATATGATACAGACAAAGTTATGTGTTTCACCTGAATTCATCAATAAGAACATTTTAGAATTTGTACTTGCGATTCGTGATTTATGAATTTCTTAAACTGAGAGTTATACTCATGAGTGCTATACACAAATTTAAAATATATATAATATTCAAACATTTACTAAATGACCGCTGAATAAGACTAATGAATATAATCTTTTAGTTTTGTCTATGACACGGCCAATATTCCAAGTTAATGCACAAATGGAACAATAAGAAAGCGAGCATTCGTGCAATTTGTCTCAATTTGAAGTAACAGTTCGAACTATACAATTGTCAGCAAAAGTAAATTCTGTGAAAGATAATTTGGTAGGATCTTCGGTGGGGCTGTGAACTGTTACCAAATACGCCTAAAACATCACACAAATGTCGTTTATTTATTCTTTTAAATATAGAAACTTATCTCAAATTAATAAAAGTTATATGACATCAATTCAGAAACTTTTTGTTTTCATTTTCAACCGAAAAAGGAAAAAAAAAAATCAGATTTGCATTAAAATGACAAATTTATTTGAACATAATGGCCCATTATTTATAACACTTGAAAGTAGAAATCAATTTCCAGTTTTGTTGCTTTGAAATTTAAGTTTTCCTTCGATGACAAGATTTATATCTCATTCCAAGTTACGTTTGAGGAGCCGTTATATAATTATATCTAAGCGACGTCATATATTCTTTTATTGTCGTGAGAGTCTCCGTAGTGCAATTTATTGGTAGAATAACCTGGGACCATTGGATGGAATGATCGGTTTCAGTCCAGTGGTAACATGTAAAGAACATTTATGAGGGATTTTCTGATGAAAGTGATTTATTTCGTCTGATACAGTGAAGGCAGCTTTTTCACCACATACGCAGATTTATCTCCCCAAGGACACAACCAAAAAACACGCGGCTCACAGATGTAATACACGGTTACTTCATCTGTCTGAACAATAAAAATATATAAATGTTTGATCGGTTTCATTTTGTGGGGAAGGAAGAAATCCTCCTTAATGGAAGGAAAACTCTTCCCGTCTCCACTACTCATTCTGTATTGACCAATACTACTTAGTTGTAGTATTGCTCAATGCAGCATGAAAAAGATTTATCAATTTGTCTCATTGATGAAAGATATTTCAGCTCGTTTCCCAAGCAGGCAACGAGTGGCAAACTACTTCAGTCTCACTTACATAAAATCGCATATATATATATATATATATATATATATATATATATATATATATATATATATATATCATTAATTCTTATTCTTCGTTTATCACTTTACAAAAACGGCAATTCCCTTGTCACAACGTCAGCTATTAGCGATAAAATGCTTTAAGTGACACCCATCTTTTGATAACTGTTAACAAAGGGTACATTAGATCAAAATAAGCAGCAGTTTAAATGGAGACGTTCATCATAATACGTTCACTACAAGCTCCTATAATTTTCACTTTATTCAAGTGTCTCATTGGAGTACTCGCAGCACGCATGTCTTTGTCAGTGACACACACACACACACACACACACACACACACACACACACACACATGATAGTCCCGCCCAATAACAAGTGACCCGCTTCGGTGGAATAACTCTACATTAAAAGAGTCCCTAACACGGAGGTTGTACCTGTTTCAAACATCAAATTATCGTCCTCACTCTTCCTAGAGGTCGCGAACGAAATGGACTCTCAGAGGTAAACCTGTGCGCATGCGTGCTGCAGAATCGATAAAGCATATCTAATTGTAGGTCGTTGCTAGATGCTGATCTGCTGACCTCTGACTCTTTGCATGACATCCGCATTTCGTTGGCATTCTATGGCCAACTTGAAATTACGGTGTAGAGCATCAGAGTGAGCTAATGACACGGAGACTGCATCATGGAACTAACGACACGCCGAGAACTTTTGTCTGATAGCATGTACTCCAACAACTACTCGTCAATTATCTTCTCAGTTGAATTATAGAAGATAATTCGTCTCAAATATTTTGAAAGGCTATCTTTCCATTACAATTTGTTGGTTATAGTGGATCCGCCCACTGAAACATATACAGTGCTGGCGTCTACCATGCGTGGAAACATTTTGTTTTTTCCTTTATTGTTCAAGTTTAAGAAGGGTTTCTCCTTCTTAAGTGGTACGTCTCAAGGTTAGAATGTGTAAAAGGTGAACAGATTAATGACTGTTTAAGAAGTTCTTAAGCATTACATTTTCTAAGTTTAGGAAGGAGTTAACAAAACTTCACTGTGAAGGATAAGTTGAACAGGTTTACACATTCTATTGTTGCACTTCTTGCTCGATTGCATGAGCAATTGTGAGTACCTGACAGGTCTTCGTTGATGATTACAATGCGACGTATAAAATGAGAGTGCATTTTTACTATAATTTTCATTCTGAATATTGAATATATCATGTAGTTTATTGTTCATTTTCCCCTACATTCTAATTTTAAATTGAATTCGTCACACTCATCCATGATATTTACTTTACTTCACATAAATAAATTTCGTTTGGATCGAGTGAAAACTTTCGAAGGATGCATTACGTCGTTCCAAATTTATCAGAGTTAAACGGAAGATTCTTTTTTTTCCCTTTTAAGGTAATTTTTAAAGTTATGTAATGATGCACATATAAACCATTCATCACATGTTTATCCAAATCATTTCGCTATGACAAGTTGTGAAGTAAACTTGTAAACTAAAGGAACTTTATTTAAAATATAAAATTACGGTACATATGGCTGAACCCTTTGAAATAAACCTTGTGATATGTGAACTCAAGTGTTTCTGTCAAATTTTATTAAACTTTATTAAAATTTGATTAAGATTAATAACGTAAAAGTCATATTATAAAAAAAAAACCTACTTTGTACGATATTTTTGCTGTTTGTAATTACGGCCGAAGCAACTAAGGTACGAAGCAACTAAGCACCAAAGTAATCTTCAGTTGACATCTCATAAAAAGGTTCTTCACATTCTAGATGGGATTCTAATCCAGGTATTTCCTATCAAAGTGTTTTGCGTATACCGACAGAGCTTTTTGTATGGTTATGCCAAAACTGTTACTTATATGACTTTAGAAAACAGTGCGAAAATATATTATTTGTGAAAACGTCTTCTTGGACAAGCTTTAACGGAGCAAACTGAAACACAAAAGTTTTCTATTTTTCTAAGTGCAAAGTAAATTGTACTTAGAAAACAGTGACGAATTTTCGATTTTTATTCCGCTTCAGAGAGGTTGTAGACTTATAACAAATTAAAATGTATGTAGAGGGGGGGGGATTAAAGTTTAAATAAATCCGAAAACTCTGCTCTAGAAACTGAGCATAGTGCTTTTTCCTACTGGAGGACTTAGACCTCAAATAAGGAGAGTGGTGTTCCCAAGGTCTGCGAGGAAATTCATACCAGAAGAATAATAACATAGATTAATTTTTTTTCTGCTATTTCACGTAATGCTTATTTAGCCGCTGATATCAAAGAATGGCGGCTTTATGGACGGAAAAGTGAGCACAGACTAAGAACATTCCTTTTTTTTCCCCTGACATTTCACTAGTCAAATTCAGACCTATACATTTAGAGTTCACTACTTTCTATAATACAGTAATGTTAATTAATAAGTGTCGTATACTATTTAAGCTAAATAAAATGGGTCTTTAGGATCATGGATCATTATTTAGGGGTGAGGAAAATGAAAATAAAGTTTACTTTATTCGGTTGATCAAAGCTGAAACAGGAATGCATGGGGCGACGATCGTTGCTTTAAGATGGCGAGAAAAGAAGGTCGAAAATAACCACCTGGGAAAAGGGGAGGAATTGCGTACCTAGGCAAAGCTTATGGCACTCTATTCCTTTTTTTTCCCCTGACGGACACGTTGCGATTTTTCCTTTTCAACTCAGCCTAGTTAACTCACACTAACAAAATTATGAAACATGGGATTGTCGGTAATTCAAATATTTAATTATTTGAACACGGAAAATCTTACATTTAGTACATAAACGTTTGATTCTGCTCTACGCACGGATATTTAGAGATACGGTAGACGATTTGTTTCTTCTATGTTAGACCACAACCTTGCTTACTACGTTGAAAGAGTTCTTTATTTGGTCTGGAGAAGGATTTCGGAATTATCGAACCTTAGTCCACACATTGTACTAATGTACAATGGGAGCAATGGGCGATTTATTTCTATGATGATTAGTTTTTCTGTGTCTTTCTTTCATTCTCCAAAATACAACAGCACTTCAGCTGAATGAAATCAAAATGAAATCAAGGGAATAAAATCTCGTTTTCTATAAATATGTTGTGATCAGAAGTTAAATAAAATGCGAAGTCGTAACCATATTTATTTCTTGCAGAATTCGTCAATTTTAATAGTTATGAACGTAAAGTTAATAAAAATTTAACGCACAATCAAAACGAAAAGTATAATCCCAGTTATTAAGAAATATTAATAACTGGGATCGTAAATCCAATACAAATGTTGGCGGCACGAAATTCATTATAAGAGAAATTCAAAATTAAGGATTTCGTGGTTTTATTCAGTTTCTACTACATTTCATCAACAGCACTCAGATAGATTAGTCTGAATATGATTTTAGATTTGTTTTCATTTCTAAAAATACTGGATTCAAATATTTTGCCTATTATTTTTCCCTTAATCAATGTATCTACTCACATATCACAAATACGAAATGTCTCGAAAGCCTTATATTAAAATTACGATGCATTATGGAGTAATGTATGGTAATTTTAGAAAATGCGAACGAATTTTAAATTTTACGAATATTTGCGTAATGACTACGCAAATACTTTTGAATAATTGATCTCTTTCATACTGCCGTAAGTGTATAGTTTATAAAAATATACTACTATGACATTGTCATACTAAGAAACTATGAACTGTTAAGAAGCTTTCTTAAGATTGGAGATTGGAATTAGTATAGGTACCGTGATATGACATCATCGAAGAAGACAGGAGCACTATGAAAGATACTGACCATCGAAGCATTATGTTAATGCCATCCAGTAGTGTCGTAATAAATTTTCCTGTGTGACATGACATTTTATTCGAAAGAAGAGTATAACATGGCATTATATTTCAATAACCTAATTTGATTATTATCGTAATGTAAATATATTCACTGCTAGAATAGGATCTGTTTTTATTTAAAAAACCTGATGATTTTGTAAAAATGCATTTCTCATTTATAAGTTGATTATTGTTATTTCTATACACTACTGCAGTATTGCAATTTTGTTGATATGTGAATTTGCTTTCATTTCCTAACTCTTCAATAACCAAAACCGCCCCATTCGTAATTATTTTTAACATTTCTTAATAAAATATTAAGGTTTCTCTTTCAGAGTTGTAGATTATTATTATTATTATTATTATTATTATTATTATTTATTATTATTATTATTATTATTATTATTATTATTATTATTATTATTATTATTATTATTATACGTAGACACAACCAAGGAATCAGAGACTCACTGAGTTAGGGCCAGTGAAGGTGTAATTCCTTGATATTTATCATATCTGTGCTTAAAAGCATTTATCGATGGCGCAATCACAATACATCTTACAATAACTGACATCTTATTCCATTCACTGACACACCATACTCCCACCATAAAAAAAAACAAACCTGGAACATACCACAAATTATTTCCAGGTCCTTATTTTTTTCATATAGCCAGATTATTTAACTAACTAAACCGATTATTCTAGGATACTTTGTTCATCATATGAACGAACAAATTAATCATGCTGGTTAATTATAAAAGTTGGAATACTACAAATGGCAAATATGAAGAACTCAGGCTGCGTAGCAAAGATTTATTTTATAGCATAGTATATATAGACAACTTAAGGAAGAACTAACTCCATCATTAAAAATCCCTGAAATATAAATTTTACGTTTTAAAGTTTAAATGTAATTATATTACAATTTTATTTTTTACACGAATTTAACATCTGAAGTTAATTTGATACGTTGTAAAATACAGCATCAATTTCATGAATTTTTATGTTAGCCTCATTCGAAATTTTAAAACCTAAATCATATTAATTTCTTGGGTGATTATTAGTTAAATAATCACAATTATAATAAAATGGCTTCTCTCAACATTTTCATTTAATTTTTATTGTTTATTATAGTTTAATATAGATTGTCACAAAACGAAACTATAAATAATAATAAAAATTCCAATTCTTTTAATAAAACTTATTTATGATACTGCTCACATTTCTTATTGTATACATCCTGATTATCTGAATTATTATTATTATTAATTCACGCAGAAGCTGTAGCTCTTGTAGTGAACGAAGAAACATTCGAAAACAGATTAAGACTCAATTAGTGCCCAATTAAAGCAACTATTTCGATACACCGGATATAGCAGAAATATCTCATAAAGAATTCAGCATAATTAGATCCCTTCTTGTAGAACTCTGACAGTCAGCAGCTAAAGAAATTAAAATATAAAGTACTAAACGAAGTTCGAATATGTCGTAACAAGAAATAAAAGAATATTTAGTGATGTATTAAGAATTCCTAAAACTGAATAACGAAGTGCTGAACTCACAGAAATGAACGAAACATGAAATTACTTTCTGAAGCAAAAACAGAAAAAGAGAAAAACAGCCAAACTGAACCCAAAATTGAAGAATCACACCAATCAGCTTAAAACAACCGTGAATATCGAAGAAATTCCCTAAGATGACGCACATGACTTAACCGCTGTAGTTCACAATTTCGTGAAATGTAAAACCGAAAATACGAGTGAATAAATACATTTTAGTACAGAACCTAGACAAAAGAAAAGCCCACTCCCCACATATCATAGTTAATCTCGCTCATAACAAGCTATTGAAAGATTAATTAAAACAAGTAAAAAATGAGAGCAAGAAGTCCAGTATATGGTAAGAATCGAATAATATCCAATATTACACAACAATAACATCTAGTATTACAAAAATTTATCATACATATACAGGAAAGAAAAACATAACAAGAAATATGAATATCATTGGTTCAAAAAAACTCAAAAATATTCATTAAAACAATGATATTTAATAATTATCAATGATTGATAATAATGATAATTATTATTATTATTATTATTTATAACACTAGCTTAATCTAGCATAATGGGAGACGCTAAAATTAGCATCCCTAATATCAAATCACTCATACTAAAACTTATTTATATTTACTGTCCGTCCTTGTCTTAATTACAAGTATTTCACTTACACTAGATAAGATGACAACTGAAAGTATTGTACAATCCTTTAAAGGCAACATTAATGTTCGGGTCAGAGATAACAGATTTATATCACCAACTATTAAAACCAAACTGGAAGCTCACTATTTTGCATCATTACATATCTCAGCAAGTGGAAACAAAACTCCACTTCCATAGCCGTATCATACCATTAAAAAAAAGCAGTTGATAATACTGAGCATGTCAAAATTTAAAAAAAAAAAAAAAAAAAAAAAAAAACTTCTTGGTATCTTACGGCGAAATCGAACAATACAGAAAAATTGTATGACCCGTGATATATACAAGAAAACTATCCGGAAAATGAAGACTAGGACTAATTATAATGAGGATTCTCGCGCATAATGATAACAATTAATTAGTATGCACATTTGTGCGCATGTATATATTTTAAATAGTATGCATGTATGAATATTAAAATTTGTTCTATTGGCTGGAATTATTTTTATTATTATTATTATTACAACTGAAACACAGTCAAAACAAGAGATATCATTTAAATAAAAGTTGTGGCTGGTAATACAGAGCAATTTGGATTCTACTCAGGAATCCAAGAATAGTCCGTCAAGTAGCGTCGGGACAGTTAAAGTATGGACTGTCCCAAGTAACCCCGTTTTTTGTGGTCGCTTCGTTGATGTTTAATTCTTGTAAATAATTGGATAGCTTCTTTGAAATTGCACCAAGTGCACTTATAACTATTGGGATATCTTTCGTATGTTTAAGCCACAGCTGGCCAACTTCGATTGCCAGATGTCGATATTTAGTGATTTT
The DNA here is from genome assembly GCF_054136105.1 of Typopeltis vanoorti. Lineage (NCBI taxonomy): Eukaryota > Metazoa > Arthropoda > Arachnida > Uropygi > Thelyphonidae > Typopeltis > Typopeltis vanoorti. The sequence goes on from NC_143550.1 coordinate 10,686,027, forward strand.
GTCCAGTTCTTCGTTGTTGATGTTATTACCAGTAGGTACTCCGATGTGAGTAATGCAAACTTGTCCATGTTTAATAATTGTGATATCAGGTATGTTGTGTTCCAAATGCGATCAGTTCGTATTCTAAAGTCCCAGAGAATTTTTGCTGTTCCGTTTTCCAATACTGTCTCTGTTTTATGCTGCCATCTACCAGTTATCAGAAGTACGAAAATTTTGCATACATGCCAATGGATTATTTTGGCCACTTGATCATGGCGGTATTTATAATCAGTTTGAGCTATCTTGCTGCAGGCACTGATTAGATGTTCTATAGTATCTTTCTGAACGCATAATTTACATTTATTGTTATTATTGATGTTCAAAATTTTTGCTTTGATTGCATTATTTTCTAACGCATATTGTTGAGCGACTAGAATAAATGCTTCTGTTTCTTTTTTAATATATTCATATTGTAGCCATCATATTGTAGCGATTATCATTATCATCATCATCATTATAGCTTCGACGTCGGTGGGATTAGCCCGCCTGAACACTCCTGAATAAACTAAACCTCGTGACCACCATTATCATAGTTGTTTTTAACATTACCGTTAAGTATTTAGCATTGCATACACTCTTCGAACAGACCACGATGAGTTACTATATAAATGTAAATAGCCTGAATGATAATAATAATCTCTCTCTCTGTGAAATGAATATGTATAAAAATGAATACATTCCGAATTGTATACTGAATCCATGTAGTGACAAAAATGTAACAAAAATATAGCTTAGTTGTATATAAATCATACAACGTTTGCAAGATAATAATAAAGATGATTTTTAATATACCATTATACATACAAGGATATAAGAATATAAGAACATAAGTTACTTTCATAACTCTGCTACTAGTATGTACTTTCTTGTGGTTATATCGGTGGCTTTAATATAATTTTTGTTCTAGGTGTTTATCAGAATGTCCACCCCCCCCCCTCGTGTAAGAAGTATTTCTAACGCACAATACAGTGTCTGCACATATATATACTGTATATACTATAATAGTCCGTACGAATTACGAAGATTGAATAAATTTTAAAAAAAAAAAACGATTATTATTATTATTATTATTATTATTATTATTATTAATTTACATGTATGAAAATTTGATTGATAAAATAAATAAACTAATAAATTTATTATTATTATTATTTTTATTATAAAAATTAAAATTACACAATATTTAAATAGCAATATTTATCCTCATATAAACTCGCGCAAGCAATATATTCGTACTGTAGGAAAGAAATAATTGGAAATACAAACATATCCTTCATAACAGCTATTCAGAAGCTATTATACTCGTAACATGCAAACTAGAAGATCATTAATTAGTCTCACTATAGTTCACCTAAAACCAAAATTCTCTAAATGTCCTGTGCGAACAATGTACAAGGAAATAGAGTATAAATAAAAATGCAGAAATTTTAAAGCGGGATGGACCCAGCTAGCAATCTAACTCTGTAGATATGTTGTATAGTCATATTAAACTCCTCCACACTCCAGTATATAACAAAAAACAAGGCAACGAAGAAAATCAAAGGACTTTATCAAAAGGCAAATACTTGATATTCACCAAATATCAAGGAATCACTTCACCGCATGATAAAGAGAGCCAAAAGAAACTAATACAGAAGTAAAGCAATGTCTCTGCAAATCGACATCTGATCAACGAGGTGTTGAATTTCGCCTACGAAGCCTCCCTCTTCCAAAACCATAACGTAAGAATTCAACCAGCACTTTTTCGATTCCATTATAATGCTACTGAAAACATACAGTCCTGCAAGCAAATAATGCCACTACATTTGGACCAGGAGGAAGTGAAACATTGTTCCCAACCATAATAGAAAAGAACCTGCTTTTTGAAGCACATCACGACAGTCTCTATAAGCATTGGCGGTATCACATATAAAGTCATTACAAAACGGCATTTAACTATTATTCTGCTATTATTCTCAATCTACTTAATAAAATGAAAGTTGATACACAACAAAAAGGCCGAAGGTTGCATTAATCACACCGATTTAAAAACAACAACAACAACAACAACAACAAAAACCCACACAATAAGCAGTTGCAGATCTCTTACTATCTTACCTGTTTTACACCAAATAATGGCAAGCAGAAAACAAATTTTAACAGTTGTTTTTATAGGTTTATCAAAAGTACGACTATTATGAACTTTCTTTTTAATAAAATTATTACAAAAAAGGAATGCGTATTGAAATAGTAGAATCTCTGCTTGCTGGGTTTTAAGCTACTTACAACCAAAACAAAATGCAAATTACATAAGATGAACCTAAGGAAAAGAGTTACTGGTAACGTGTGGAATCAGTTGCACAAGCAGAAGTTCATTCTCAGCCCTCTTTATCATTTACGTGCACGACATGTTAATCACTTTCCAACTAACAGACAGGATATTCTAATATACAGACGGAACAGCTACGGAGTCATGCATAACGATATAAGCACGATCTATGCAAACATGTAATACGATATAAGCACAGCCGAAGCAAATATACATGTTTGCAAATATACATACATATACCTATTTACTATAATTGTAAATAGTTTGCATGTGTAATTATATTTGTGTGTACTATATATACTATAAGAGTATAATAGTTTGCATGTGTAATTATATTTGTGTGTACTATATATACTATAAGAGTATAATAGTTTGCATGTGTAATTATATTTGTGTGTACTATATATACTATAAGAGTATAATAGTTTGCATGCATATTTGCTTAGTCAAAGAAGCTGACAACTGACTCAATACACCCAAACTCTGAAAAAAAAATTTTTTTTTTTTCATGGGTCGAAGCCACATAATGTACAATGAAAAGTTAGAAATCTTCCTCGCATTAATCTCTTACACATGTGTTTTTTTTTGAAATTTTATTCGAAGTCCTATTGTCTATTTACATTCTGTGCATTGGTTCTCCACTGATCTAACCTAAACCATTGCTAGATATCGCATTTTGTATTAAAGATACTTTAAAAAAAAAATCGCGTGTTTTGCTAAAGTAAAAGATGATATTTCTATAGATTTTCGAATACAGAACAGAAAGAGAAATTGTTTGGTGGTTGCTGCAGTCACATCGCGATACTCTCCTGAAGCGATTCTGTGCAGTAACAAATATGCTCAAAGCATTTTATTCGAAAGTAGCCACGGTTATTTATGAAAAGTACGTGATCTGTTGCTTACGAAAGTAGAATAAAGGTCCGCGCAGGCTAAAAATCCTGAATTAAGATCACCGTTTGGGAATATTCAGATGATGTCGCAATGCATTAAGAGATGAATCATGTATGTGCGACTGTGCTAATGTCTATTGACTGTCCAAGGAGAGAGAGAGAGAGAGAGAGAGAGAGAGAGAGAGAGAGGTGGGGGGGAGATTTCGTGTAGAATGAAATTATAAGAACGATATTATTTTCAGTCGTAGGCATCAGTATGGAAAGAAGGAAATGACGTAGGTTTCTTGAAAGGACGCAGCGAGCACCGTTGACTGTACGAAACAAGGTTAACCTATTTTTCTGTACCTCAGAAATAATTTTACGAGCACTGACGAAGATATCATGTCAACCAAATCCACTTTGTCAAGTAGTGTTGACAATGTTCTAAATGGATTCGTGTATGTGTGCGCGTATATATATATATATAGTAAGCACTATTTCTGATGATGCGGGAATAAACTTAGTTTGCTCTAAACAGACAAACCAGCTGGTGAACACACGCATTTAACAGACAGGACGGAACCATCTTGTTAATAACTTAAGCATAAATTATGCAATACGTACTGGGAGATATGAAAATTTAACGCACTCGTTTTTCCAGTTTTGTGACTAATATTTTTTCTCTCAAATATCAAATAAATCTTTTTTTTTTTCCTGCTATCAACTGATGAATATACATTCATCTCCTGATATATGAATTTCTGTTGAAAAAGCGAAATATTTCAATATTGAGTGAGCCGGACATCGAGATTAACAAGAAAATGCTTTTCGTTCAGCATTTTAAAATACTTCTGAGAATTTGGTCGGAGAAAGAAAATGTTCTTAACAGATAAGTGAAGATAAAGAGTAGGAAAGAACTGCAGCGACGACTGATATAGGTCTCTCTTTCTCTCTCTCTCTCTCTCTCTTTCTCTCTCTCTCTCTCTCTCCTTTCGCTAAACGCAAGTTCGCTTGGTGTTGCGGTTCAGTGCCAACTATATAACTTTAGCTAGTTGATTACCTGAGGAAGCTTAGGGACATAAATGCAAATGAGTCATCCGGTTTATTATTGACGTCGCGTGCATTTTCACTTGGTGTTACATATCACTTCATGTGTACTGTCCTGTGATCGACCTAACGTCGTTTTAGATCATGAATTTGTAGTTTAAGGCTTGAATTTCAGCAAGTCTTTACACATTTTGCTTCTTTACGTTTCATAACGAAGCTAATATCAAAAGCTTCTGTGGATAGTGTGTTAATAGATAAATAAATAAATAAATAAATAAAAACCAGAGATCTTGCTTGCAAAAATCAGGAAAGTGAAGAGAAGACCCGTCACATATTTTGACCGATTACAAGGAAATTAAGAGGACACTCACGTTACAAATAAAAACACCTCGAGAAGAAAAATTTATATTTAATTGTATTCAAGGTGAGCTGCATTTAGGCTTCTCTCTTTTTGTAATTTTAGTAGAACATGATGAGCTCATTCGATAAACAAACATGTGTCGACTATTATTTACTGACCGAGTCTCTATAATAAGCGGTTCTCTGTCAGTTTAACAAACGTTTTCATTTTTGTGAGTGTCGAATTATTTAACCTGTTTTGGCTTCAGTCTGCAGATGCTTGTAGGAGTGTTCGGCACTGCTATTGAAATAAAGGGATATTATTATTCAGAGGTAGCATTTAAAAGTCATTTTGAAACAAGAAACGCCCCGTTTAAGAAAACGTTCACAAACTTTTAGGGAAGTTCCATTTCTTCTGAACGGGATAAGCATTATCCCGTTCATAAAGATCAACTTTCTAACAAGTGTAATAAGCGGAATCAACGCTCCATTCGACAACTCATTTACTCGGGAATCGAAGTCATTATCGTGAACGGCAACAATTTACGCTTTTTCAAAATGTTACACCGCGAAGGTAACATGCAGTTTAAGAAAACTCTGCCTCTTGATCGGTGACTCCACCTAAGCCTAAATGACTTTCTTCCATACCATTCCCATAATGTCGCCGCCCTGACCAGTTCGTATACACCTGCCGAGAAGTCGTTGTCACGAATACTCTCACACCCAAACGTCATTTAGAACGTCCTCTGAGATTCCGATCTGCCGTGGTAATGTTAGGGTGTTGAGCGGCAACTCACGACAAACCGGCACCGCCGTTCTGCCGTCTATTACCGTATCCTAGGAGACGCGCATGCCGATGAAAGGTACTTCGAACCGAACGTTGTAGACACCTCCTTTAGACGTGTTTCTATCGTGTGTTGAAACTCGCGTTTAGGGAGTCAAGTTCGTGTAAAACTTAAGAATTAATGACTGTCAACTACTCCACAAGCAGTAATAATTGGAAAATGCGACAGACCTTAATTTAAACAACGCCAGCACCCTTTCTCTCGTAGCAAAAATTCGGAAAAGAATAGAATTCCCTTTTATAGCCTAGGCGAAATATAAATAAGATAATAATGAAAGATTGATTTTTTTTTCTAACTTGCATTCCTTATAACATTTTTTCACATTTTCCCATTTATCTCATCGTCTTCATTCTTTCGGCGTACTAAAAACAAGTAAACAATGAAAATACGAGAGCGTTTCGTACATCTTATCGACCCCTTTCGGTCCTCTTTAAGCATGTTTTATAAGTCAAAATTTCTGCATCATAGAACAAAATTTTTGTTTGATCATCATAGAACTTCTACTAATTCTTCAATATTCCGCAGCAGAATTCTTTTGCCATATCTTTACATCTGATGATCTTCTTAAAATTGGCATGGTACTAGGTGGAAGATGAATTTCGTCGCCCGGTGTAACACCAGCGTCCCGCTTATGGGATCTGGAGCAGGGTTTCCGAACCATGTAAAAATAAATAAATATTTACAAATATTTATTTGTAATTATTTATTTATTTATTTTTACACACACACATACACACACATATATATAAATTGACAATAATGAAAATAAAAAAAAAAATCCTTAGCCCACCCACTGTACATGTACTATACGTTTAGTAATAACCTTTCGTGGGTGTTAACCACATAAAAAAATACAATCTATATATAAAAAGATACCGTAATATAAGCAAAACCTTCTTTTCTTATCTTATAAAAATCAAAATCCGCTTTGAAATATTTTAATTCGCGTGTGATCATTTTAAACATATTCGCGTGTTGAGGCATCAATAAACTATTTTGTTTTCAAATGATTTTTTTTTTCTTTAGTGTGTATGCCTTTTCCTCTAAAGAAAAAAAAATCATTTTAGGAAGTGATTTTATATATTTCTTGCATTCTTTTCTTTTTTTCCTTTTCTTCAGAGAACATGCTCAGGAAGGAAAATACGGAGTTATTGTAGGGGGAAAGGAGGGAAGTGGATGCGAGACGAGAAATACTTTTACAAGATGAACCTATTTTATGAAGCAATGATGATACGCAGCGGCCGATTAAACTGGATTACTGTAGCTTAATCCTTCGTCCTAAATTCTTGTTATTATACACATATGACTTGGTCTTTCTTGATATACTTTGCTGTAGTTTATTATTTTATTTTTAACGTGATTTCATCTTGACATTTCCTGACGACTTGTCAAGAAATGAAATTATAGAATAAAATCTTCTTGGCAGCGAATAAAACAAACTCTCCTATATTTTCTGAGAAACGAAGGCAATTTTTTTTTTTTTTTTACAAGAAAACCGTAACTTGTGAATGCCAAGGTATATTCGCTTGATAGTGGTTCATCAGAGCCCTTTTCGTAATTTCATATCTGGCGAAAATGTTGTCGTCTCTGGTAGTCTGTGACCTATCAAGCTAATGGCAGTCTGTTTCCATACGAAAGGTGAACGCAAAAGGAAACATTAATAGGAGAGAGACTGTCAGTTATTTTATGCGTGATATTCTTCTATAATTCATGCATTTCATACCATGACTTGATCACTTCAGAGTCCAAAGTGATTTTTACTTAAATCAGAATGATTTGTTCTTTAATTTATGTTGTTGTTTGGAATTGCAGAAATAGATAACACTGTATAACGAGGCATTAAAGTCTGTTAATTGCGTGCGTTTTACTGAGTGGCTGACTGTCTCTCCATCTTGAAAAGCCTCTTATTATGGTTGTTGGAGTCCTATAAATTTTCTAATGCCTTTTCTAATCAGAAGGCATAACGATAACGAATGAGCTACGAAGGCTTAGTTGAAAAGTAGAAATATACAACTTTTCTCTAACTTCCAGCAAGAAGTTAGAGGAATTTCCTTCTGTGTGCCTAAATATGCCTGATGTATTTCTTAAAGCAAATGGTCTGAAATGGATGCATTATTGTTCTAATATATATCTCTATTTTGTTTTATTAAATTTATGTTCTGTACCGTATCTAAAATGGAAATGTTCGCAGTGTATGTCTTCGGAAAATAATAGAAGAAAGAAATTATATACAAGAAGTAGTGAAAAAAATGATTATTTCATTAAAAGTGTAATTCAAAAGATGTCACCAAATGAAGATCTCACGATCTTACGTTAAAATGTTTAGGTGGCCTTGGAAAGAAAAATTCCTAAAAACTGAACAGTGCAATATCGAAGCAACAATCTCATTTTCAACCATCCTCTTACCAGATCTAGCTAAATTTTGGATGAAATTTTTCAGTCACTTGAAATACTCTGAAGAGGCTTTTGGTCAATCTGTTTAAATAATTTATTGTGAGGCGTACTGCAGTTAAGTAGAAAAATGATCGAAGTGAATCAGCGATGATTAATCCTTGCATTGTTAAAATATTCCACCTAATGAGAAATATCATAAAATATATTATCCGTAACAGTTTTACAGTAGTTAACAAATTCATCCTTAATTATACACAGAACTGTACAACACACAGTTTTCCTTTAAGTAATGTTATGCCAACTTAAATTGCTTTATCATGAAAACATCTTTGCATATCTCTGAACGTTTTTGACATCCAATGATATCTTACGTTTCAATTGAAGAATTTGTGGTAAACATTTATCGCTTAAAAGTATTCTGATTTAAATAATCAATTTCTACGTAATTCTTTAAAACTCCTTAAATTTTTTGCCAGGTCAGGAAAATTTGTAAGACAATTTCAAGTAAATGTGAGTTTGCTGTATCACAAGGAGCAGATGTTAGGTATTTTTCACGCTGAAACTCGTGTTTCTCTTTCGAAACGCAGAAAAAACAGCCGGAGAACATACGCTAATTAAGAAACATATTTCTCTCTGATCACGGCATTATTTCTGTATCATAGCTTTGTCTCTGTTCTAAAGTTATATGTAGTTATTCCTAAATTATCTGATATTTTTCTGAAAAATAGAAGGGAGGAAAATTATCTACTTTCCCTTGCCTGTCATTGAAATTGCCTTCGTGGTTTATTGGCCTGTTATCGCAGAATGACTATGAAGTGATTTGCTTAAAATTTATATTTCTCTTAACTACGTAAAAATCAGCTTTTGTCGTGTTGTTTAAATGAATTTTATATCGTGATTTGAATATATCGTAAATCACCACCTGCTTTCAGCTACGAATATCGACCACTCATTAATCAAATTGTTCAGCCATCCATTGCAAATTTTGTCATAAATATCATAATAGTTTACAGCAATGAAACAAATCCTGTTTACTGTTTTATAAAATCTAAAAGCAGGATAATGAGAATGAGAGTTAAAGATTAGTTATTGCATCATTATAAAGACAACTTTATGTAATATTCAAATGTGCTAACACACTGATGTACTGAGAGGAAAAAACTTGTAAGAAAAATCTGTAAGAGCTTTGCAATTGAATTCAAGTTTGCTGTCGAACACGAAGCAGATGTTAGGTGTTTTTCTAGCAAAACTTCGTGTCTCTCTTTCGTTATTCTCTACATAAATGAAAATACCCCGGAAAACTCATAAGCAACTCTTATCTCGCCGAGAAGAAAGTCCATCGAATGAGTGAACTATGAGAATTACATCACAGATAAAGAAAGCAGAATGAAAACACACACGCACATATACAAACGTATGCACTCAGGGATAAATTAATCGTTCCTTACCGAAGTATACTAAGCGAAGCCTTTCACTGGATGTTAAATGAACATATATATAAGGAGAGATTCGTTAAGCTTATATTATTTATTTTCTTAATTTCTTCTTTTAATTTTCCACATAGTCATAATATCTATACAGTGCCCTTTTCAGTTTTCTATGCTTTCCAAGAGTTTTCTCTTATCGAGTAACAGTTTTTAATTACAACAAGTTTATAAAGGATTCGGATTTTAAGTCACGGTTGTTATCGATGTATTAAATTAAACAGATTCATTTTGATTGCCGGCGTGTTATTTGATGCAGTGTCGAACTCCTTTGCAGTTAAGATTGATGGAGTGTTTCAGCATAACTGTAACGGTAAAATTAGCATAACTATTTTACGTTAAATATTTTGTTTGTCATTGTCATTTGTTTGTCAGTTTTTTCTCAGAAAATCAGTTTTCATAATAGAGTTTTTATTTTTATTTTATATTGCAGCCATTGTACTGTACACTGAACATCTTCTTTGTTATAGTATATTTAAAGATGTTTCTATATAAAATAGCTTATTTTACATTTTTGACATATTATTAAATTTTTATGTATATTGTACCAGAAAATTTTAATCGACATAGTTTTGTTTGCTATTATTTAGAGTTCGATTTTTAGGCAGCTCAATAGCTATTGCAATTTAGATCAGCGTCCAGGTGGAGTGCGAAGTATTGTATTGTAGGCTGGATGTTGGACAATGAGATACTTAGTTTATATGGGTTGGGTCTGTGAGTTTTTGAATAATTTTTTCAACCGGTGAAAAAATATCCTGAATAAAATTATTACGATATTCTAACCGTAACCAAACATAACTTTTTATACTGAGAAACGAAGTGTACTACTTGATCCTTATCGCACAGCAAAAATTTCAAGATAAATAAGTAAACTACTAAGTTAAGAATTTCTTAACCAGAATTTCTAAGAATTTCTGGAATTAACTAAGAATTTCTTTGTTAAGCTAAGAAATTAAACTGATAAGGTTACTAATATATACGTCAGTTGAAATACAAACTCTTTAACTAAGGAACTTTTAACTTATTCAAGTGAATAAATGAACAGTTTCGAATTCACTGACAGTGTACTGTGTAGTAGTATAATACGTCTCTCTCTCTCTCTCTCTCTCTCTCTTCATATAGTCTATTTTCTAAGAAATGTGCAAATAAAGTTTGTGAATTACTGTGTTATATCTTTCCGTACTTCAGGATTATCCCCAAAGATGACACTAAAAATTTACTATAATAATATCGAACATTATATTATAATAGCATTTAATGAAATTCAGTACAAACTTTTTTTATCAACAAGTATTGCATATTCTGTCTTAAAAGGTTCTCACTAAATGGTTAAATTTCATCGATTCTCGCATGTTCTGTCTCCGAGTCACGTGGCTACAGTTAACGATTTTACAGTAGTTTTTCACCAGGAGTGGACACACACACACACAACATATACATGTATATATATATATATATATATATATATATATATATATATATATATATATATATATATATATATATATAATGTCAGCAATACGCTTGAAAATTAATTTACAGCTGTTGTTTTTCTTGTAGTTCTATTTTTGTATTTGTCTTTTCATGTTACGCACGATGAAGTTTTCTAAGAAAACGAAATTAATTCGGATCAAATAATTAATCATTAAATTTATTTAATCATGTTATATAGCCATGCAAATCCGTTGGATCAAATATATATACATCTTCTTCTCTCCCGCTCATGGCGGGTTAAGTTCCTGAAAGACGAATTTTTGTCATTTCTTTCTGTCTGCTGTTTTTTTTATGAAGTTCTATTATGGAGTTTAGGTGGATGCTTTCTTTAATGTTGTCAATCCATTTCTTTCTTGGTTTTCCTCTGCTGGGCTATCCTTCAATTCTACCATTTAATAATATGTTTGGAATCTTTCTGGGTTCATTCTTGAAACATGTCCAAACCAGATTACTTGGCTCTTTTTAGTGCTGTAATTATTGTTTCTTTAAAGTTAAGTTCTTCTCTGACGTTTTCATTTGTTCTTCTCTGACGTTTTCATTTGTTCTTCTCTGACGTTTTCATTTGTTCTTCTATGACGTTTTCATTTGTTCTTCTATGACGTTTTCATTTGTTCTTCTTTCTGATTTTTCTTAGGCATTTTATTTCAAAAGCATTGAGTTTATCCATTTATTTTTTTCTTACGATTCGAAGCCCTAGAGTACTGTAGGAATTATCATTGTTTTATATATCTTTAATTTGAGTTCTTTGCTTAATCTTTTATTGTTCCATACTTTTTGTAGTCTGCCCATTGTTATTCATCCGTTATTGATTCGGGCAGATTATTGCAACGTAACATTTCTTTTATTTAACAGGAGTGTTAAGATCAGCACCTGTTTCATAACATAAATTTTACAATGTGTTTTTATATGCTATATTCTAAATATATTACAGAAATTCAAGAAAAAAATGCAAAGGAAGGGTTTAACAAATAGAAACGATATCTCCTAGCAATTATGTAGATCATGGAAATGCTGGTTGCCTATAGATATTTATACTTAGAAGAATTTATATTCGAGATACGAAAAATAAATTATAATAATTATTTCTAAATATACAATTCAAATTTAGGCAGAGCAACTGAAACCTTTGTTTTTATTTGGCGGGGCACAAGTTGCTTCATTTGTCATGTAGGGGATCTGTGGCATATAGAGGTGGGAGGTCAGAGGTTAAATAAGTCATTTTTAAAATGTTTGTTACACTATTCGTTTTCAAATATATTGCGGTCTTTGATGTTTCCAATATTTTAAGATGAGCCGCATTATTATATAGCGTTGATTAATTTCTTTTTTTTTGTTTGTTTTCTTTAGTGTTTCTTAATAAACATAAATAAAAGAAATCTAAAGATTTATTTGACATGTTATTTATAAATAATAAAGTAATACGATTCCTTGAAAATATCTTGGATAAATAGGATAATGTGAAATACAAATTAGCTGATAATATTCTTATTCAATTCAAATTAACAAGTATGTGACTGCTGCCCGTAAAGCTGTGTTATTCTTATGCTCACAAACTAAGCAACACAACTTATTCAGATTCGCCAAAAAAGGGGGATAATTTGCTTAGCTAAAAGGTTTCATATGTCATAACAAATGTGGTAATTAAGGCTGCCTTCTACTGTCATTTGTCAAAGAAAGTGGTTTTAAAATTTAATGAGTTATGTAACTCCAGGATATAACTTACTGTGTGCAAATACAGTGAAACACTGAATTCTGAAAATGTGTTTAGAAAGAAAGGGAGAAATAAAGTACATTCTTAAAAGACAAGCTTATGATGGCGCTGCTGAGCACTGACTTCGATGGTCATCAGTGAGAGCACAGGTAAAATGATCCACTCATCAAAATAATATGTTATTACATCAATGATGAATAGGAATTGAAAACCTTCCAAACGAAACTAAAAAAAAAGTACTTGACGGACACAATTCTAATATTGTGACGATGTTCGGCATTAGCAGATAAATTGCAGCTAGAAGTTAATTTGTGTCATTGTTCATGAAAACACTACAAATATGGCTGGTGCTGCTGGAATATGTGATTCACAGAACGGAAATGATCAGAAAACATCATTCCATATAGTCCCCCCTCTCAACTGGTTCGTGAATGTTCGTGAAACCTATTTTCGAAATTCACGAAATTTTAAGACAGCTATAAAGATTTGCTTGTAGGACATAATTTGTTGCAATCTTAGCATTAAAAGAGAGACAACAGTTGAATTTAATTCAAGACTTTCACTTACTATATGCTTTCAAGGCTACATGAAGTAAGAAGACTGCAACAGATGCTATGTTGTATGAAAGGGCAACAAAATCACCAGAGAAATACACACGTTTTTATTAAACCTGATGATGAGAAACTGTTGAAGCTTTGTGGCTGGTCTAAAGCCACAAAAGTCATTGGCTAGAAAAAAAAAGAAACCATCTTTTTTCAGTCTCTCTCTCCTGTTCCTTTCAGTTTAGGTTAGCGCATCTACTTTTCTAATTTTGAAAACGGTGATAGTTCTCTTGTAAGAAAAGCCAAAGAAGTGATATCTTGTTAGTTTAATAATAGGTTCAAAGTAAATAGTAACAAACGTTGTACAAGTATGCCTAAATTGTCTTCTGCTCTAGATCCCTAATTTCAAATCTTTGCCGTTTCTCAATTCTGAACAAAGAGATATTGTTTTGTGAAATAGGAAACAAATTTCAGTGCTTTTGATAGCTTTGTCTTTGACAGCATACTACTAAGAAAAGATATTGTATTGTACTATCTAATAGGAAGCGCGAGAGAAGAATGTGAAAAAGAGAGAGAGAGAGAGCGATGAATCGCTCTCTTTCTCTCTCTGTATTATATATATATATATATATATATATATATATATATATATATATATATATATATATATATATATATATATATTAAAATGGTGTTGACTCAGGGAATAAAAAGGATTAATTATATATATATATATATATATATAATTAATCCTTTTTATTCCCTGATTCGACACCATTTTAATATTTTCAGTATATTATTGTGTTGATAAAATTTAATATTACTTCATGATAAAAAAAAAAAAATCCAGCACATTTCAAATATACAACATTTCCTAAGTATTCTAAAATATTTTACTTTTTCTATCAGACATCTAGAATCCTGATTGTTTTATTATTATACGTTCAACATATCATTTTATTATTAGAGAATTTCATGTCTTCCCGTGATACGATTATCTTAGGTATTAAAGATGATAAATTGGACTTAAGTGGATTTTGCACAAATTGCTAATATAAGTTTCTCTTTTTTTCTCTTTTCATGTCTGACAAAGACAATCATTTGATTTAGGGCGTGGTGCAGTTATGACAGAGGGATGTCACGCAGCACGTCTTACCTACACTCGTGAGCGGCCACCATTATTGCTGACTTACCTTCCAGCAATATTTTTTACATTCCCGGAAACTAAACGCAGTTTGCAATAGGAAAAAATGCTGTTGCTATAAACGATGACAAAATTATCAGAATGGATGATGTGTCTGAAGTGTAGTTGCTATTCATATCTGTATTCGTGCAGTTCTCTCGATTGTTCTCAGAATGTTTAAATGAGCCGTATTCTGGCATTCTCTGCTGTTTTAGATTTGAGTGCTGATAACGCGCTGTGATAATAAAAGTGTTCGAAGTGGATACACATAAAAAGGACTAAATTTTAATTTAGAGTCAGTTTCTTAAATAGATCGCCTACATGTATTTCAGTATAACATACACTCAACTAACTCATTCTATTATCATAAGTATAAAACGATATTCTTAAGTACTAATGCTCAAAATTCTTGTTATACGATTATGTGACAGGTGCGTCTCTACAAACGATCAACTCGTAACTCTGCTAATATAAAAGAGTTGATTATTTTAATTTACATGGAATCGTAATGGATATTCTAGATGACTTCACGATTACTTAAATGTCTCAAATTTATATTGTGTTATCAGTCCTCTCCATGTGTTTGATCCGAATACACTACTTATGGATACAAGAGGTAATGGTTGAGCTCCTGACGTAACATTGTATTTGAAATGTAAACGTTGAGCATATAAAGGAAACAAAGTTTACCTTCGTAAAGGTGTTTACCATATTATTTTTTTTTTCTTATTCTACTTTTCCCTAATACAAAAATAAATAAATAAACTGTCACTTTATCCTTCCTCTGTTACATTCCAAGACTTCAAACGCGAAACGCATTCTATTCACAAAGGTAATTCCTTTTCTTCATATTCTCAATTTATTTGCATCTCAAGCACTATTTTCAATCTTAAATAATTTCATTAACTTTGTTATGAACGTTTTCCAAGAATAAAACAGCAGTCGTTTTGAAAAAAAAAAAAGTAGAATTCTACATATGCTAGAAACTAGAAAAGAAGGAAAGGTATGAAGTACGTCATCATCTGACTTGAAATTTAAAGGCTGGTAATATGAATAAATGTTAATATAACTATATCTGTTGTTCACTAAATTACGATTACCTTGGTCGGTTTCAAATTCCTACTATTGTATGAATGTTCGTGAATATCGGAAAATAAGCTTTTAAAAAGATTTTTCTGTACAGAAGTGCACCTGGTTATCTAATCACGAACCTATCGACGGTACGAGGTCTAAAGGTATCCAGTCTTTTGTGAATGAAGTGAACATAAAATGATAATAAGAGCCGGTTCACCAGAAGCTTCTGTTTCCGTATCGTAAAAAATATTCCAGCGCAGAAAATATGACAGCTATACTCATTTAAAGCAAATTCAGTAAAGTACTGGGGGGAAGATATTAAGAACTGTTATATTTGTGACCTCCCTTCACAAATACCATCTAATATGTAACCATACGGCTTGTGATAAATCATGCTTGTAGAAAAATGAAATGAATCCCAGTTGGTATATTATAGGTTTATGTTAGCCATGAATAAGGAGTCCCAAAAAGCGAAAAAATGTGTAACTATTTATTTTATTCTTAATTATTTATTTAGATTTTTGAAACGTCAGAATCTGAATCGATACACTTCTAATTATTCCTCATGACTCCACACTTAACTTTCATGGAGTGCTGCTTTTCTGAATATGGTAATACTCATTTACTGTTAGAAAATGTAATTTAGTTATATGGACTGACCTGACTGCGTTTCACACACAAAGTGTTAAAATAGAATATTTTATATGATTGAGAATATAAAGTAAAATCTGCAACTTTCAAATGCTTGTTACCTCTCCAAATCAAAGCCTACTTCATTACATACTAAGGGTAGTTAACTGTTAAATTTTTAACTATTAAATAGTCAGTTGAATGATTGTTTTCTCACTAAATACATAATGGGTTAATAAAATATCTCATTTGTTACTAGTCTGTAGAAATTTTTATTTTGGATAAGATTAATATGTTGCTACTTCACTATTTTTTCAGTAAATATATACATTACAAATAATATTTTAGTACTTCTGTTATTTCATAATGTTAGCGTATATTTCATATTAATATGAATATTAATTATCCTATTGTACAGAAATTTATATAATTACTCAGCTCAGTATTAATATAATTAATACTTCATGAAAACACCCGAAGTTATTGCATTTTATACATATCTCACCCATTAGGGGAAACCTATAATATATTAGTACCATGACAGGCTAAGGATTTTTTTATAATTTCTGTATTTATCTTTTACATAGTCCGGAAACCTTGCTCTAAAAGATCAAAAATGGAACTTTTGCAAGCCACTCAAGCCTGTAATAAACGGGGGGGGGGGGGGATAGTCCATGTCCACGGTGGAATTCGAACCACCGGAATGTTGGCCGTAAACGTTAACCACTCAGGCAACCTGACCGGTGAAATGTGAACATTTCTATTCGTTTAACAGAGATTCTTTAACCGCGAGGACTATAGGTCCGTGCTGTCTCTCCGACACGCTGTGCTTCGTGTCGACTTAATGGATTTCAAAGAAATTCTATACAGACGTTATTTCCTAAAACGTGTTTAATAATTTTAGTCTGATCCAAATTATATCTATCATTCGATATTCATAATCTTATTATATGAATATCTATAAAATGCAGCTACAATTGTACCAAATATTCCAAGATGAATGTACTTACATTGAATATGTATAAAATAGTCACTCAGTGCAAATTTTTCTCTGTTTTCGTTCTTTCTTTTTCTTGTTTTCTGCATTATTTGGGATTTAATGAATACATTGAAATGCCATGAAAATGAAGATTGTTATTTGCAATATCGCTTTCGATCCCGTTGATAAATTTTCTCTTCATAGCAGTCACTCCATGGGTTGAAAATTCATGGCACCCTGCGTTTTTACCAAGTTACTTTTTTTTTGCTTTAAAGAACAAGGATGAAGCTGTGTGTGCATCTGCATATGCGCATATGTTTATTGCGCCTCGTAATCCTATTGCATAGTAGAAATCTTTTATTTGGCAAAATAAGGGGGAAATGTGAGGGAAATATGAATGCTGCGTATCATGTAGTTTATTTCATTCTTTTAAAACATATTTTCCCACGATTAAAACAAATTTAAACAGAAATAAAACAAAGTTGTAATTTTTAAGTATCACTAAACAGTCACTGTTTGGTAGCATTGAAACTTGGCAAAAGCACATAAAAGAAAATCGTAATAGCATTATTAATTAATTGCACAGTTTATTGTATGCAAAAAAGCATGGAACATTGTTTTTATTTTCCAGGAAAGAAAATAAAAATGCATTCTCATCTTTATGATTGCTTATATATATATATATATATATATATATATATATATATATATATATATATATATATATATATATATATATATATATATATATATATATATATATATATATATATATATATATATATATGAGTGTTTTGATTTGCTGGAATTGTGTGTACAAGTAGTGAAATCTTAGAAACTCAATTTTTGAGTTTCTTGTTGCATCTAATAAAAGCAAAAATATTTTGATCGATGCTTTCAGCATTAACATTTATAACAAAATAAGAGTTAAGTGTGCTTATTAATAAAGTTTCCTAATCTCATGAGAATCTGTTGATGGTATCAACAGATTCTCATGAGAATGCTACAAAGCAATATTAACACACTGCTTGCAAACCACAGTCCGAATATTAATTAGATGATACTGAATTAGACTTTTAATTTGCTTTTTTAACTTTATAACATCACTGGCGTAAATTTAAATTTCAACATGAAGTATGAATTAATCTTAAAATATTAACACTTTTCAATTATGATAAATTTTAAGATATTAATACTTGTATTCTAACTTCAGGTTACTTCAGTGTTTTAATTTCAATAATATGGAGTCTCTCTATTCACTTTAATTCTTCTATAAATTTGAAAACATTGTAATTAAAATTTTTTTATCTTAATAAAATGACAATTTCACATAAACATGTTTTATATTATTCGTTCTTTTAAGTTTCCTTTCACTCAGAATATACCTGTTTCGCGTTGGAAAGTTTTTGCAGAGTTTTTGCCACTGTAAAACAAGAGCATGGGAGACAATCGACCTAAAGCCAATGCTTGCAGCAAATAATTTTAATTTAGAAAGAAACTATAACCAAAGTAATGTATCAGAAAAGTAGAAGAACAAAAAACACCCATGTATTCTGAAAGAAGTTCAAATAACAACAACAGAAATAAGGGGAAATAATAAAAGAGTTTCTATAATTCTCCACTGGAAAGAACGGTATCGACACACACATGCAATAAAGATGAAAATACTGTAATCCCAAATACCCAAAAGCAGGGGCCTACTCTCTCTGAAAGTAATTGTTTCACGCATGATTACAGGCGTCTTTCTTAGAGAACCTCAGCAAAACCGGTCTATCTTTTCATATTTGGAAATGCTACTTCGCACACGTTGACGAGAAAATTTCACTCGAAGACTAGTTCGGATAATTATATTGTCCTGTTCTCCTGCTTGCCGCTGTCTTCATTTCTGTCGGTCTTCGCACCTGTGATCATGAGCGTGTCGACTCTAATATACACATCTGAAGACAATGTATCACCTGTATGTGGCTGTTTTCCCCCTATTTCTTTTGAGCATTCAGAGATTAATATAATGCATATATTTTTCCAGGCCTCCCTGCCTCCTCTCTCTCTGTCTCTCCTGTTCTAAAAAGCTTAATCTGATAGCATCAAATCATAATAAAAAGATAAACTCGTTGATTAGTGAGTGACGTGTCATTTATGTAAGCTCCAGTGACATCTGCAGTTCCATGTTTGGAATGAACTGTAAAACAAGTGGAACCATAACGGACACTGCTAACACCATAATAATAATAATAATAATAATAATAATAAATGTAAGTTACGTATTCCTTGCAATCTTTATATTTTAGGTCATAAATAAATCCTGTATTATTTGTCTTCTTCATAAAAATATAGTTATTGTTAAGTTAGTGTTATTCTTAGATAAAGTGTTAGTTTTAGTGTAAGATATTTTACATTACGTTTGTTTGAAATGTTGAAATGTTTAATTTCGCTTAAGGTTATTACATTATTTTTCTTCTTAAAACATTCTTACATCGGGTACTCATGTTTCTCAAAAACAGACGAACTAATCTCAACACATACTGATTAGTTTGTCACATAGTTGAAATTCGGAACATACAGTTCAAATTCAGGAGCATTTTAAGTTTTTGATGTTCAGTGCAAATTTAACTAATCCTCGTTGCAAATATGAGAGAATCTTTATTCTCTAGGTAAAGCTATGAAATTTTACAAAGCAATTGTGAAATATAGTTCATTTATAGTGGATATATAGAATAAAGTTGATATACAAAGAAATGGGTGCTTTAGTTTTTACTGTTTTGTGATTTATTCTTGTCATATTTTTGATAGTGATATGTTGCAAATCGCTGTGGCAGCGTTTATCAGAAGGATAAAATAAAGTTTGTAAATTTATGTTTGTAAAAAGTATGTAAAAATGTTTGTAAATTTAAGTTTTGACTACAGACATTTATGATTCAATGGAAAGTATAAAACTAAGAAGAAAAAAAAATACTGTTGTATTTTCTCGGCGGATGTTGTTGTCTACATGATCCGACAAATGCGAGTACACCTTTAGTATACTTTATGGTCGAGCTACCACTAGTCCAGATCCATTGGGTCACATTATTACCATGTAGTTTATAATTGTGGCAAAAAAAAAAAAAATCCCCAGGTAAGAATTAGCGCTCAAGGTGTGTTCAATGGAATGAAAAGACTCAGTGACGTCTATGGGAAAACTTCCCGAACTAAGATTCTGCCATCTGGCCTGTTTATATGGCCGGAAACAAGCTGGATAGTTATATTAGTTAGCGAGTGTGTGTGTGTATGTGTGTGTGCGCGCGCGTGCATGGGTGCGTACACGTGTGAAATGCAATACCCATTATTTGATAGTTAGATTTTAATTGTCAGCAACTTTTTAATTTTGTTAAAATATCATATTACTAGTGAACATAGCTATTAGCTACGATTTGCTGCCAATATGAACTTCATGTCGATTCATGATTTGTCGTATATATATAAAAATAATAATAATAAAATAAAATAAAATAAAATATCAATGCCTCATGTTTCCTTTTAACATATGTCCTAATCTGTATGAACAGGCTTTGTTTTATAATTCGAATTACGTTACAATTTTGCATTTCTTAAGAATGATATGCTCATGTACCTTACTTATTTTGAATGACAGATAAAGCACATCAGAAAATGCAACTCTGCTGTTTTTTTTTGTGTATTGTAGAATTTATAAATGCAGTTTTTTTCTTTAAAGTTATTCCGTTTGTTTTATAGTAGGAAGTTGGTCATTACATTGCGGGAATAGCATGTAAATACCATTTCAGTTAAAAGAGAAAAAGTCACTTTCCCCTTCAATCATTTAGTCAAGAGTGGCAGGAAATAATGCACATCTGTAGTCGTAATCTTCTAAGGGTCAGGATCGCTAAGATGCACACCTGTGTAAGACACACTATTTCACACATTCTGGTGAAATGTCACATTATAACATGCTCTGTAATGAAATATAACATAACACATATCATCGCATTACCTTGATAACGAGCATCTTGCGAAATTTTTTTCATGCACAGCATAGAATAAATTTTTCTCTGTTGTAACTTAATTTGGCCACCTTAAGGAACTTTTATTCTCAATTAGGACTGGCAACGCATGATTTTTTGCTCGTATACCTTACTAGGTTTCTGTAAAATCAAGTAATAAAAAGCCTAAAGGTTGGTGTTTTCCAATGTTTTAAATCGGAAACACGGGGTGAAAATTGGTAAGTGTACGTATATATCAGGTTGCCCACATGGGATGGATCAAACTGCTGATTAATCAGTATTTACACAGCCTAATCGTGCGATTTTATACTTGTAGCATTTAGGGCTAAAATTCCCACCTTTGGAGAAAATGCGGTATGCATTTTCGCTGCTTAATGAAAGGACTAACAGTGAATGTGCCCATTTCGATGTATAACATAATACAAAAATGAAAGAAATCAAAACCGAGAATGGGAATGGTTGTGAATTACGAGCATTACTTCACCAGGTGGAAATATTCTGTTATTCCCCACACATAGCATCTATTAGCACAGCTATTTAACCCAGCAAGTTCTCATAGCGATTTCTCATAGACCTTTCCAATTCATGGTATAAAAATATTCAGATGGGTTTTGCAATAACGGTTGTGGATCATTTATGTGCTTCTCACTTGTTAAACAATTGAGAGGCATAAAAACATAATCAATTGTGCTCTCGAAATATATATGACTGTTGTCGAAGTTGGACACAGCATGATATCGTCTAAAATGTTACACTATCTGTCATCACACCATTGACAAAAAATGTAACAGTCCAGTAATATAAGATTAAGAGCCATCCTCGTAATAGTATATATCCACCATAATCTTCCTAACAGAATCGCACTGGAACAGTTTAATCTTGTTGGAATGAATGAAAATCTTGTCGAATGAAAATAGTTGGCAGCAGGGTCTAACGATTCAGGATTCCCTTTCCATCTTTCATCACATACTCCATTTGTTGCCGGGCAACATAATTTTAACAGATGAATTAACATTTATCGAGCTGAATCTGTACATTAATGGAAACTTATCCATAAAATTCTTACCGATTTAAAGTGCGTTGAGTTCTGATCTGATGCATGCCATTTACCTATATAAAATTACCTATATATAATGGCTCGTCCCCCTTAATGATTTCGTTTCATCCGCAAAGTCGATTTTGTTTGGCAGTGTAGCGCATTAGTACTTTACTCGTGCAATTCATGACTTCATATATATTCATGTCTTACATATTTTTACAAGATACGTCAAACAACTAAAATGCACTAAAAGTACACTTAAACTCTTTAATTTCTTGTAATCTTGGAAAATTCTTCCTTCCCATCTTCCGATAATACAGAAATTAGTAATCTTATGATTAGTAAGCGTTCTTTTTTCTATATATATTTTAAATAGCTGCTACATTTTTGATTTACTGTCGTAAACATTGTATTCACTTTAGAAAATCAAATATGAATATCAGTTATAATAAAATCTTACCTCCACTTCGTCCTCCTGTTCTGGAACCATGTTTTCACCTGAGCGTCTGTCATCTTAAGTTGTTTGGCTAATGCTGCCCTCTCCGCTGATGCCAGATACTTCTGTTTATGGAACCGTTTTTCCAGTTCACATATCTGCATGCGCGTAAACGATGTTCTTGGTTTCTTCCTCTTCGGAGGTGTTCGATTCTGGTACGGATGGCCAATGCGTCTCGGTGTCACAGACTGCAAACCTGCGGGAAGGGAAAAAGGCACTATGTGGGAGTTAGTATGACCAATAAGTCAAATATCCTTTTTAATCAATAGCATTAATAAAGCTGTAATTTAGTTCAATCATTAAATCTCATATTGATTACTTCTAATAAATTTATAATAAAATAAATAAAGGAAATAAATTAATAAAATAAAAGAAATAAGTTATGAAAATAAAAGAAATAAAAGAAAATAATAAGTATTAAAAATAATCATTAAAAGAAATAATCTACGAAGCTGAATTCTAATCACAGTCTTAACTACTCTCAATCTGTAATCTACTCTACGGTCGTGATGCTCAATGGCCATTTATATGAATTCCGTTTCAGCGTTTTTGACAGCTACATTTCATAAAGAGTCCATAGATTAAAAAATAATTTCTCGTTTCCCATAATCATTATTTAAAATTCCAAGTCCTCGGCCATCTGAATGGCAATTCCAGTTTAAACAATAACGTAATTCTTGTGTTTGGTGTTATTAGCCTTGATAATAAGGCCGAGAAATACAGCGAGCTCGGTTATTTCAATTATACCGCCAATAGGAAACAACAGTATTTTTTTCAAGAGTATAAAGTAAAATAAGTTGCAGCAGAATGTTCACCGATGCTGTAGTTTTCAATCAAGAGATGTGGGATTAATTATAATAAATTTAAAAAAAAACTTTGGTTACAGTTGACCCTATAAAAAATCAGGTCAAGGGTGATTACCACCTTCCTGAAAGAATTCTGGAAATTCAGTTCTAATAAAAAAGCAAACAAACAATCTCATGAAGTAATATTCCTCTCCCTATAGCAAGAAAATTTCTTCTTCTGATTTCCCCTATAAATTATGCCAAGTAAAAGATCTTGATACAGCGATGCTACTTTCCCCGTGAATTTTTCAGAGAAGTTTTTTCCCCTTCGAATCACGTTACACGACGATTAGTACCATCCGTTCAGAATTCCCGAATAGATTGTAGAGAGATTTTACTCTTTGGGTAAGTGTAAATACCAAATATTGTGTGTTATTTGAGACGAGACAAATTCACATCGCATTCCGGATCACTTCGCGAAAAGAAAGGGAATCTGGTACGGATCGAGAATCTTTATCGTGTAAACTCAATATATTCGAGGAACTGTGTACATTTTGCATACTTAACTTTTAAAAATATTCAGTAAATTGCCTTACTAATAACCATGTTGCAAGTAAAGTATCTGTCAGGACTACAATATTGCTTTTTCTTACAGTCCTCTTCCAAAACTCCATGTTATTCTTCTAAGACTCCGTGTTTTTCTAAGACACTGTCAACTCCATCGGTTCACCTAGATCGTGGGACTCCCCTTGGGCTTTTTTTTTTGATGGAAATTTTTCCCATCCTGTTATCAAAGAACTGCTCCCATAACGTTTCTTCTACCAGTCCTCTTAAAGGGCCCATACCACGTCGTGCAATGATTAGATCTGCTGACACACTCTTGAATGCTGATAATGACAAATTCTTTCCTGATATCTTCATTTCCAATGTCACTCTGCCATTGACACCATTTGTTTTGAAATGGTACTTTTAATCATTTTTAGCTAAGTTTAGAGAAACACAAATTTGTGGCAAAAGATTGCTGCTTACTGGAATTTATAAAAGAATTTCTAATTTTTGCAGAGATACTGTAACAGTAAATGCGAAGGAAAATTTTCGATAAGAAGCTATTAACAATGTAAACTGTTCATGTAAATCTATCATAGTATTCTGTACAATCCTTAATGGCACACATCAGGAATTTGACAATGGTGGTGATTTTGTAAAAAACCAAAGATGTGTTCAATCTTTTCCTGCGTAAGAAATTAAAATAACAATCTAAGTAATTTATTTTGAAATATAGCATTACCATTGCAGACAAATCGCTGGATTGATTATGATAATGATATAAGAGGAATTTTTATTATATTTCTCAATATCAGAAACAACATAAACATTCTTTATTTTCTTACACATTTCAAAGAATTTACATACTTAAAGAAAAAAACACATGAATAAATTAATTGGGAGATCATTATGCATTACGCTAGATAAAGTGCAATGGAAGATAACTACGCATCTAGGATAAAGGGCACTTTGACAACGATTGCAAAAACGGATCGTTTATGAGAGAATATTTACAATGTCGGATAAATGGAGTTAGTACCCCTATAAGTCTAATAGAGTATAATTTATTATATGAAACGACAATGCGTAAAATGTATATGAAAATGCCTTGACTATTATAACAGCATATATATGCCCATTCAGCTAACAATTATTGCAAGAGATGCTCCAAAAAAGGAGAAGATAAGATCTGCAACACACACACACACACACACACTGAAAACGGCCTTACCTCTAAACTACTTGTGGATCTTCTAGTTTACAATACTATAATAAGAATCCCTAACAGAGAAAAGCGTCTTCCTGCATGGGATTTGCGTAAATGTAAGAGTCTTTAAGCCTAATCTTTTGCCTAAGCTATACATAGTGTTCCCCATCTCCTAGAAACATTAGAATAAGGGAACGAAACCGAAAATTAATAGGCACAATCAAAATCTACCTTTTAGATTGACATGCCTGAAATTACAACTCTGAAATGGCATTCGGCAAATAATACAAAAAGCTTTCGTGACTAAAATTTACTTTAAATCCGATAATATCTGATTAAATTTCATCTCCTCTGACATGAATAAGACGAATCCCAATATTAATACATTGGTTGCAGCAAGCAGCTCCATAAGGGGATCATCCTCCATCTCAGAAAACACGCCTATGCAACTATCTTTTTACTACAGTGAAAGCAAGAATTAAGAAATTTACCTCCGACACTTCCAGTATATCTCCTCTGTCTTCTCCAAAAATATATCATTATTACAGTGACAGTAGTGCTCTTAACCACTTTCACCAAGACTGGAAGGAAAGATATAAATTCTTCTCTGATCAAAGGCACAACAGTATGAAAATCAGCTGCACAATCTAGAAATAGCATGGTTTGAAAAGAAAAAAAGAAACAGAGAGAAAGAAATGGAAGGGTAATGATTTCTGTAGAACGAATTATAAAACAAGTCAGACGATTAAAGACGATCCTGAAATTCGATATGTGATATTTAGTGAATCTTGTAACAACAGTTTCATGCTATCGCACGAAATCACTATGCATATAAACGCTGCTCCGATGCGAAGAAATCCAGAAAATCAAGGCATGTTGATCTTTAGGAATAAGATTTTTTTATTTTAATAGAATATCAAAAGAAAAATATAAAAATCTGTGTGAACTCCCTCGATGATTACACACACCACTGAGCACTAAAATATATAAAGAAGACTTCGCATCATTTTTCTCCAACTCTTATATAGATGGCAATGCAAGCCACCTTCTGTCATAACTAGAAATAGTACATTATATGACTCTTGTGATGTTCCGCCAGGAAGACATAAAAATGTTCATCACCTAAAGATACCAAAAGAGGAGTCCTCTGCTCCTTATGGTGACTTCATTATTCAATATTTATGTTCTGTGACTAACGCCCATTTTGTATCGCCAAGGTATCTTTTATTACCAAGCTGGTATTCAGTACACAGCATTAAACTATCATGTGTTCAAGTCTTTGCAAAAAAAAAAAGTTTGCCATTAAACTATCTACCCATTACTTTTACTTAGTACTCTACAATATGAACTTCATAAGCTGTCAATTTTTACTACATGGAGGCTCACTCAATCAATGACCACTCAGTATGGATATTTTCATTTTATATCCTTAGAGGATCACCTCCTAGTCTATATCATCCAACCCTGCTATGAAAGATTTTGTTGCGTCTGTTGATATTTCGCTGCAATTGATCGCGTAGTCGAATTGCTCAGCAAATCTCAATGCATTTGCTAACTAATTTTTGCCCAAAACACTGTTCATAGTTTTGGTGTTGATGGCTTCTGTATTCTTCCTACTCATCCGACAAATATGGTAGTGCAAAAAATCTTCAGTGATTCAAGACTGTTATACCTTTTATTCTTTGTAACTGGATAGTCCGTTTTCTCTCTACTCGAATACTATGTCATGATGGATGGCTTTCTTTTCTCTCTCTCTCTCTCTTTTTCTCTTTGTTTTCCTCTAAATTTTCAACCAATATAGGGTAGCTACAGTTTTTTTAATTATCTCTCACCCTTTTTCTTCTATAGATTAACGCCCTTATCCCACTAACCAAAAAAGTGTTCAGTTTTGTTGTTGATGGTATCTCCATTCTTCCTATTCATCCGACAAATATGGTAGTGCAGAAAACCTCCAATGCTACGAGATATTTCTGAGTAGTGCATTCCACCGCAGATCTCCATCTTATTCTCTCGCGAGAGTGACTAGTTTATCTTCGCTAGGTCACGATAATCTAGTCATTCAATGGTAATATATTTGGCACCAAAAGGATCTCCCTTCGCCTTCCTTTACTTTCCATAATATCCAGATTTAGACAAGATCAGCTCTCTCTCTCTCTCTCTCTCTCTCTCTCTCTCTCTCTCTCGTTAGCTTTATCAGTTTCTAAAGACCTTGTCATTTTTCCCAGCTGAAGAGGTTAACTTTTATCTATCCAGCTACGAGATTTGTAGAAATTCAAAATTCCCCCAACCCATAGAATACTGTTTTCATGTTTAGGTCCTCTCTAAACTCTGTAGGTCCTCTCTAAACTCTGTAGGGTAATTCGACGAATCTTATGATCCTTTTCTCACAGACTCACTGTAACCTCTCTCTCTCTCTCAAAGACGGCTTTTTGTTTCTCTGCATTTTCTATAGGTCCTTCTCTAGGCGCTGTTCCACTGGAGTGACAATCACCATTCCCTGCCTTCCACTAAACGTGTTAAAACACGAACAGCATTGGCCGACTTCGTTTTATAGCCAAATACAAACTGATTGAACGTACTCACCCTTTACCTCTTTCATCATAACTACTCTCACAAAATATTCTCCATCAACTAACACTTCCAGTTAATCAACTAAAATATCAAACGGCTTCACCCCTCATAACTCTGTCCTATTGGTAGTCCTTATGTGCTGTTAGGTTTTGTAACCTCTTTATGGGGGATGGATATAAAAGTAAATTGTCATTCTAATTGTATAGATATTATTTCTCAAAAACTTCAAATGAAAGCTGTTTGCTGTAAAACGCAGAACAGAATTATCTCAAAAAAAAAAAAGATCTCATCTTTCAGCTTCAGGTTTAAGGCTTGTAATATCTAAAAAACACCAAAAAGAAGCAAATCGTGGAGATCTTTCCTCGTTTTCAAAGTGAGAGCATCGAATTATTTCTGTGAATTTATCAACGAAAAAAGAAATAAAATGTCGAGTAATTTGAAATGGATAGCTTTGAAAAAGCTATCCATTCGCAACATATTATGATATCTTAAGAGGATTATATGTTTTGGTGAATAAAAATTGTGAATAACATTTAGTTCCAAATGAAGAATCCATTATTTTTATTCACTGTGGGCAGCAGTTTTTTGATTGATTAATGGCAACGAGATGACAATGACATGTGCAACAATTGATTAATTACTATATGAATTAATATTAGGAAATGCGCTTGATATGTAAGAAGCAGGAACCTGCAATTTGAAAAAAAAAGTTATCAGTACTTCGTTTCCTTTTTGGTACTCCAATATACAGAAACGCTGAAAAAATTATCCGGACATTCAAATCTTTCTCGAATGTTGTGCAACTGTGACAAACTGCATATTACAGCAAGGAATAATTGCAAGATACTCCATTTTTGAAACATTGGAATTCAGATGTCACTTAGATCTAGTTAACTGACTTTCAGATAGGTGTTTTCATTGGCTGCTACATTTGTCGTAAATCTACTCGTATTTTAAAATGCAAACTTGATCATTTACAGTTAATTATGAAATAAGTTACCCAAAATCAACTGATGATGCAGTTAAAAGATTTCCACTGATAGTGAAAGGAAACTCAAGACTCAACAAATATCAGCCAGACCACATGAAATGACAGAAAGGGACATAGGAAAGAGCTGAAGAGAGTTTTGTTTACATCCATTGAACGAATCGATATTCATTCAGAAGGGCTGCTTTGTTTAAGCCAAACTTCGATATACACAGAGCAGAGTGAGATCATGGTCAATGAGTGGACAGTACACTGTTAGAAAGGTGTAATATGTAAATATGGATATGCACACTCAAATCAGATGGATGTGTAGCATATGGCATTTTCAACGAAAAATGCATTTTATCATAAGTTGTCGTTCATATCAGATAAGCTTAATAGCATCCTGAAATTATCATCGTCATGCACTAGGGCGTGAAGATGCTACATCAGGATGGAATAGGACCCTTTTTTCGTCGCATCCGAAAAAGTAATGCCGAACAATAAATTGCCATTATGAACAATTCTCTTATTGCATAATCTAAGGATATTCTTTGTGAATTCTCATGAAATGTTGTGTGTTGTATGTTCACATGACCATTCATTATATTGAAAGGACTATTTCAGGAAATGTGAAAGAAAAGGTAAGGCTGGTCAACTGATAGTTTCTAATTCAATCGACCATGAATAGAAAACTTTAACCGAGACGTTTAACTTTTCTGTAGGAAGTGACTTCAATTTTGGTAGAGGAAGGGTACAAATAGTTGTGTTGGTTTTAGTGAAAAATGACATTTACAATCAATCACAGAAAGATGAGCTAAGGGTTAAAAATGAAGTGTTTGTGAAAAACTCGGTTTCCCTATTATAACGTAGATTATAAATATTACAGAGTGCTACATTTGCTTTCGGTCGTGTTTCTGTTTCTAACAAATAAATATGCATGCACTCTCCGAAATTCGCATCTTTATTGAGTGTTTGTTATTTTTTATGAAGCCTTAATCGTAGTAATAAATTAGTAGTAAATGACAGTTATGTCAGTTACTACTAATTTATTACTATCACGGGGAGAAAAATTCGACTACTGGAATTCTATTTCTCTTCGAATATTATTGGCATATCATTTTTTAATAGAAGCTTTTTTTTAAACTGGACATTATTCTGTTAAATATGGAATAAAAATAAAATTAATGGAAAAAAATAGAGCCCTTTGAAAATAAATAATAAAAGAAATATATAAAAAAAAACATTTTTCCTCTTTTCTGATGCTTCAAGTCGACACCGGTTATAGATCGCATAATTCAATTAATTTCAATTAAATCTGGTAGTTTTACGTTTCTGAGGATCCCCTACGAAATTAACACACAATATAAAGACGAAGAATACTTAAAGGTATGGAGTTCACCACCGTATGCTGAACTTACTGTTACGAAACCAACGATATTTAGCAGGACGTGGGCGCTTAAATAGATTTTAGAGCTACTGATATTAATGATACAGTACAGTTTTGTTATACTCGCTTCTACCTGAAGCTCAGAAACTATATCATATCAAGAAGGAGAATAAATTTATATAATAAAACTGTATGTCCATCACTCTGACATCAATCTTTTTTTTCAAATAATGAAGACATTCGTCAAAAGATAAATTCTGTGTTACTTGATAGTTTTGCATCTAATAATCGAAACCATCATCATTCTCATTCTTATTAGAAGCCTGCCTTTACTTGAAAAAGTTCTACTTTTTGATCTCTGTACCATGGTTTATAGAGTTTGTAACAATTTATCCTACCGACACTAAAATATCCAGCAGGTTTCCAAAACATAGTAGGTGGAATGAATATAAAAAAATGACTCTTAATTTGAGAACATCTCAGTATTCTAGAATAATTCAATATCATCCTTCCAAACGCTATCGCTGCCAATTTAAATTTCTGTTCTACAGCAGAATATTTTCATTACTCTAGAAATGAGTAAAGTACAAAATAAACGATATTAAAACTTCATTTTGCTTAAATGAACCAAATTCTGAATAATTTTCGGATTTAATCACACACACACACACACACACACACACACACATATATATATACTTACACAAATTTTTTCTCAATCCTCAACTTTTGAGTAAATAAGACGGTGTAAAATAACGCTTTCTAGATTTTTTCGGTTTATGAGATGAGAAAAACTTTAATTTTAATTAATGTATTGTGTCCAAAAACTCATAACTTTTGCTCTCTCTTTCCTTTTTTTTTTTTTTTTTTTTTTGTAAAATAACTTACTATTCATGGTGGAATATCTTTCTCATAGAAAATACAGTTCCATAGCAACAAAAATGTAATGATAATAAATAACTAATTGTGCTCCTCTATTCTTGTCTTAATTTTAAGAAATCGCCTATCGCAAGACACTCATGCCTGTTTCCCTGTTTAAGTTGCATTTCATCTGAATTTACGTCTTATAAAATCCCATATTTTCTTTAAAACTTAATAAAATATTAGCTTCGGTACAATGGGCAGACATTATTCTCACTGACTTTCTCTTTTTTTACTCGTATTCTTTGAAAATCTGTTCCTTCTATAGCATTTTTTTCAAAATGACAATTTATTTAAATACAGTTGTATTTAAATACGATTTTTGTTCTTTCCGTCTGATTTTCATGCGTGGCTGCTGTACTATAAGTTTTGAAACTTTAATGTGCTAGTAAAATCGTACTAAAAATGGGAGTGGTTCATTTTTGAGAAGGGAATTTTTAATTGACTTTAAAATAAACCCAACTTAAAGGTATGTATCGATTTATCCCAAGTTGCTTAATTTCATGAAATTAAAAGTGACAGTGAAATTTCATTGTAACCCTTCTAAGAAATGGTTTTAAAGTAAAATTTCTGACAGTTGCTTTAAATCTTAGAAGATAATGTCTACAAGTATCCACAATAAATAAATAAATTGAAGAATAAACAACAAAAATAAAGCTTTTTTATTCTGTTTTCTCAAGGTGATATTTTCTCATCCAGTTAAATTAAAACATACAAAGAAATTTCTAATTAAAGCAATGTCTACTGAAATACAATCACACCATGAAAAGTAAATTAGCAATTACTTAAATTGGAAATCTTTAATTTATTTGCAGATGGAGTATTTAAATTTATTTTTATCTTGAGTATGGAAAATATAGTTAATGATCATTTATGAATTTGATCAATATGGCATTTAGTTCCTTAATCTTCGCCCCATAAACACCTTGTGAATTTTTAATAATATGCATTTCTTTATTTTCTTTGTGATCACGAGTAATATAACTTCGTTGACTAAAATATGATGTTTCCCACTTTCTTTAAAAACTCGATACCCAGCATATTAATATTTAAATATGTTGTTTTGATAAAAGCTGTTGAATGTAATCAGTTTCCTATTCAGTATCTATCTCGCACATCGTATCCTTTGAGAATTAGGTAATCACACTAGAAAACTAAGCCAGAAGAATAAGGTAACGATGTCTGAGATGGTGCCTTTTCACGCATTATATGCAGTTTATCTCAAATTACCATTCGTATTGCATTCAGCATTTTCTGGCTGGTTGGCGCAAATATCAGATTATTCAAGTTAACAGACAAAAAAGCTTTGTTAGGCGATCACCCTAGTCAACCTAAAAAAAAAAAAAACTTCCCGCTCCAAAAATATTATTTATGATTACCATACTTATTTTCTGGTAAACAGTGAGTTTTTCACAAGGTGTAGTGGTATCATAATCATTTATCATCCTAAATGTCAGAAGTAACAGTCATGTTCTTTTAAGGACAATCTATCTAGTGAGCAGTTATTGAAATATGTCAACGGTAAAAAAATGCACTTAATTTTGGTAAGATCTTTATCCTATAGATATAAAATTTAAATTTTGCTTCTTTTACTTCATTTTATAATTCGAAACGCACCCGGAATTTGGATAACATTACTTCAAGTTAATCTCTTACCGAAATATTTCCAACGATAAATATGAAATGAATATCCAAAAGTATATAAAGATATTTTGCTCTTATTGTAAATCACTATTTCGTGTTTTAACATTTTTGGTAATTACTTACACTTATCCTCCCTGATTCAAGCCTCTTCATGTCTCATTTTATAATGCTTATAAAACTTCAGAAATTTTGAAAAAAAAAATGAAATCGTGGGTGTGTAATTTTATAAGGTCAGATTTGCAACTTTATATAAGCTTTAACGTTCGGAGAACAAAACTCCTCTTTCGTTTGAGATTATTCTACTGGCCTTAGACATAACACGATGACAAGAACGAAGCTGCCTATAGAAAAACACTTTACCTTTATAACCATAATAATTGCATTTATTCAGGAATAAAGGTTTTCAAATATGTTGCAAAAGGAGACTTTTATTTAAGAATAAGTGCAGTGGAGCGTATTTAGGATCATCTTTTCTTGCACAAATGTTTTTGTCAAAAACTGCGTCGTGACTGGGTCGACTATCACCTCGAATGAAAGTCTTACAGTCTGTCTTTTAGTGCATATTTTTGTGTCTTCTTAAATATTTACAACACGGCCTCTTTATTACTTACTTTTGGTGGCGAAGATGTTAGAAAATGGGGCTGTATTACCGAAGTGTTTGATATGCTACATGACACAATGAAAACAGCAGAAGGATACGATAAGCAAAACTTCTCCATTTTATAGTCTGAACAGCTTTATGGAGTTGAAAACGGGGGGAAAGGGATACTAAATAATTCCGTTTATGCAGTCAAACATTCTGTGAACATTCACCACACACAAGTGGAGATTTCCATCCTTACATATGGCAACGTCTCGCCTGCCTGCGAGAACAGCTGTTATAATACACTTAAATATACTGTATGTGTATGTGGATCTAAATACAGATAGACGACAAGGATAGCGCCACTCCAGCGGTTAAATGGGTTGAGTGTGAGCCGCCTGTGCCCATTGACCTCGGCGCTTCTGAGCGATTTCCTTCAGAATTATGAACAGTTGTTAAGATTTTACTTCTTGTGATAAAGCGCGCGATCACGTATCACCCTATTTGGTTACTTGCTGCAACCTTAAATACGTTGCGTTCTTATATATTCAGCATTGCTGCTGTAAATAGAAACATTTGAAAGTGAGATTTAGCTGGCGAAAGAGAAACGCTTGTGGTTTTCCTATTCTTAAGTCGAAAGTGATTGGACAAGAAGAGGATGTGTGTATGTGTTAATAATCTCGATAGTTTCATTACATTGAAGTAAACGACTGTTCTGATATCTAACAATCTAAATAGATCTAATTAGTAGCAATTTTTACACATTATGAAGTGATTATAACAATTTAACCACAGTTCGATTATTTCTATTTTCAAAATTTCAGCATAAGAATATATTCATAGCAAGTGACATTATTTTCCGCATTATGTTATTAAGCCTTCATTCCTTGACACATTTAACTCTTTTAACCTTCTCCTCCTGCAAGTTTAAAGCAGCAGACGTGTGTTATAATTCAGACTTTTCATCCAGAAATAAATAAACAACGTACTTCGAATCACTCCCTTTAGCAGTTAGCTGCTGACTCAATAATCTAGTTAATGATACATTATACAGGTTCAACACAGAATAAAACAGGTTTCTGAAGGGTATGATATTCTTGTCTACCTGATCCTATTTTAGACCTTATAATTTTCTTCTTCCGTTTCTTTTAGGCAATTCTTCCTACAGAACTGTCTTGAACTCTGAATAGCATTGCAGTTCTGTACTTTACACGCACTACATCATAACCAGCAATTACGTAATTGTGTATCTTATTCTTATAATACGTTTTTTTTTTTCTGGGGTTGCCTATACAAAAAAAATTACTAGCTACAAATCCATTGTGGCAATTCCAATTCCCTTCCCCCAATCTCTCAAATCATACACGACAATACAGTCAATTCTTATGATTCAGTTTTCATTGCCGAAAGAAGCGAGAAAGCGGTGGATATCAATTAGGACAAAGTTCATATAATAGTTATCAATATGGAGTATATCGAAGGATATTACACCTGCCTTGTTGGCACACTCCATAGTTCAGTCGATTTAGATTGTACTTCAATTGGAAAAACCGGTTAGAATCGAAAAGTTAGGAAGCGAAAAACTTTTATTAGGGCGTTTCAAGTGAAAGTGAGTTAGTCAGTCTAACGATGGGAAGGGTTTCCCCCTCCCGGAAATTTGGGTTCTTCATCACATCACAAACATATATGCCGACCAGATCACACGCAATTTACAGATATAAATTCTGTAAATAATTTATATCTGTGTTACAATCCTTGTCGCCATTAATGTTTTTCACTGTAAAAAAATTTTTCAATCTAATACGAGATTCAAAACAAGTATTCAGAAGATCTCGGGATATTCCATTACATCAATAATTAATAATGTAAACTTAAATGATCAAACACTAGCAGATTACTTGGTTTTCTGGTTGGTTTCAAATGAACTATATTAGTTTGAGTTTTGAATAAGTAATAAATCACGCATTCATTGCGAGCTAAGCTGTGTTAAAAAGGAACCGGCTTATTAAAAAAAACAAAATAGAAACGGTAAAAAAGTAAATGCTGTTATAATTTTCGATATCCGCTATTTTTATCTTTTTTTTTTTTTTAAACTTTATTGCTTGATTACAAATCAGATAAGATACAATGGCTTCAAGTCGTTTCTGTAAATCTAACAATCACAGCAAGATTTCTAGCAGTTAAAGGTAAGATTGACTAGCAGTAGAGATACGTTAATCAAGTATAATTAAGTAATAGTTAACAACCTTCTACAGCAAAGTATATTTCAGAGTCATTTGTGTATCATTTTCAATCGTGTGTAATTATTTATTTAATTGCCGTACATGAGAGAGAGAGAGAGAGAGAGAGAGAGGATTCTTTGTTTACCAATGTACGAAATCAGTGTGAGGATGATTTGTTTAGATATAACAAAGCAGCCACCGCTATGAGTTGGTGTCATGTATATTGCGTACGCAATATACATGATCTGAACTTTTTGCAAGTTGAAAAACTCCGAATCCGTGAAGTTAATTCCATATGAAAAGGGCTAACATCCTTAATTTAAAGAACCATGGTCAGTCTCGTGGGCCGAGCGTGTGTGTAGATTCTACGATTCAAACCCAAAGCTAACGGGCTTTGTTTATTAAGTTTATCTTACGAAAGAAATACGTGGTTAAGAAATCAAACCAAGTCGCTGACATCATTTGCCTACCTGATTGCCCGAGTGGTTAGCGTATCCGTTCTCCAGCCAACAGGCTATGGGTTCGAATCCCGCAGTGGGTATGGAAGTTTGTGATTGTCTGTTAAAATACTAGTGGTGGTGGTGGTAACCGGTAGCTGGTGTTGCGATTCGCTGTAGTTGGTGGATTGAGTGGTGGAGACAGAGAATTGTAGAGTAGGTGCCCTCCCTCTATGAGTCTTTGGACTCGCTGGAGGTGTCATGTAATAACAATAATAACAATAATAATAAATAGGAAGAGTGAAATATCTGAAGTAGCAATGTGCTGGGCATATTGCTCTAAGAAAATATCAACAATGGTCAAAAAAGTACTGGATTTGATTCTACGCGAAAAAAACGACCAAAATGACGTCCACAAATAACGGTGAACTGATGATATAATCAGAATCAATGACATGGGGTAGGAAAGGCTTTGATAGGCAGTTTAGGAGTAATTTTTGAAAGGCCTTCATCCAACAGTGGATTGACAATGGCTGCTGCTGCTGATGATGATTATTGCAATCCTAACAAGGTAATTTCGGAACTTATTGTACATCATATGTGCATCAAGACAAGGTGAAATGACTAATTCAATATCAGCAAATGCTTTACTATTTTATTATATTATTATTTTAATGCCATTTCATGTTTCTAAATACTCAAACATTTCTTGTATTCTTATAGGTATTGTCGCTATCAGAAATAACTGAGTCCAAAAACTCAAGTCAGAATACGTAAGCCACAAAAGCTTGGTTAATTGGTATATTTTTTCTACATTTTATCACTAGCTGTTTTGTGATTAGTCTGTTTGCAACACGAATGTTTGCTGCTTTCTCTGCCTTTGTCCACACTCAATAGGGGCATTGAACTGAAAGCAAAGTTATAGTCGCATTCCTGAATGTATGATTATTCTTAAAATAATTCCTGCAAGGTAAATAGATGTTTCAGAAGAGAAACATTGTTAAGCACTGAATCATCTTTCGACGATTTCACAAAACACTCAAGCCTATGAGGAAGGAAGGGCAAAGTTTTGTTAAAGAAACGTAAATAAAGTACGGAATTTTTGATTTAAGCCCGGAAAGTCAAGAAACACACATAGCCACAACTTTTGACAAACAGCTGGAAACAAAAGCTCATGAAAGTTAAATAAGATCTAGTCAATTGAGTCCAAACCCACTCTGACATCAACACCCACCGGTTCCGGTTCAGACACATGTTCAAGGCTCGTGCAACACGCACACCCTGTCCAGCCCACTGTATAAAGTAACAACGACAGGAAGGAAACTATTTGTTACCTAGTACAACTACTATTTGAGTAGGGAACAGGTTCCGCTAGGGTATTGCTACTCTGACAGACGACAGAATGATGCAGATGGTTTATTCTCAAGCTACTTATTTCTATTAGATACTTCTTTACTCTTAAAATTTAAGAAAACATACTATACTACGATTAAACACAATCGTATTCAATCGTATCAACCAATATGATAGGAAAAATACGAAAATTATTTAGGATATTAAGTATACTTTAAATTTCGTTTCAGCGCTTTTCCATGAAAATAAAGGGAGTCTGTCAATCGTTGTCTTCCTCCCCACTACTTTTACATGATTGTATACAATACAGCTTCTCTTGTTTCTTCTATTTAAATCAATTCGATATTAAACTGACAACAAAGAAAATGAATTAATGATATGATTAATGTCGGTCGGCGAGTAGTTAGCTTATCCGCTCTCCAACTAACAGGCTGCATTTGAATCCTATAAACCACCGAGACATGGATATTTGTGAACGCCTTTAGATAGTAGCTGAATTTCGTCCATCGGTATAAGACCTTATTATTATAGGCTGAAATGGCTTGAGAAAGTGCCATTTCTCAGGGTTCCTGGATTATCTAACACTCATTCGATCCACTGTCAATGTGTGATGGGTTACGTTAGTCTTTCGTAGATGAATTTAGCATAAAAATTAAAAGTTAAAAGAAAAAGTTAAGAACAATAAATAACGAATTGCAAAATATGAAGTTTCTTCAGTTCGACAATCATTACCTTAGTTCAAATTTATATGAAAACTTCTTAAAACGTTGTTTGTAGAAGTATGCTGCATCTCGAATTTCTAAACTCTGTCCACTTTGGAGAGAGAATGATACGCGGTGATAGGAAATGACTTCAATAGAAGCACTTATGATGTTCCTACTTATATCCGAATTAGTGATAACTAATCTCAAAATATGTAAAGTGAAAACAAGTCCCGAAAGGAAAACATTCTAACCAGAATAGCACTTAATTTCTGCTGAAATTGTTTTGGAAATATTCCTCGCGTTCTAGACGAAATTCGAACCCAGATCTCTCCAACAAAAGCGCATTTGTTTCTTCTAACTGTACTATGGCGCTGCACAGCATTTTGTTTTGACGTTCTTTAGTCTCATTAGCAAGCCAAGCACTTCTATTTCCAATTATTTTAACTTCACATATAGATTGGGGGCATGATCGCATTTTAAACTTTAAAATTCATCATATTTCCCTCTTAGATTTGTTCGTAGAAAATTATAAAGTGCTAAATTTTGTTTTGGTTATAAGGAAAGAGAATAGAAGTCCTGGTTTTCTTGAGATGTTGGTTTTTTTCGCACGGCAGTTGAAGCAAGTTTTTTAATGAGTGCTTGAAATGTAATCACAAAGGTAGGCTATAATTTACATAGGCTTGGGAGCGTTTCCTTGTTATTGAAGTATCCTTCATTCACACTTGCGCGGCGTTTGGAATGCTGATATAAAGGATTTCTCATGTGGCAGCTACACAGCACTTCATATATTGTTCAACCATGTATATGAAATGCACTATGTCCCACCGATATCACTAGGCATAAACACAGAGTATCTTGAAGAAAATGATTTTATACCTTAAGTGGAGATTTTGGCATTGCACTGAAGTTAGCTGTTTTGTTATGCTAATACATCATATGTTTTGATTCTGAGCGACGCTGTTTTCCTACTTCACAGCGGACTTATCAGATACTCTTTTACATAAAAGAATATTACGTTTTCTTAAACCAAAACTGTGTAATGAATTTTTGGTGAATTTTCAACCTGCGACTATTTTATTCTCAGACAAATTATCATGAGGATGTCGAAAAAAATTCTTCACCTGGAGTGTAATGGTTACTGCACACACACACACACACACACACACACACACACACACACACACACACACACACACACACACTG
The DNA here is from genome assembly GCF_054136105.1 of Typopeltis vanoorti. Classification (NCBI taxonomy): domain Eukaryota; kingdom Metazoa; phylum Arthropoda; class Arachnida; order Uropygi; family Thelyphonidae; genus Typopeltis; species Typopeltis vanoorti. The sequence goes on from NC_143550.1 coordinate 10,725,029, forward strand.
CGTTACTATTCGCATTTTAGAAGTCATGACACTGCAACACCAGGTGGCATATATAATGGAAAAGTAATTCTAAATGAAACAGCAGTATTTGAAGGAATGCTGATAATTTCTTTTCTTTCCCATCACGGGAAACGTCAAATTGTAGTTCGACGATGCAATCGGTAATATTCGAAAGCAAAGCCTTGACTTGTAAGAAAAAAGAAATGTCGCTAGCTTTTCTACCTGACTTACATATATATTAATTTCTTCCAAAAGGTTCTTTAAGCAGCTGAGTAATTTGAATTATCTTCCGTATTTAGGGGGAAAAAAACAACAACAACAAAAAAAACACCTCTTTGTGTTCTTTTCTGATTTCAGAATTGTCGAAAACTCCTTGGATTTAAAAAAAAAAAGGAAAGAAAAAAATATAAAAGAAAAATGTCCAAAGCACTAAATTTTGTTTTCTTACTGCTCGTTTTACAACAGTATTTTGCGTAAATTTGTGTTAATAAATGCAGAAAATACAGTCCAACCTTCTGTTTTGTTTGTGTTGTTGTTATTCCGGATTGTAATATCATGACATAACTTATGTAAGTACTATGACTGTCAAAACTACGAAAGAAATCAATAATTGATTTAGTTTCGTTGTAATCACCGGAAATGCAATCAAATATATTTTATCTCGTAACTGCGTGTATACTTTTGCCAATGGTCTCTTTTGAGGAATGATAAACCTGAGTTTTCGGAAAACAGAAACCTTCGTATGAGACCGGCTAACTCCCCTTCGACCTGAAAAACATTGTAAAAATGCTCTCCCCCTTGATTGGATTCGAACTCAGGTCTTTCAAACAGCCGAGTCGAGTGACACAAATGTCGAATGCGCTGCAGAGACGCTATATCACGCAGATGTCTACGATATCTCAGTCTGTCATTACTCATTTCATTTGTATAAAGAAAATAGCTTAAAGAGTTTTACAGTTTCACAGAACTATGTTATTAATTATAAAATATTACGGTTTATACATTCCGGCTCATGTGCCATTATTTTAAAGGTTCAAAAAAGAAATATCTTTCAAGGGCAGGACACATAATTTTATACCTTTCTTTGTTAACTTGGTCTTCATGAGGTTCTCGTTATCGATTTGCTTAGTGATTCTTTATTCAGTTTTGAGAATAACACAAAAATGTTGAAATTAAGTCGGCACAGATGAGAATACACTGTTTGTTTGTTATCATTAATTTAATAAAATTATATAAGCTTTCGGTTCAATAGTGGGATTCAGTCTGAATTTTTATATCACGAAAAATTTAAATCAAAGGCAAATGGATAGTATGTAGGCAAATGTTTTAATTTTCTGTATTTCAGTATTAGCTGCAGCAGGGGAAACCTTGCCGTCTCTATCCATTTATCCCCAGGTTTAGGTAAGCATTGTATTATCCATACAAATAGACCTAAACTTCTGTAAATCTCTTTCTGACATTCCCCAGGTGCCGGAACTTTGGCTAACTTCTTTCTTTCCTGCATTTTCCCCCCTCAGCACACGTGCCCTCGCTATCTTCTGCCTTTGTAGTGTCTCCCACATAGCTTCTCGATCGTAAGCCACGTGCCTTAACGTATTGAGTCCCCGCATTGTCTTTGTTTTCTGATAGGACTGGAGAGGCATAGCGTATCGAATGTTCTTTTCCATCCTTTTGCTTTGATTAAAATGTGAGGTAGCGATACACGAGCATCAGGATGCTGGAACTGTTGGCCCGTTCTTCGTAATCGGAAATAGTTCCGGACAATAATATTTTGGCTATTCTTTCTCTTCAATTTTCATGAAAAATAAGTGAATATTAGAAGAGCAAGCGGAGCGAGAGAACAAGGAAAAATGGCGCGTGCAGTAAAACAGGAATACAAAAACAATAACAAGTGGGGTAGTGGGGGGACGAAAAAACTAGAGATGTTATGTGAATAAAAAATTCGTCCACCAAGGAAATATACCGTATTACGATCTACTGGCGAAAAAAGAAAATACATATATATAACAAGAACCAGAACTGCGATATTTCATCGTTAAGTCAAAATGTACGGTAAGAAAGTTCAAGATATCTTTACTTTTTATGCTGTTTTCCCCGATATGTATGTAAAATAAATAGCTTAAAAGTTAGAGAAGTCTGATTTAAATTCAAACCGATATACTACGAATGTCGGTTCCTACCCTATCGATAGATATATTGTAAGTGTGGTTTTATAAAGCGCAATATTTGTAGAGGGCCGAGGAATTTGTGACGTGATTCAAATATTTCTTGCGTATTCTAACCTTGCTCATGTAAATGTCACTGGACGTACAACATGCAGTCTCGAATGGTTATTCAAAGTATCAATTTTCCAATACATGCAACCATGTAAAAATATGGAGCACTTCTTCAGAAATATTACAAGAGACACCCGTACATAAACAATCCATTTAGGAATGCTTCCTGATTGATTCTCAATGTGGGCTTCCAACTTATCCCAGGGTTATTTTAAAAAGGATTCATACAATTTATTAATCAAACGTAGGGCAGCTTTGAATAATTTTGCGGCATTGGAAAGACGTTCATGCAAAAGAACTTTCTGCGAAATAAATTATCACGATACCGAGAATAGTCAGCTTCAGGCGCAGACCTCGATATCAAGCCTAATGGTTGCGCGGAGTGACATCAGCAACATGAAATAGTCTTGCTTACTTGATGCTAATCGAACTTGATGCAAATTAGAGTTTTTTTTTCTTTTTTGCCATATCTCCCGAAACACATTCGAAATATAACAATGAAATATTCTGCTTTTCAAGCTATTTGTAAACTGTATGTCTGTGTCAAGATTTTTTGCAAAAATATTGAGTACGAGTTTTCGTTTGACACTGAGGTATTATTGGATAAATTATATTACGATACATTTTTTGTTTAAAGAAATAAAAAAATAGGCCTCTTGAAAATCGGACTACAATTCTTCTGGCTCCTCTGATCTGGCTCTGATTGACTACACTCGAAAAAAAAATGAACATGAGTGTTCCTCTTCTTATAAAATCGTGATGCAAATTATACTTGCAAGTACTGATAACCGTAGGGAACAAAGGAAAATTGAATTTTAAAACAAAGAGTAATATGGTGAGGGAAGAGCGAATGCAAACTGTTGGTACTTTTAGGATCCTACTGCTAAACAATAATTTTAGAGAAAACAAAAGTACAGCAAACAGGAAAAGAATAAATAATATTAAAACAATTGCGTGTCAATGCCATCTTGTTCAGGCAAAAAAATCACGATTTCTTTCCTTACAAAAATTATTTGATTTAAAAAATATCCGTCAAAATTAAATTAAACGAAAGGAATACCTAAAATATGGATATGAATTTAAACTTTCTAGATAAAATTCTAGATTACAGTGCAATAAGGACTTTTAAGCAGCTCTACGCTTATATAATTTGCATAAAGATTTTGGAATAAATGTTAACAGCAAATTGTATAACTCCAATTGCACAGAGACTAATGACATTTTTCGAATACTTACACGGATGAAAGCTTCAAAAGGCATCGCCATAAGGCGTTTAACAACTTACAAAGATTATTTCTGTGTGGACAAACTCCCTTATTTATTTCTCTTTCTATTATTTGTTTCTGTAAAACATCCCTTATTTAACAGTTGTTCCAATCTTAATTGCAATTATTTTCGCTCTTTCTGGTAGTTTAGATAAGTTGGATCGACGATGAATTCTCTACCAGTGTAAAACAAATTATTGACTTGTGAGATCCTGCCTTCAACATTTTTAAAATAATCTTTAAAATGTGTCGTAAAGTAGAGTGGATAACGAATTTCAAATTTTGAGTATTTCATAAGCAAAAAATAAAATACAATATAATTGCTTCAAAATCGAATCTTGAATTTAATCTTTTCTACCTTCACTGCGTATTTTAAAGTTAGTTTAGTAATCCTGATTAAATTTAAGCAAATATGGAACATTTTCATTCTGTCATATCAAATCTATTTGGAAATTAACAATGCTGCAAATCTGCATAATGTTTTGTTCGACAGGTTGTTGACCGATTGTTCTAATACCACAATGCAATAACATTGAACTGGATTCTTTCCTGTCTGTTCTCAATCGTCAATAACTTTATTAATTAAAAAAAGAAAGAATAAGAAGCAACGAAATGTATTGATCATAAGCAATTGAACAACGTACTTTTGTAATTCATAGAAGATTTTTATGTTTTAAAGGATAAATGTTTTCAAATGTGTATCTTTTAATACATATTAATACATGAATATGTGTGAATTAAAATCATCAAATGCATTAACTTTCATTTTTATTTATATTTTCAAACAGTGGCGTCAGTTGCATCAGTCTTATGATTGGTAGCTGAGCAGCAATTTCCTCCATTCCACTCTGCCATTAGCTTTCTTCTTAATCTCCTGGTAACTCCTCAGACCCGTGCTTTCTTTGCTTTGGTCAAAAAGCTTCTCCTTGGTCTGCTTCTTCTTTCCCCCTCTATTTTGCCTTCAGTTATTCTTTTCACAAGTCCATCATGCCAAAGTATGTGTCCATACCACCTATCCCTTCTAATTTTGATCGATTTAATTAGAGTTCTTGTTTCGTTTATCTCTCTCAGGACTTGTTCGTTTGATTTTTTTTCTGTCCATTTTATTTTGTTCATGCGGCGCCAACACCACATTTCAAAAGCCTGCAATCTTCTTACGTCTGCGTCTTCTTTGCCTAGAATCCAGGTTTCACATCCATACAGTGCAATACTCCATATCAATGTCTTTATTATTATTTTTGTTTTCAATTGTAGATTGTGGTTTCCTGTTAAAATGCTTTTCATCTTAGAGAATTGGACTTTTGCATTATCTATTCAAGAGAAGACACCTTATGTCTTCTCTTGTTCTGCTATCTTCTGTTATTAGGCTTCCTAAGTATTTAAAGCTTTTTACTTGTTTTATTTGTTTCACACTGATGTCTATATGCTCTATATTGAAACTGGTTTTGCCTGTAAGAAGGGTTTTAGTCTTATTTGTGTTTGGTTTTCATTTTATATTTTTCGAGGTTATTATTTGTTAATTCTAGTATTGTTTTTAAAGTTTTTAAAGTGAGGGTCAAACACATGACTTGCTCACCATTTATCTTTATACCGCTATTTATTTTATCTTTAGTTTCCTGAATAGCATTTTCAATATATAAATTAAATAAAAGTGATGAAAGTATACATCCTTGTATCATTGATTTTAATTTGTCCATTTTGATTTTTATATATTTGATAAATTATTTTGCTATCCCTCAAGTCTATGCCGATATTAGTTAGACAATTTAGGAGTATTTGTTGTTACTTTATCAAACACTTTCTCTAAATCAAGGAAGCAAATGCAAGTATTTTTATTAAGGTCCATTTTTCTCTCTGTTATCGTTCTTAAATAGAGTATTGCTCTCTTTTGCTCCTTGATTCTTTCTGTATCCAAATTTGTCTTCATCCAGCAGAAAATCTATTTTTGAATAAATTCTATTTTGAATAATTTTAGCAGAATTTTGCTGACATGTGAGATTAAAGCTAATTTATTGATTAAAGCTTTTTATTGTTCTAAATTGGCTGCATATATTAGCATTATTCTTTTTTGGTAAGAATTTTTTGGTATTATAGTCGATTTCATATAACTCCTTTGGTATTTCTCCCTATTATAGATTTGGGCTATTAATTGATAGAATAAGGTTTTTGTCTCATCATCTACATTTTGTAGTGTCGTTGCACATAAAATCAAAAATATATGAGTGAAGTGAGGGTCTTGAGGAATACATTTTAAATAAAAGTATTTGTGAAAGTCTTATTTTGTGGGTGATGTTTATTGTTCAATTATTTTCTTTCAGTATCTGATCTGACTTCAAATCGTGTTATTTTTAAATAGTTTTATCAGAATTTCTGGTTTTCGTTTTAATGTCTCGATAATGATATCAAGATGAAGGTATTGTGGAGGCAATATTTATTACATTAACATTGCTGCGGTTAAATTGATAAGATGTTCCAATTTAAAGAAAATTAAAGGATGGATATATACAAATTATATATGGAAGAAAGAAAGAAAGTATAGTGACTGCATCATATTTCTGTTGATCACTCCATGTGAACCTTGAATAGTTCTCGAGGAGCTGAGCAGAATTTCATTGGCTCTTTTATGTATATATACATATATTATATATATGAAAAAGTAATATAAAGTTTGCGATGGGGAATTTTAGTTACATGTCAGTTTCTTGCCTCGGGTATACTTTAATTTTACAGAAAGTTCTAAGACAGTTTTTTTTTTTTTTTTTTTGATCTCACAATTTAACAACTGAAAGAGGCGAGGTGCACTTTATGATCTACATATTAATTATTATTATTAAAAACACAAAATATTTTATAAACTATAGTATCCTAAAAAGGATCATAAGAACAGCTTATAGTATATCAAAAACAAGATTTCCAGGATTATACTATTAATACCAACTTTTTATTCAGTTTCTATGCAGTTTCACTCTTTAAAAAAAATATATATATATATTTATTAACATTCTAATATATATAACTCTCCAGAATTATCCATCAGGTATTATAAAATCGCAAAGAACTGATTTTGCTATGAAAGCAGAATATTGTTCCTGCCAAAATAAACTGCACAAGCAAATCCAGGGAACGGCTGTCGGTTCTTTTCTTTCTCCTACCCCAACCAATTATAAAATCAAAATATTCAATGTATTTATGACTATCTTTCTCAAACCTTCAGAATCACTTTTATGTTTTGACATTTTGCAGTGTGGAACTTCTCTTTATCTGAACACGATGTTTTTCTTCACAAATGATTTCACTCCACCTAAAAATTAAAGCTACTCTTGAAATAAAAGGCAAAAAGAGCCTTTCATTCCTGAACGTTCTCATTCAAAGACAACCTAATGCTAGTTTCCAGTATATAGAAAGAGAACAAGTTCAGTAGGTATGCTGATGCTTCTTCCCCTCATCACCGTCATAAACGGTAGTGCTCTGTGCGCACACACCTTTTTTCTCCATATCATAAAACAGATTAGTCGTTTATTAAAGCTACTTCCTTCTCTGTTGGTTCCAACTACTATATCGGTGGAAAAATAATAGATAATTTTAACCTCATTCTAGTTCTATTCGAGACGAAAATTCCATAGTCTTCCTTTCGAATATGAAAGGACTGTCCTAAAAGTTCTGTAACCATCTGGATAGAAAAGGGGAGGAAAATTTTCGCCACTTTTCTATCCGGGTGTTTACAGAATTCCTTGCTAATGCGGTCTTGCACTGTAAGCAGACAGGTAAGTCTGCTGAAGTATGTTTTAGAAGAGCACCAAGAATGAACCCAGTTCTGTGATTGTGATAAATCAGGTCTTCCCAGTCACGTTATTTCTACCTGTCACAGGGTACACAGAGAAGGTCGAAATGTTACTATTGAAGCCATTTTTTGTTAGAAAGATTATAAAGAAATCTGTGAAGCTCATACATATACTATGCTTAGAAGGAGTACTGAGCACCATAATCGTACTAGAAGCGTTCTTACATATATTTTGGCTTCAACTCTTAAGGAATATTTATACAAAACTCAATGTTGTTTACAAATGCGTTTTTTAAAAAAATAAATTTGGGTTTTTTATTTTAGTTTTTAATATTATGTTTTGATCACTTGCTTTGAAAATGAATTAGTATATGACATAAAATTATTTTCAGAAAGAAATATAAAACAACACTAATTTGCTTATGTTTCACACAATGATTTGGCATATAAATAATTCACAGAAGTGATCCTCTCACCGTAAACAACGAACTGATGAATGAATAATTGTGAGATGGTTAATGTAATGAACTACCCCAAATATTGCATTTTGGATGCTCTTATAGATGTCATCAATATACGAGTTTCCGCTTCAGGTGTTACTTCTTTTCTGAACAGCTAACTTACTTATTTACTAACTCCAGTCTCAATCCAAATATTCTTTGTACTAATATCCTCCGTAAAATATGTGATTCTGTTCGAAAGAAAGAAATCACATAATTTACTTTAATCACTTGAACTACTTCTCTCCACTTTGCTGCATCCACTACTACAAAGTGGTTTTTATTTCTGCTCAGGCTTTTTATGCTTACATTCTTCGAATTGCATTGCTCACCTTAAATGATATCCATGATCCTCCCACTTCCCACGTTTGAACTCAGCGAGCCAGCTTTTTTCCCTTGTTTAATCTTAATCCGAAATACTTGTAAAAGTTGACCTTTTTCTCCATTTCCAATAGCCTAAGCCAATAATTATTCAAGTTCATTTTCAATAAGTTCTATGCTTAGACAGCCGCTCTGTACTAATGGGTTACAGGGTTTTCAACTTCGAAGGAATGTGGCTGTTTGGACAGAAAGAAAAAAAAACCAGGAAATACGAACAGTACTAGCAAAATACATAAATTTAATAGTTGACATTTAAAATTAACATGCTAATTCCAACGATAATTAACTTCTTAATTTCAAAGCGGTAATTCTCATTAGGACTCATTATAATTCAGAACATTTGCATTTAGTTTAATCTTTCTTAGAATTTATTATAATAATTAGAAAGAAGAATGCTGAGAGGCTGATGTATTTCCTGACATGATGCCAAAATACTTCTAACATGACATATACCTCACACTGAACTTCGGCAATGTTCTGTGTGACTAAACTATGTTACTTGAAACAGCAACTGTAGTATAAATGCAGTGACTATAGAAGTTCAAGCATAAATAGGTGCAATACAACATAAGCGTAAATGGTGACAAGATCAAAGTTCCGATTCTGTCACCATTTAAATAACCAGTTACTGTCCCTCCTATACTTAGTATAATGGCAGGATTCACACTAATTTCTCATTTATCGCGAAGCATTTATCACTCTTTTGTCATTAGCGTATTCCGCATGCAGATGTCACGCATATCGTTCATTTTCTGCAAGCACTTGCTATTACTATAGAATAAGTATAAAAGGTAGTCAGTGAGGCGTGCACCGCGTGGTTTGTGACGGAACTGCCCATTGCAACTATAGCGCAATAATTCCGGAAACCGTTTAGCGTTTCCGGTAGAATAGTATGACTGTTCCGGGGAAATGCAGTCACAACTTATGAAAACTCAACAGTTTTGTACTGAACTTAATGTTCTCCCCTTCAGAATTGTTAACAGTTCATACGCCTAGATAATCTTATATAATGTAGTATCAAAACGACTATTCATGACTTCTGAAGGATTCTGTTTGCTTTAACTAGTAAGATCAATCACCTGGACGCTATTTACAGAACAGACAGAGCTAATTAAACTTCTTCGTTTTTTTTTTTTTTTTCTTGTACAAGAATGTGCTTCAGAAATATTTTAGGCAGAAGAAGCAAAGAGCATAATGTTATTATTACCAAAGTCTTCAGTGGAATTAATTATTTCTATAGAGCTTTTCTGATAGACGTTTTGTGTAAATGAGTTCACTACACACTAATGAGGAAGAGATATGGATTCGAATACCGCCGATGGTACCAGTAATTTTCTACCATATTCAGACCCTCATTAAGTTAATGTTGAACGAAAGAGAATGTTTTAACACCCTGTATCAAGTCAGTGATAAACAACTGCTGCAATAACTTAGCTGAGTTAGTAACATATATTTTAAGAGATTTTTTCAAGGATTACTTCTGTACGCATAATTTAGCCATGCAATGTTTAATGAAATTACATGTCAATATAAATTCAATAGATAGTAGCCCATGATAGCCTAAAAATTCTCAATACATATAAAATAAATCTCATTACAAACTTATCATGTTATGAATCTACAACAGCACCATTACTGTATTTCACTGGAGGCTGCTAAAGAAATACCGAAAGGTGCTTCACACATTTTCTCGTATTTTCATTTTGCTTCAAACGAATTCTCATACATTGCCCGATGTCAGACCCCCCCCCCATCTTATTCAAGACCTGAGGCGTCTAGGAAAAAATGAGTCATGTTTAGGCTCCAAAATACAGAAGGTTCCTCGATTATGAAAAAAAAAAGAAATAAAAGAATAAATAAATTTAATTCTTACTACGCCTACTGTACTAATGTGCCGTAGGTTTGTAACTTAGTGTAGTGGGAGTAATTGTGGAAAAAGAAAAAAATATATCAACCTAACATGACTGCCATATTTCAGCTCATTGAAACCAGCCTCTCTCTTTCAAGCACACACACACACACACACACACACACACACACACACAAATAGCAATGTAATAGCATATCGCTTAAATTTGAATGAACTAGCCTTATTGTAAAAGCAATTATACAGAAGTCCATTCATCAACTAATCAAATTCTGCCCAGATAGTAGTACAATAGCGGAATCTTTATCCCTTAGATCTCCGGTTAGAGAGAGAGAGAGAGAGAGAGAGAGAGACCTAAAATCGAATTACATCTAAGATGTGAGGAGACATTATAAGAACTTTTCAACTTAGGAAGAATGAGCTGTTGATAAACCTACAGGAAAATCTGGGCTTTTCGTCTCGCAAAGAAGGCTAATCAGGAGAACAGACGTAAAAAAAAAAAACCTTTACTTTGTAAGCAGGGTGGTGATCTTGTACTGGAAGATCAATTTCATCTGAAGACATTTTTTAACATTCATGTGATGGGGAGGGGAGGCTGAAGCTGCCTGTTGTTTGGAGAGCGGATCTTAATTTCTGCCAAGCCGACCGCTTACACTTTGCTATATAATATTTTATATAGAAAATAAATTATATAAGATGGTTTCGTAGCATGGAAAAATCGATTAATTAATTGACTTAAAACGTCAAAGCAATTTGTTTATTTACTTAGCGTTCGATGTTCAAGTTTAATTTACATGATTAGATCAATTAATTAATCGATTTCTCCCATGCCACGAAACTGTCTTATATAGTCGACAAGTTCATGGTATAGCCATGAAGTTGTTTATTTTTACGACTGTCACAACATGCCTTCATTTACAAAACAAATTGCTTTAGCGTACAATTATTAAAATATTGAAGATAATCTAACGTACTCCGACACGTCTGCGTCTGATTATGATGTCCAAATCAGAACGAAGGCTAATTTAGTCTTTGATAGAATTTTAAAGCATCGAAACGATATTCTAAAAGTGTTTAAATATATTGTTTCAATGCTCTTACTACTACTGCTGCTACTACTACTAATAATAATAATAAGAAGAAGAAGAATAAATGCCTTGAATCAATTTTAGAATTTCTCAATTGGATTTATAATGATTTTGCTTTCGATTTTTCTTTATTGCACGTTTGTATAGTAAAATTATTTGTTTAAATATCTTAAATTAACCACAAATTTAGAAATGATCTTCAGCCGCTTATCGCATGCAAAACTAAACACTCCTGGTTAATATTCAAGGTAGGACAATGTTTAGAGCACAGAAACACTAACAAAAAAAAAAAAAGAAAGAAAGAAAGAAACGATTCCTTAATCTTTCATACGTACTTGTAGAGTCAGGAAAAATATGTATTTTCTGCATAACAACAAAGAAATATAATGAAATGTCCTCTTCCACTTATGAATTCTTCTTCTTATTCCTTCTCTCCTCTTTTAAACCTTGCGGTGTCGAGGATTTTTCTACATTTAACCACCCTTATCGAGGATAAGGTTGTTATCCCCCTGCCTCCCGGTGTGTCCTATGTCTCTAGATGCGTGTGTTCACGAGCCGGTTTGCCTGTTCTGGGAGAAGAAAAACCAGAGTTGAAATAACCCCCTACTACCGTATCACACGCACAAAAACATTGAGTGCGTGTGTGTACGGTGTATGTGTGTGTGTGTGTGTGTGTGTCTGCGCGCGCGCGTGTGCGTGTGTGTCTGAAACTTGCTGGAAGGTTTGTTTGGTTGTATAACAGCGGTGTAGTGTTTAAATATTTTGTAGATTAAATATTATGTTTGATACCAATTTACTAAAAGTGAATAATAATAATAATTCCTAACATGTGACTAATCTGAAAGAAAACCTACTGACTGGCTTTCGGATTAGTCGAACTCTGGGGTCTTTGTCTTTATTTCACACAATATTCTTTTCCAAAAATTAAGATTGAACCTAAACCATGCGAGGTATGCTCGAAAAATTCCTACACTCCTCTGCTTCTCTGTTAAATTACAATGCCTTGTGACTCAATGCACAGATGTATGCTTATTTTCTTTTTATTATGCACCAGTAAACCAATAGCGCATAGGTATCGTGGGCCGTTAAAATTAGCTGATCCTGTTTACTTACTCTAGAGAGCGAACAGGGCATTATTTCGAAACACTTCAGCCTTTAGTAAGGAAGGCTGTTTTGTTCTCACAATCGTTCACAAATATCTATACCATCGAGTAATTCGAACCAACCCACAGCCTGTTGGTGTGGAGTAAGTGTGCGTTTTTATTCGGCTAACTAAGAAGGCAATGCGGCAAGAACAATTCGAATATATCATTTTAATCGATATGCCATAAAATATAAAATTTTATGGCATAGCATAACATAAACGCAAAAGCATACCTAAAATGCCTATAGCTCTAACAAAACTAGACTTATGAGGTGGTTTAAAGTTCCAACAAAAAGAGTTGCCTAGGACTGCTCTATCAGTAATTAATTAAATCGGACAACTAAAGCTCATAATTAGGAATGAATTGCGGCTAACACCATGAATGGTGAAAATGTGATGGAGAGAATAAACACAAAACACCCAAGTTCCTTCCATTATACATCAGTGAAATTTCTCGGTCACTAACTAGAAAGGAGACCGCATCTAAACCATAAAGAGCATTTCAAAAATCAGTTCGAACATGATTTGTGACCGAGACCAGCACTCCAAATTCACTGCAGCGGTTGTTTCGTCATTTTGGTGGGAAATGAACAATTATTCCTGTCCGTATATCAACATTTAGCGGCATGTTTTGTAGCCCAATATTACATCAGGGGTTATGAAAATGAACTGATCTAAAATATCAGAACATCCCTTCATCTATCTACATCACAACCACTGCTTATACAGGTATAAAAGAAATCACGCGATCTTGCATAGACAAACATTAACAGTAAAATGGGCTTTACTGAAGAGTTCAATGATTTTCGATGTGGCAATATCATAGGATAATCCCTTTTCAACAACGTAATTCCCGAAAATTTCTTCCCTGCAGCAGCTTCCCGATCAACAGTAAGTGATGTTATTGTGAAGTGCAAACGCCTAGAAGCAAACATTGCCATCTGGTAGATCACATAAAATCACTGAGTGAGATCGCCGATTGCTGAAACGCGTGAAGTGAAAAAATCGCCTGTTCACAGTTGAAACACTCGCTACCGAGTTTTGAAATGCCTCCTCATCATAACCGTGTATAAAGAACTGAAGAGCATCGGAATCCGTGGCGTGCAACCGCACACAAACCTAACATCCTAATGGCAAAGCCAAGCATCAGGTGGAATGGTATAAAGTTATAAAGTTCGCCACCATCGGGCTATGAAGTAGTGGAAAAGGGTTCTCTGGAGTGATCAATCCACGCTTCACAACAACACTTGATGAAGGAGGAGGAATAATGGTTTGGGGACTGTTTTTCCTGGTTCGAACTGGTTTTGAAGATGCGGAATTTTAACCCTGCTACCAATAACTGTACTTGACTGGCCTGCTCAAAGCTCTCATTTCAACCCCATCGAATACCTTTGGGATGAACTGAAACGCCTATTGTGGGTTACACGTAATCGCCCTACATCGATGACTGGTCTCACTCATTTTCTATTGGAAGAATGAAAGAGAATTACCGCAGCAACGTACCAAAATGTAGTCGAAAGCTTCACAAAATATTGAAGGCTGTTATAGCATCAAAGGGTGGACCAACTCCCTATTAATGCCAATCACATTCGAGTGAGAATTGGGATGTATATGTTTGATCAGACACTGTCTGATCAAACATATACGGACATGTGATGAAGATTCTGCGAAATACTTTTTTGAAACACAATATACATTGCTCCATCTTTACCATATTTTCTAACTTGCTTATTTAACTAGTAGCAGTTTTTCCTCGTTCTTTCAAATGAATATAGCCAGTAATATCTGTCTTAAAATACTGTAGCATTAAATGGAGTTTACTTAGAAAATCTAATTCTTCGGTATGTCATATATGAACACAAATTTTTACTACTTTTCACTCATTAATAGTCAGAATTTTTTTTAAAGTAAGAACGTTTTTAAAAAATAAAAAGTTTTTAAAAAGTAATTCGCTCACAGAATTCTGTGAGCCAAAAGCGAGGCGAGGCAACAAAGATCGCTAGAGTTTTTCTTTAATTTAATTTTTTTTACATATGAGAATGGCAGCAGATTACGCTATTGTGTTCATGTTATTAGTCAATGATTCAGTGGGCATAATTTTCTTGTTGTTGATTATCCGCTGAGAGTTTCCAAAACTTATTTGGCGCCCTTCTTCAGTAGAAGAAACCAAAGTTCTATGGGTATTCTTTGGAATGTACTGAATGTTGCTTGGGTTTTGGTTATGACTAGTCTTTAAAAAATAAAAGGTTTTGTGTTTTTCCTTAAAGAAAAAAAGATTTTCTGAAGCTTCCCCTTCACTGATATACTTTTAAAATACAGATTTTGGCCATTATTATAAAGAAGCGCACGGACCCATTGCCAGAGCGCATCCCATTAAACACAACCCACCGTCTCCACTAGCTTAATCCTCCATCTACACATAACGCCACTCACTAATAGCATTTTCGGTCAGTAGATTGCGTATCAGGACGTTTCCAATCGAGGACGGCAATGTCCCGTCATTTTTTAAACTGTGTTACGGAGTTAATTTTCTGATCTACATTTGCGTAACTACGACTAACAATATGATCATCATTTTTGCTATTAAAACGATAATAAATTCCTCATAGCAGGGAACCTTTATTGGAACATAATAGTCTGTAAAGAAGCTGAAAAGAATATATCAAAATACCCAAAATTGCACGCTCATGAGATGAAAGTCGAAACTATATTTAATGTTCAGTTTGCCACCTTATCATTTGACAGCAGAAGCCTTTTTCACGCTACAGCGAACAGCAAGTGTGACACTCCACCCTGAGACGCTGTCATCAGTGTAACATTTTATGTGACAGGGATAGAAGATATTCCTACAAAGTTGCGTGAAATGAGTATTCGTTTTGACATCCGAATGGACTGATGACCTTGATTCCATAACAAATTCAGAAGTAACTAGATGTGGTCCTGATTGAGATTTAGTTCTGAAGAGTCCTGCAATAAGCAAAGCCGATTGGCGCTTCGTTTAGTAATTTGATTATTTCCCAGGATAGTCAAGAAAGATCTCTTAAGGAATAATGCGAAAGGAAAACGAGCATTTATGACACTGCAGTGAACGGTCTGTCATATTACGGCTTTGGGTAATCTCGAATGTACACCGATTTTTTTATTTTTACTTTTACTCTTTTTTTTTTTTTTAATCATTTTTATTCTTCCAGAAGTTAAGCTCTTTAATGAACCGATTTTAGCTCTTTAATGAACCCATAGTCTTTTCAACAAGGTTAAAGCGGAAAGATTGCCACAGATAAAACACATTGGAGCAAATAGTGTTCATAACTATTGATATTTTAACTCACTTCAAAATGTGACCATCAGTTCATTCGAATACAGTTCACCATCATTCCTAACACTCTTGGATACATCTGAAAGTTGAGTTATAGAGCTCCTGTCATACAGTCATTTCCATTTGGTTGGACTAAGTAATGTCAATTTATAATTATATTGGGAAATGTAGCACATTATTTCCATTATTTCTTATAAATACTGAATGACAATAAAATGTTCAATTATAAACAAAACTGAAACAGTTGGATAAAGTTTAGTTAAAATCTTTATATAACAAATGTCATTAGAATTCTTCCAACCAAGATAATGATGAAATCTGCGATGGTGGATTTTGATAAATTTTTGATGGATTTAAATATTACTATTTTAAGGAACCGGGAACATCTTTTGTAAAGTGCTACTGCAGGCTGTTTACTAGATGGGGACAAACATGTTAGTAATGTTTCATTAGGTTGCCAAAAGGTATCCTATCAAGTAGAAAAAATATTGCCTTCCTTACAGAACATGCCTGGAGGAGACAGTGGCATGGGTGATATTATCAAGGATACTTGGCGATTGCTGAGTGGATACAGTATCTAAAAACAATAAAAATTTAATCAAAATTGTCTCATCTAGAGATTGTTCAGGTTCATTACCCTAAACATTAAAGTATTTGAGATCTGTACAGAATTAATAGTTGGATTAGTAAAAACTAGTGTCCTGAGCTGAAAAATAATACTAGATTTCTAGGGTCTGAGAAAAGTGGTGATGTGGCGTGTTTATGCTAGGAAAAGCTGAAAGTAAGATGATCCGATTTGTGTACTAGAACCAAGGAAGGTGACTGAATTTTTTTCTTTGATAAAGGCTAGAGTACGTTTTCGTAACTTTGACGGAATTCAAGTTACCTTCGCTGGAGAATGGTGCGGACATCAGACACTGGTTACAGAATATCTTAAAGCTTACAGTGTTTGTGCATGGCATGGTTTGTCGAATGAGTAGGAAAAATGGTGTATATTATCAGAAAAAATGAGAATAGTATTACTGGTCAGTGCGAGATTGGAGTAAATGGAGAGCGATAGAGCAGAGTCACGAAGCACACCTGATTTTGTGAAGAAGATTGAAGAGTGAAACTCTACCATGACACACAGGGAACGACCAGAGAACAATCTGATTCTTTGGATAGAGAATATGGAAGGTAAACTGAAGGGAGACAATTTATTAAGCAGGCTGCGATCAGAGAAACCTATTAAATGATCTGAAGATTCCTTAGATAGCTCTCATCATAGTCGCTCTTCTTTGTTCAAGAGAACAATGATTATTTATATTTTAGATTTTTCGAAGGAGTCATGGTGGATGACGTTTTATCTTCAGACTTCTTCACTTGAAGCAAGAGTTATCATAACTGTTTATTCGCCTTTATATCCTGTTTCGATGTCATGTGAATGATCTCCTTTCACTAACTTCAAATTGTATTCATAGTTTCTCTCACGGTGGGATACTTCATTCGCTATTAGCATTTTCACCGACCTTTGATTTCTTGTATGTTCAAAGTTCAGGAATCTTAGTAAACTACAAAAAAAAAAAACCGCCTCCTTCATAGAATATCTCTGCGTAGATAACATAGTTATGACAAGTAATAAAAAATATCCCTCTTCTTCTTCTTCCTTTTGTATTTGCGATGGTGCCTGGACTCCTCTGTCTGAACTAACATTTATCTCTAGCTCCTGGCATAAACCTTACTCATCTAAAACTACGTTTAATTCCAAAATTTGGCTTCCTTGTATACTTCAGGCTTTAGAAAAATCCCTTAAAAAACTCCTCCATCCTTCAAACATGCAGATGAAACTTTATATAAGGTGAGGCTTGCATGCTACAAATGAGTAAAATTCATTCCAAGTTGTCATAGACCGAAATCCCCGAAACTGCTTCACTATCAACTGAATAGGCAATTTCGCTCATTAAAACCACATCCCGACATTGTTTCGTTTCACTAAAACCTGAGGTATTGAAAATCCTCGGAATTTATTTTCTTTCAATAGGCACTGTTCATCCAATGCACATCTTTCGATGCTTTCTTACCACTTCTTGCTATATCTCTACCCATGTTACTTGGAAAAGGTTTTCGCTTTCAGTTATCAGTGAGTAGATGTTTCAAACAAGTCGAAACCGTGAGATAATTTAGGATATACTAAATTATCTCCAAATTTAGTATATACTAATATACTAAATATTTTAAAGCTTTTCATGTATGGAAGAGATGTAAAAAAGGAAAACATGAGCGTTATACTTATACTTAACATTGATATTATTAATATAATCATATAATATAATTTAATACTTTAATGAAATATAATATTATATTATAATATCACAGTCTGGCTGACTATGAAGTTTTGAAATCAGTTTGCTTATCGAACTAAGATTCACAAAATATTCTCTTCTATAAAAGTGTTTTTAAAAGAAAAAACTGAAACTTCAATTTTGTCTTTAAAACTTTACTGTCGGAAGCGGAATTGATTGCAAGTCAATACACAACCTGAGCATAAAGAGGAGCTATCAGAGAGGTGGAAAATGAGTTGTGATCTTAATAACAACAACAAAATCTGTAGAAAACTCAGTGATAATTATAACATCACGCCATAGACTAAACCTTGATCTCCTTGCATCATTTCTTCCTCCCACTCCTGCACAATGTGTTATCCCGCAAATGTTGCTTAAAACGAGTACTCCCGAATTAAAACACATCATGTCGTCTTTAAAAATCTACCATTCTAACAGGCATTCATGTGCGGGACAGAAACATGCATATATGCACTCCACTTTAAAAAACGACTCGCACCTCACTTCTCACTAATGTGCCAACTTCTTCACTGCCTCGAAGCCTATCACATAACCATTTACATATTATTTAATGTGGCGTTCGTCACATCAATTGACAGCAAATTTTAGCTAATATTACCCAACTTTGGACACATGTTTTCTTCTGTCCTTTGCAGTTGGGTCCTTAGTTTCCTATCTAGTCCTTCTCTGCATGTCAGGATAGATGCCATTTTCTCTTTTCAAATTTCTTCACCAATGATGGATATCAAAGGTTCCATGCCTTCATCCACTCTCTTCTTTCAATCTTATACATAAATGACATTCTTTCACTGACTCCACTTAACCAATTAACGTCATTTTATTGAAATCCATTGACTCTACTCATTGCTCTACTTAATTTGACAAGAGTTACAGTGCACAAACTGATTTAAGCTTGAAGATTTCCCTGCTTCTTGCGTCTTTATAAAGTAATTGTGTGGATATCATAAAATTTGCTGAAACAAACACCATCGTAAAATAAGTGGAATGACAGCACTGGAAAGACAGCCATGACTAAATACTCTGAAGCATCAATATTTGTAATCTCTCACATACCTTGGTGCTCAGAGTCTTACAAGAATGCAGTACTCAGACCATTGCAATAGTCGCTAAGCATTTTTTGCCGAAGTTGTAAATGACGACCTGATTAAAAAAATAAAATATTAATTTATTTCTTGTAATCTTAAATGTAAAATAAACTGTTATATATACCATGCATAGAAGCAGTAGACGTTTTGTGTGTAAGAGCATTTTAAATCAGATTAAACATTATTATGAGATAAACCTCCCCTTTCTCTTTCCCCCTAACCTTCTAGCCAAAATATTCTACAATTCCCCGGATGCAGAAATGCCTGGTATCAGATTTTCAAAAGTAAGTCCTTCCCAACGTTCATCTAATATAGATAGTATACTGAAAAACAAAGCATAATTATGCAGGATAATCTCACACTATTGCTTAACTGAATTCATGTAGTTATCTCAGATTATTAATTGTCTGATTAATAATTAATTAATCAATAAATAATTAATCAATCGGTATCGCTCTTTGTATCATTTTATTTATTAGCGTTCATCGTTATATAACTTATGTTGGCAGAAAGCATTTTAGACATTGCTTAGCATAACACTGTGGGGTGGATTAGTTTGACAAATTTGCAGTCTCTAAAGTTTTATACTTTTGATTACATTGCAGCGAAATAATTCCACATGCTTTTCGTATCAGGTAAAAATAACTCATGAAATTTGTTTTCACAGTGAAATCACGAGTATTATCAATTATTGTTGTTCATCAAATATGTTGTTAATTACTTTCGTGCTGATTTCTTGCTAAATGTCTTCTAAATTCGGGAATAGTAACGTATTGTTTGGAGAGTGAAATGTTGGTGAATTTCATAAACTAACGTAGATGAATGTTATCGCACTCAGTAAGTAGGGTGGTGCACCACTCTACTTACTGGAGGACTGAAGTGGCTTGAAAATTTTCATCTTTAGTCTCTATAAAGGTGCTTCATGTAACCTTTAACTCGTACACGGCATGGAAACTATTTTACTGTAGTTCCCATCTACAAATGGCTGTAAGTTACAGTCATTTGTAGATGGGATTCTCATAAAAAATACTTTCCTCTAATAGCCTATTATGCTTCTGTAAACAAATCCATCCGTCCTTCTCCGTACACGCTTCAATTTCAAATTACGTCTTAATTAATGTAATTATAAAATCTCCATTTTATCACACACCATGAAATAAATTTCATGTCAAATTCTTTCTGTCTCATGTTTATAATTAAATGCTGTACTCTTTTATGGAGATAACTCTTGCTTTTTCATTGCTCATACATTTTTGTTTGTTTGTTCAATGAGTAAATATTCTCTTCTTAGAAAATTTACTGGATGAAGCAAATTTTAATTCTTCTTCTTCTTTAGTCTCTTTCCATCCACAACTGGATATTTCCCTATCCCTTAACTTTCCAGCTCTGTCTGTTTTTGGCCATGTTCATTATCTCAAGTCAGATCTTTGTAGACCATCTCTCCATCTTGTTCTTGGACAACCTTTCCTTCCCTTAATTTTAATTCACATAATAAATAAATAATTATCTCGTTACATTTCATTTGACTTTTTCAGATCCCACCCCCCCATTTTTTTAAAATCTAGTTTTATCTTGTCATTTAATCTTAGAAAATGTATATTACTTTGGAAATGCTGATCGATGTATCTGAAATTCCTATGTGTGTGTGTATATATATATATATATATATATATATATATATATATATATATATATATATATATATATATATATATATATATATATAAATTAGGGTTACCAAGTAATTTTATGAACTTGGTTATTTTACTCTTAATCCTAATCATGTTTGATTACTTGGGATTAGGAGTAAAATACCCAAGTTTATAAAATTACTTGGTAACCCTAATATACATTACCCAAGATAAAAAACTTATATATATATATATATATATATATATATATATTGGGGGAGGGATTTCCTGAAAAACTTTAGGAAATTATATAATTCTGACCATCCTTACCGAACCTCATCTATAACTCTTACAAGATGGTTCTGTTTTTGTTTAACAGAAGTTTAAGAATTGTCGAATAGTGAAACTAAAAAATGGCTTTAAAATTTTAGTGATAAAATTGAAATGTAGGAAATTTTATTCTGTTTAGAAATTTTCATGTTTTCGATTTTAAAAAAAGTTTACTTCAGTTATTTATATTGCTAATTGGTCTACAAACAAAGGCAATCAAATTGATATATTTAATGTATATTATTATATACATTAAATACATAATGTATATTATTATTATATATATAATTTAATATATATTAAATATATTGATATATTTAATACATAGCATTTTGTAAAAATATTTAATGTAATGCATAGCATTTTGTAAAATATTTAATGATGACATTAATGAGAATAAGCAGGGACAATGTGAACCAAACTGAATGAAACAGAGTTCACATATTGTTCAGTGATCTTGTACACGAATGGCACAAATAACTTGTGTACAACTTGGTCAGAAAATTTTCTGTGATAACGTTGATTGCTTAATTTGTTATTTTCATTAGAGCCGTTGAAATGTTAAATTAAATTTACGGTATTCAATATTTGAATCTCCTCCACACACACACACACACAAAGAGAAACAGATATCTGCAATAAATTTCTACCACTCATCTAGCGAAAAATCCAACTGATGAATTATCAAATTGTCATAGGTCGACAGAATCGCTGTTGGATTGTCATAGATGTCATAGAATTGAAATATCAGTGTATAAAAGTAAAATGAAGAGAGAGAGAGAGAGAGAGAGAGACTGATTGATTATTTTCAAATTACGGCCGAAGCAACTAAAGCTACGAGGATAATATGTTCTTATGTCTACTGCATGTGTGTTTTCCGGCTTGTCTGTTTGTCTGTTTTTGCTAGATGAACAACATACATTTCCAAAAGGGGAACCCTGATACATTCATATGAAACCGATCGAATTTCAGGATGGAGAACAACGCTGCTACCTACTCATGAGATCAATTAAGTCATCTTCACTTGAAAAGCTCTTAAAATATTCCTCGCTTCCTAAATAGGATTTACAAATATTTAGATCTTTTTGACCAAATAACCAATGCACGTCGCCCTTGTCACTTCAATAAGGGAGCAACTCGTGAGAAGCAAAGACTTTCCGTGCACAGATCCTAAATCTTGTTCATGGTGAATATGGTGTCCCCGCGTCTCCTTGGTTGATAAGAATAGTAACCACTATTAATATTAACAGAACCCTTCATTTTAGTCATTTATTTATACTCTTTATAAAAATATATAAAGAATCATGGTCTCTTGCTACCACCTCATATTGCTCTACCACCTCATAATCTCAGTGTTCACGGTCTGTTTTATTTTATTATTTATTTTCTTTTATCTTTCTTTCTTTTATTATTTCTATATAAAATGACAGTTTTATTCATGGAAATTTACTCCTAATGCTGAGTAGTTGAAGTTTCGAATATAGCATTACCAGGCATCTGTCTCGAATTGATAGACAGAAGGAATTTCTAGGATCTCATTTTCTGTTTTGAAAAAACGCACATAATTCTTCTACTAATAATTCTTGAGAAGGATTTTTATTTATTTTTTTTTCCAGCCTAGAGCCATTTTTCTGGTTACTGAGTTAATAATTATCATGACGCCAGCCATTAACGCCCAGACACTGATTGCATTAAGACACCATCGATCTTGCCATTTTTCATTTCATTTTTTAATGAAGAACGTATATAACAACTCACTTTCCGAATGTCATTAACTATGTTTTTATTTTGATCATCCTTTCTACACTAATGTTATTGATTTTTCTGTAGTAATTCGTATAAAACTGAGCGCTGTACCGCCTTGTGCATGCTTTGACCAGAGTTTTCAAATGGCTTTCGTCGTCCGTTCAACACTTAAGAGTAAAGCTTTGTACCACTTATTATACCACTGAGGTTTCCATTTCTCCGTCTGTTTGAAGCCTAATAACCCATGGTAGCTAGGCAGGTTCCCGCTTACCTAATCATTTACTCACCAATATTACTATCGATTTAATCTTCCCCCCATTTTATGGATGACCAGAAAAAAAGGGGATGTTAAATTAATTAATTGTCTAATTTTATTTAGATAGTTATTTGATAATTACTTCAAGAATGACTTGTAATGACAGAACGAGAACAAGTGTTCGTCTTGATGCTGAAAATACCAGCCCCGACAAATACAAATTGGAGAAAGTTGAGAATTAATAAAACACCAAATGTTAATGAGAAATATTAGTACACGATCCCAAAAATGTCAATCATGTAGTTAAAATTAGATATGTTACCTAATAGGAGCGAATGTTAACCTTGTATGACTAAGAGAAAATAGGAAATAAAACCGAAGAGTATAATAAACTAGTTTAGCAAAAAAAAAATCACCGCAAAGAATCCCTAAACACAAATAAAACATAAAGATGTTTTGTCAATTTTGCGATTTAAGGCTGTACAGAAGTTTATTTTAAAATTTTACTTTTTTATTATTTTTATTTAAAATGCATTGCTAACTTCCAAACTTAAATAAACACCTGACATAAAACCACCTCTATATTTTCGAAAGTTAAAAACAACTAAGCTATCATTAATCAGTTATTTATTTTTCATGTTTTTTTGTAGACAGCACTACATTTTTTCTGTTTAAAACTTTTACTATGAATTTAAATTCAGCCTTCTCATCCCAAAGAATAATAACTGTTGTTCGTAAACTAGAGCAAAGTGCAAACTAGACAATATCTTGTACCATGATTTCACCAAAATTTCTAAGGAGTTTACATTTTTCGCCTGAGGAACAATCAAATTAAAATATGAAGCAATGTGAGCTATACTACAGCGCGTGTTTATACAAAGGATGAGGAAAAAAGACATTCAGTACCGTTACAATGTAACATTCTTAAATGCAGAACGCATTTATAATACTAACCATACTAAGTATATTATATAATTACACTATACTAATTAGACTAAGAAGAAAGGATAACAGAGCCAAACCGAGATATTTCTCTTAATCCTGTCGCGGAATACTGTTCTCACTGTATATATGACGTGTCTCAAAGAGTTCTCTAAAAACATACTTGACTCAGTATATTTAGGCACAATTAAGATGATAAACAATCAATCTTCACCAGTTCACTCCAATTTCTTTGACATAGGCATCCTCTTTCTGCGTTTCTTTTTCTACAAATATTCCCGTGGATACTATTCATCAGAAATGGTATCAGAAATTCTTCTACACTCTTCTAAATCGGTTAAAACACGTGCGGAAACTATTCCACACACCAAACGAGAAGAAAAAAATTGTTATTCCTTTTCATTTATTTTTTCTACTGCTGTCTTTTCGAATAATCTCCCTTCTTACGTATTACCTGAAAAGAACAATCTAAAGGTCTTTAAACACAATGCTACCAAGATTCTTCTTTCTCGTTAACTTTATGCTCATCGTTGGTAATATACTCTAGGGTGACAACTGCTTTACATGCACGTACACAGAAAATGATCACCACATATTACATATAAATGACTGACTGAAGCATCATCTATAATATTATCATCTAAGAAAATATAATTGACATAACATTATATGAAAATATTTTATTTTCATATAGTTTTATGTGACTTAAATGTTTTCTGGCTGGAGACAATGAAAAAACTTTTAATAATTTTAATAATAAAAATTTTGATAATACTTGACACAAAAATATCTGTTCATAAAATTGGAAAGCTAGTTACACACTAAGCTTTCTATTTGTATTTGCACAAAAAGATTCCTGTTAAAGTTACTAATCGGTTAACCTATTTTAATTCCTATAAACTATTTCATTATTGAAACTACATAAAAATGATTTATGTAAAGTTTTTACATGAATTTCACTCTTTATATATGTGAAGAGTCCACATTTACCGATCATTTCTTCTTATTTATACTTTTAATTCATTATAGACAATTTAAAACAATAAATATTACCGCAAATAAAACAATAAATATTTTGTTTATAATAATTCTTGTATAGTTCTTTTACATTACAATTTTTGTAATGTAAAAGAAGTACACAATAATTATTATAAACAAAATTCGAGCTGGTCTGACTTCGGTTCAACGTTAAATATTATTTGACCATTACGTTTAACTGGCAAAAATACACAGCTTGCAAAATTTGACGGAAAAAATTTAGTAATCACAGAAGGGTTTCGAAATTAGCAAAAAAAAAAAAAAAACCATCTTTTCGGCTGCAGTTATCTCTGCAGATGACAATTCAACCACATCTGGAAAAGAGGGAATAAAACGTGTTGTTGCTTACGTTACGTGAGATCACTTGATAATTTCAGCACCATCACACCTAAATGGAGATGTGAGTAAAAAAGTAAAATTGCTGCAGACAGACACCTGCACTGTTTTGATCCCTAAACCAGTTTCGACCGGCTGTTCGTCGATTAATTTATATTGGTTTCATTTCAAAAATGTGTGATATTACCTGAACCACTTCATTTTTTTGTTTTTTGTAAACTACCACAATTTCATTAAAATTAATAGTCTATTATAATTTTAATTATCTCTACGGTTGGCTGAGTGGTCAATAGAATATCCGCTTTCCAACCAACAGGCTGCGGTTCAAATCCAGCGTGGACATGAATGTTTGTGATTGTCTTTAGATGGGTGATGAATTTCATAATTCTTGGCTATCCGGACTATGTAAAAAATAAATAGAAATTCACAGAAAAATTTCTTATCCCACTCGTAGAGCAAATCGATAAAAAAAATAATATTTCAGTTATAAACTGAATTAATAATTTTTAAATTGATATTTCTTAAATTATATTTAAATAAAATGAATAATTTTACTTTGCTTTGTTCCCAAACTTTCTTTGCTCACACTAGGATAAAGGATTAAACTAAGTATATAATTTCTTGGTAAATTAAATTTAAAATAAATAATATTGATTAAATGCTTATTTAAGTAATCGTAATTATAATCATGTTTTATACGGAAAAATTAAAACCATTTCTTCAGGTGAAGGGACTTAAGTCCGGAACCCATGGTCTAGTCAGTTTCGCTTGCTTGCGATTTGAGGCAAACGGCGCCTGGTTTCCGTCATCTGTTCCCTATCTGCCATCGATAAGATGCATTGTGTAATATAAGCAGTCTGTTTAAACGAAGGATCCGAACATTGTGGGTTCTTTCACATTAAACTGTGCTCCTAAAATAAATGTAATATTTCATCACTGTTTTATCGAGAAAAGCGCAATCAAAATGTATTACCGATTACCCAATAAATATCCACTCTCACGGGCATTTTTGTGTGAGACTTTCGAAAGTTTCAAACTGAAATTGAATGTAAACTCGTCAATGGTCTTTAAATATTTGTTTTTAAGATTCTTATTTTTGACATTCTTTGTAAAAACAGTTAGTGTATGTTGGCTTTTTTTTTTCTCATTGGCTATAATTCTTTTTAGAGTGTTGTACACTAACAAATTTATGTATTTTTAATATATAATTAATACTGTTAAAGCAAACCTTACTCCACGAAAAGGAAAATGAAATATTAATAAGTAGTAGGGGAGACGCGTGAATGTGTAGGAGATTGGAGTAAAGTGCCCTCCCATGATGAGTCCTTGGACTCCTTGGAGGTGTGACATAATAAGTATAATAATATCGGAGACAGCCAAGCAATGAACCAGCCACGGATCATGTATACGACAAATGACTAATTATTTTATTTAATTATTGACTATTTAATTCATTTCTGATTAAATTCTGAAATATTTACAATTTGATACTTTATCAAGATTGTAAATGAAGCATTTTTTAAATTAATTATTTTGTTCACGCGTTATTATTATTTCCTTAACATTATCAGAATAAAATTCGAAAACTTCTAGTACTGTGTATATTTTCAGAAAGTTCAATAATGAATTATTCAAATTATATGCATAGCCGCGAGAATTCCAAAAATCTGTACACTGACGCCATTTGTCGAAGTACTTAACTTTCGCGATTAGATATTTGAGAGAAACACGGCTTTTTTTTTTTTTTTGGTGGTAGTGGGGGGGAGGAGTGATGGCAAATGTCGAGATCTGATTTTCATACAATTGTTTCTCGAATGGTATCATATTCTGTGGATTCGTGTTTAGCCTTATTTTCCAAGTTAATCCCGTACCTCGGATTACTTTTAAAAGTTTCTGCGAAAGGTATCTGGTATTGATAGGGATCAATAAATATATCAATATTTACTATAATGAAAGACGAATGTAGATCCCACGACTTCTACAGATGAATCGCTAGTACTTGTAAACCGTACATAGTTATCGCATCTAACCGATTTCGTTTGCACCTAACAAAATCTTTCAGTTACTTTTTCTTGATAGAGAAAAATACTTCACACAATGAATAAATAATAATTAACTATTTCTTAACTCAGTTAAATTTTATATAAAGTCAACTTAATTGACAGTTCTAAATTTGTAGGCCTCAAACTGGGACGCTATCATACATCGCTGGCCTCCCTTCGTTGTTCCACAATGCATAAAGTGAAACAACTTGATGGCATGGCATGCTTACAAACATTTCTAAAACACGGTTTGCAAAATCGCTCATTGTGTTCGGTTGGACGATGCTAGTGAGTTTCAGTTCACTCGACCTTGAATAATTAGACCAATATCGAGGACGAGAGAAATTAGGCACTAAACAGAATAATAAATCACAATCATTCTATTTCTTATTCCCTAATGTTTTGCGTGTGTTTAAGTACTATATAAATGACGATAAAAATGCACTCACACATAAAATACCAGGAATTGCCTGCAATTCGGTGAGCAACTGGCAGTACTCTTTTATCACATCCTGCTATCCAGCATCAGGCACGCTTTTATGTACTGTTTATCTTCATTTTACTGTTGATTACCCAACCCACGAAAGGTAACATCTTAAATTTTAGACAGGTCATTACTTCAGTAAGATTAGCATTACAGAAACGGAAATATACGTATCATGATAAGCAGAGAGTTTAGTATCTTAATGCTACTGTAGCTGAGTTTAGGTTTAAATTTACTTTAGCAGTTTCTGACTGAAACTGGAAAAAAAATCTTATTTCTTTATTGATGTTTGTTAAGTAAGAAATAAAAATCTCTTAGAAAGAAACAGGAGAGGAAACAAAGCCGTAAATCCCCTCATCCTGAAAACAAACAAACAAACAAACAAAAAAAATATATATATATTAAAATTGTTTTCCGTTGAGTTAGTTTTCTATTGAGATTGGCGGCCATGACGTGCATTCTCGGACCACAGGTTTACTTTCGTGTCAAATGTGATATGTTGAGAACGGTTAGGTTTTTTTTATTTTAGTAATGGTGGTCTTCGCACCAGCGGTTCTGGTATTCTTGTGGATGCTTTCTTGTTTGGACGGTGATATTTGGATTTAAGTGACTTTAAATGATGAGTTGGTCACACGTCAAACATGTTTGATAACGTTTATTGGTGGTTCTTAATACCAGCGTATTGGCGTCATGTTTTTTTTGTTGTTGTTGTTGTTTTGTTTGTCAAAGTGGTCATATGTTGATTTCACTGAGCGTGAAAGGAAGGTCGAATTAACTCTCAAGGACCGCAGGCGAGAGGCGTTTGTAGGTAATGTGTATTAATATTTCGCGATACTAGCTAACATTTGTGGTAGTGGCATACGAGAATTTTCGTGTCTTAACAATATTGTAAAATTTAAAATCAGTTGCCTCACTTTGAGGCATCCCTTTCCATCATACACTTGCCATTACCAGAACTTTACCTCTCGCAGAAAATATAACTTACCGTTCTCGTGGGCATATCGATACATTTTACCATTTTACTTCACCTTGTACTGCAAATCAATTGTCCGAGATTACCGGCAATTCGTTTTCTCTTGTCTCTTGACCATGGGTGGTGAGCGAAATATTTTAATACCGCTTTTGTATTATTGTGTTTTTTTGTTTTTCTTTCTTTTTCTTTTCTTTTTCTTTCTTTCTTAGCGAGTTATATTTCTCACTTAACAAAATTCAACAAAGAACACCGATTCCCTCACTCTTAACGTTAAAAATATACTTTAACGTTAAGACAAAGTATATTTCAACCCTAGTACAGTCTAGAATATTTAGACAATTCAAGAAAATTGACTTAATTCTTGTATTACTTCGTGTACTGTATTATTATTATCAAATGCCCATATGAGGATGATTACAAATTTGAATTAAGAAGCTACGAATTACAATAAATGCATCAAAATTATTTCTCCGGAAATTACTTTCGCTGTAAATTGGAGAATTATATCTCTTTAAATAATTATCCATCGATGGTTATTTATTATTCCTCGTGGATTAGAGAATGATAATGCCATTCATGTCCCATGCTACAATTGTAATATGTGCATCCGTAAGTTTTATTATTTGAGTAAAATATTATAAGAATGTAAATACATCATGGAAATATTATATCGTCATTTTGAACGATGCACATAAATTACAATAATTGTGATTAAATGAGATATATAATTAACGCCTTAGGTCCGAAGGGTAATTTTTAAAAAGGCAACTATTAGTGCAGCATACATAATCACATTTTACAAAGCATTCAGAAATTTTCAAAAGGAAAGCGAGTTAGTCTGTTTCATATGCAGGTAGTAGTAGGGTTTTTCTCTAGGAATCAATGAGTTTTTTTTTATCCCTCAACGATGCAAACCACCCAAAAG
The DNA here is from genome assembly GCF_054136105.1 of Typopeltis vanoorti. Lineage (NCBI taxonomy): Eukaryota > Metazoa > Arthropoda > Arachnida > Uropygi > Thelyphonidae > Typopeltis > Typopeltis vanoorti. The sequence continues at coordinate 10,754,777 of NC_143550.1, forward strand.
TAGACGCTAAGTACACTGTGTTGGCAAAAGTATTTTGACACCTAGTTTTGGTCAAAAAATGCATTTAAATGACATTTCTAGTACCGAATGGAACCACCTTTGGCCTCAATGACGGCAGCTACTCTTTGGGGCATGCTTTCAACCGATTTCTGATACTTCGCAACAGGGGTATTCTTCCATTTTTCATGCACCCAGCTCCCCACCATTGCTGATGCTGATGACGG